>NC_041041.1:20982077-21585713 GCF_900634625.1 Parambassis ranga
AACTTTCAGCTTTGTAAGGTGGGTCATCCAACAAAATCCACAGTCAGTTACACTTTATAGGCGTGTACATATTGTTCCTGTAGACAGATCAATGCCTTAAAGAGCCATTAATGATGTAAAAGTTGGGAGTTTAGCCGATTGCGGTGGCCTGCTATTGTCTGCTAAAAGTTCAGCACCTCCTTTCCGAAAATCCCGTGACGATTTTACGCAAAAACATGGCAACATATGAAGATTTTACGCACAAAAAAAACCCGCTCTTGTTTAATTATGCTGTTAATTTACATAAAGCCCCGCACAGCTGGTGGAGCTGGCATATGTATGAGTGTGTGCACAGTGTTTGGGTGCACTCCAGCTACCACCATTAGAACGTGCAACCCAGCCACCACCAGCACGCTGCACAGGCTGCAGTAGCTTACACACATACACACACATGTGCTACAAAGTCAATGAATAGCAGCAAGCAAGCGAGCGAGCAGGCACGAATGGTGTAGGAGCGATGACATAACTGGTGTCCCTCCCTTGCATTTTTTTAAAAAAAAGTGCACATCAAACCAGCGGAGGGAACCTGCAGTACTGTCCTATAGCTGATGCGCTTTTACTGGGATGGAGGGGGAAAAGAATGAGGGAGGGGTGCTTAACAGGGTGGTGGTGGTGGGGAGTATTTATAGCCTCTCCTGCCGCCCATGCAGCCCATTTTCCATGAGCTGACTGCAGCGATTATTCCTCACTCTTAAAGAAAACTGGGAGGGGGTACATTTTTGGCTGCTGCTGTGAATAATTCATTGAGAACCCAAGAGAAACGGGGTTGTTTTGAGGAGCTGTGTTATTATTGGGTAGAGTGGCACTGGTAAAAAAAAAAAAGGAGGGGGGTGCTAGGGGCTAGGCTGGAGTAGACTGAGGAGGGAGGTTGATTCACAAGCTGAAAAAGGATGCTGCAGAGCACTATATAGCAGGCAGGAGAAATTGCTAGAAGAGAACAGCACGATTGCCTGGTCCCATGCAGGAAGCTGCACCATCCTCATTGAGCGGCTTAACGCATTGCTATACTGTAGATAAAGCAGGTTTGTATGCAAAAGGGAGCCATAAAGAAGAGACAGAGGAAATTACTCATTTATTTTTTACATTTATTTTACCTACTGCAGACAAGGGTGTAAAGTGGGATGGAGTATTGGTTCATAAATGTGATAGTAATTATTCTTAATAGTCACATTGACCTCCATTCATAATCTCTTCAGAAAAAGCTTTTAAAAGTTCTGAAAGGAATGGAATAAAGTCCGCATTTTGGTGGATAGATTTCCTTCCTGCCAAATGTTTGATACACACAAAGAATAAAACTCCCCCTCTCCTTCCACATGACACTTTTTGTCATTCAGTGAGCTAGAAAATGTGAACATGCTGCACACAGCAGAAATTAGTTCTCCCCCCATTCAGCTTGAATGTAATATAATTCTAGAGAATTAAAAATGACTATGCGTCCTCAAACACGCCATCTAAAATAAGCACACCTGCACAGCTTCCATTCATTCCCTTATATATATATATATATATATATATATATATATATATATATATATATATATATATATATATATTATATTATATTCTACACTTGTTAAGGTGTAGAATATGTCAATGTCAATGTTAAGGGATGCAATCCTGTAAGCTGGTGCAAGATGGTGTAGGAGTGTTTGACTAACTTCTCCAAGTTAGTCAAGACTTCTGTCCTCACTTACAGTGTGGGAAGATGAGACAACTTTGTTTTTATTATACAGCATTTTTTTATGTGTTCATAGCCAAGGTTTTTTGGTGAAATCTCAGCCAGACTGAAGGAGTAAAAGAAGGAAATGTGAAGCACACAGGAGCCTGGAGGAGTCTCATTGAAACTATATTGATTTCTATTAGGAGGAAGGAGTTCACTTTGTGCTTAAAGGTAGAAATAAGTGAAAAATAGAAAAGGAGAGACACTCGAGATAATTGCATTGCATTAGAAGGGCTGAAGATATAATGAGAGGATATTTAAGCAATATGACAATATATATATATATATATATATATATGCAAAACAGCAGTCATTTAAGCAATATGACAATTGACTATATATATATATATATATATATATATATATATAATATCCTCTCATTATATCTTTCAGCCCAGTGCAGCAACTCACAACAACAACAACAACAAAAAAAAAAGTTAATTGCTCTTTTTTATTGCTTTATAAAAAGCTCAGTGCTGACACAAGCTACACTGAGAGTTCTATCCATCCTTAAAAATCGCTTAATCCATCAGAGTCGTGATAGCGATAGGTGTAAGAGAGACGCCGAAATCTAATGCCAGCTGCTCCTGGGGGATCCCCTAACTGATCCCAGGTCAGCCTGGAGATGTAATCCCTCAACCGGATCCCAGATCCGTGTGTCTGGTAAACCTCCAAAGGGAGGCATCCTAACCAAATGTCAAACTACCTCAACTGGCTCTTCTTTGTTCAGAGAAGCAGTCAATCTACACTGGGCCCTACCCCAACAATCCAGACCTAAGTGAGGGGAGCGGGTGAAGAGCGACTGGTAAATTGAGAGCTTCACCTTACGGCTCAGGTCCTTCTTCACCACATTGGCACAAAACTGCACCTGCATAACTGCAGAGGCTGACCCCAGTCAATGATCAATCTTGCTACCGCCTTTCCTCATCCTCTGAGTAAGTATAGGGACCTCATAACCTGCGAAAGCCAACCAGGGTCACTATATTGCTGAAGCACCTCCCCTTCATGGGGACTTTGTCATACACCTTTTCCAGGTACACAAAACACATATAGACTGGTTTGGTAACCTCCCAGGCCCCTTCTGCAAGAGAATACAAAGCTGGTCCAATGTGCTATGACCTGAAAGGATCTCACACATTGCCTGTCTTGAATCTGAGACCTGCATCTTAATGTTGAGAGCTGACATCAGCGATTTTAATAAACAACATCTCAATACAGGGCTTAAAATGATAAAATGTCAATAGTAGTCATGTAGGCAAAAATATACAGTGGGAGAGGTCAGAGGGAATGATGACCACAGCAGTTTAAGTTGACAGTAGGGCTGAAAATATGTAAATAATAAGCTGCCTTGTAAATTGTGTTGCATGAGGAAAGCCTTCGGGCTAATTTAAAGCAGGCCACAGTTACCACAGTTAGCTTACTACAAGAAAAGGCTACAGTGGGGGAGATGATAGCCAGGACTGGTTGACTATGGCTGGAGAAAAAAAAAAAGCATTCTGTATAATCCAAACAAATCTTGATCTGTGCCGCCTCATGCTGATGGCAGTATCAGGATTTGGCAGGCTTGAATCATGGATCCGTTCTGTCCTGTGTGAGTGTTACAAGCTGCTGCCGGTACTGGTGTGATGATGCCTGCCTCAATTTTCTACCATACGCAGTTGTTCGCCAGGTGCATCGCTTCATGCTCCATCTCAAATTGGTACCTATTACGTCAGTCTGCTTCCAGGAATATAACAAGAATTTTATTTACCTGGCCTGCACATTCTCAGTATGACATACTAGTAATGTTTCCAAGCTCAGCAGGAAACCAGACGCTATTAATTACTCAAATCTATGACTCTTGCATTCTGTGCTGAAACTCACTTCATTCATTCATTTTGCATGTGTCACTTTTTATTTCACATTCATCAACACTCTAGTGTTGTGCTAGTAGTTGTAGTCTATTTCAATGTTTCCGTATTCATTAAGCACCATGAAGACTATGACTCTAACTAAAGTTTATGACTTTTTTTTAGTCACAAATGATATTCAGTGGCTTACATATTCCTGGATTTTAGATATGTCAAGGGACAATTTTGACAATTCAAATAGGAAACACTGAGTTTCTGTCTCTCAAGAAGGCCAAATCAGCAGTCTAGTCTTTTCCACCAGGAGAATGCTACAGTCCCCAGGCTATAGTGATGATTTTGTTGTGTGGTTTTGTTAAAATGCAAGCATCTTAATGATGCTGACAACATGGTAACAGGTGACATCACAGATGCTTCATCCATAGTTACATATATACAGTCTATGATCCAACACAATAGCCCTATTCTGATCCTCAAGCTAGCCAGACCAGCCGTAACCATTGACTTTAAGAAAATTCTATTCATGACATAGGTCTGGAATCCCTTATGTTCACAGCCAGGTCCACTTGGTACATACCTTATTGTACCAATTATAACCGTTTATCTACAGTGGGTTGGGCTTGATGCAATGACTTGCTGTTTGCCTTATTCAAAAATATTTACAGAATTAATAATAACCACTTGGAAAGTGTTTTTATAGCAAAACCAACAACAACAGCAGTCATTAAGTGGCAAACCTTACTCCACTGCACGCTGTTCTGGATGTCTTTTGTTGACAATAGCCCGGTTGTGGAAAATCCAACACAGATGCCCAAAGACTAGACTGATTCTTGTTTCTTGTCCCAAAATAAAGAAGGAGCTCAGTGGTTGCCATTTTCATGATGATACTAATGATGTCATCACCATTGCAGACCACACCAAAAAAAGATTTGTCGATATACAACTAAACATCTTTTATACTTAGTCATAAAGATCCTGGCCATCTAAATATATAAAAATCTAACCGTACTATTCACATTTAGTAAAGAAGTGTCTATTACACACTGCTTCGTGATTGGATTCCATTCAGAGCCAACATTTTGTTTGAATGAAGTGCTACATTTATGAAAGGCACTGGTTGCCAGGATGTTGTTTGGATGGATGGCAAGCGTTTAGTCATTTGACTCTCATGCCAGAGGCTGGTACTCTCATCTTCAGTCCTGTCTATGATTCAGTTTAGACAACAAAAGCAGTTTAATTAGATCATGCTAAATCCATTATGCTATACTGAAGTCAGTAATCGTGGAAAACAGATATTTTGGCAATGAAAAAAATATGTCATCAAGATATTTGCAGTTATAGCTGTCATTGTATAAGCATAATTTCTAAGAGGCACATTTGAAGCAGTTGAACTAGTGCTTTTATATGCAGCATGATCACTGATGTTTTACCGTTTAATACTAATATATTGATGGCCCAACTTTCAACTTTGAATCATTACAATTATACTACAAGTATTGCACATATAAAATTGACAGATGTTTTACCGCCCTCAGCTCTGCAGCTCTTGAGCATTATATTAGGTTTTAGCTTGAGCTTGTTAAAAGGTGCACTGCTGGGACATCTTGACCCCATTCACATTTCTAATCTCCTTTAATAAATGATTAAACTCAAAAGGGGTTGTATGATTACCCATAACAGCAGCACAATTACATTTCAAATTGGACTTTTTTTTAATAAAAACATCCTTTCTATGTCCATTAGGATTAAGACGTTATGCTTCAATCATTGTGCTAGGACTCAAAGCCATCTTGCAGAAACACCAGGCACGTTAGTGTTAATATAGATTTAAATAAATGCCTTCTGTGTTTATAATAGTCAATATTTCTCTGTTGTATACTGTACTTTCACTAACTACCCAAATGGCACAAATCCAAGAGTCACATACAAAATTGTATGCAATATGTATAGAAAATTGTTAAAAAGTGGTGACTGAAAGCTGAGAAGGACAAAAATCTTTGGAAAACATATTGAAAAAGCAGATATTGGATATCTTATACATGAGGTGTAGGACAAATTCAGTGGACTGCAATGTATCATTGTGTCTAAGATGTTTATTTGTCAATCATACCTGAGATTGCTGTTTATGTATCTTATGGTACCACATGTATTTGTACTTAATTACTGTATTTTTTTGACTTGTCTTGTATAATTTATCTCTTCACAGTGAGACAATGGTTTGTTCTGTTTATACTGTGTGGGGAAGGAGGGGGGTGAAAGAAAAACAGACAGAAATAATGTATATGGTTAACATATATAATTTTTAAGAAAATGATTCAATGTTACATATCTGTGAGCAAAACAGGCCCAAACCATGATACTACCACCACAGTGTTTCACAGATGGTATAAGGTTCCTATGATGGACTCTTTCTGCACCTTTAAATTAGCTGTTAATCCTAGAAGTTCACATGTGTCAGTGGATCATATGAATATAATAAGTCTGCAGTTTTTTTCGTCTGCTTGAGTTCTCAACTTTTAAGACTTCTGCGCCACACAGACTTTTCAATCACTACTGCTTTTTCTGATATTAAGCAAATTTTCCTTAATATTAGTTAATCCTGCCTGCAGTAGCATCATTTTAACATTGCCATTGTGAGCATGTTAGCCTGCTGACAAACTCAGACTTGTTGAAATTGATGAATCTAAACTGACTTTACAATGACAATCTTTAGTCAAATTGCTTCTCATACTGTTGTAAGGTTTGTAAGGATGTGTGTTCGCAAGTCACATCGCGTCTGTTTGAGGGTGTTAATTAGATGAATGGTTTAGATGAGGCATGTTAACCAACATTAGCCTACATACTTCAGCACTTCCTATATACACTACATTAGTTCATTTACTTGTAATGGCACAAGTGAAATGTACCGTAGCGCTTCTGTCCTTCTTCATCAGACTCTGAGTATTTAAAGGCTGACATCGCCTCTGGTGTGTTTATATGTAAACTATTAACAAATGATTTTGGTGTGAAAATGTTGAAGAAACAACATTTTGTTGTTTGAGGTGCAGAGGTTAGAGGTTTTGGTCCTCAGCCTGTCCTTCCTCTGACAGCATGATATGTGGGCCTGAAAGGATGACATCACCTCGCGACCCCACTAGCTCTCCACGGGGTGTGATGACTCAGTGCGTAGACATCCAGCGAGTCTCACATTACCATGTGTCGGCTGCCTGTCAGAAGCCACAGTGTGGGATCAATTAAGGAGGAGTTGGTGTCAGGCTGAGAAGATAGGAAGGAGGGAGCAATAGGTGGAAGAGATGTACTGTAAATTGTGTATAAAGTGCAGCATATCAGGTGCTCAGCAAGCAGTGCTGTGGTGCTAAAGCACAGAATCATCTGCCTTTCTCACTTTTTTTCCCAGAAATGGTGTAAATATGGGCAAATATTTTTGCTTGTGTGACATGAATAATAAGCTCATTCCACTACACGCAGGAATCTGTGTAAAAATATGATATCGCATCCTGCATTTTGTGCGTGACAGCATGTGTTTGAGAGAGCAAAAGAGAAATAGGCTCCTCTTGATTTTGTGTGGGCTTTCAAAACGCTTTGTCCATTCAGTGACAGCAGACTGCCTGCCTCACCTCATGCTGTGCAAATATAATCAAGTGAGCTTTTCAAACAGCCCTTCTTTTCACTCAGTTTTCCATCTTTCCCCCTCTCATGTGGCGCAATCCCATGTTATTCCCCTTTTTTTCTATGGCCCGTAGTTCCCATTTGAATATAGCTGGGTTTTCTTATGAAGAAAAAAGTAATCAGAGTAGCAACAGCCAGCTACACCCCTGGCAACTTTTGAGTCTTTATCCCCATCTTGTCACATCCGTACAAAAATACCACATTTGCTTCCAATACATCCCCCAGATATGACTCACATATGGTTACGTTTATGCCTATAAAACATATGATTGTATTGCCCAACATCTTTTGATCATGGGAACGACACAGCCATAAAAAGAGGTGGGTTGGGGATGGTGGTGGTGCAGAGTGCAAGCCAAACCTTCACACAGGAAGGTCCCTGACACCATGACACGATGAGTCATTTTCACTTGCAGTAAGGGTTATAAATTAAGAACTACTGGTTAAGGTGAGATGTAAGGGATTAGGTAAAGATCATGGTTTGTCTTAAAACACGAATTTATAACATTACAAGGAAAACCATTCACTTCATTTTCAGCGAAGTCAGGTCTCCATAAACACTTGAAATTTGACCCCATGTTCTGTTTTAAGGGACAACAAATATATCAACCTGATGTTTTCCTGGTGAAGATGTGCTGTTGTTTTCTTATGAAGCAACCAGGGCTGCTACAATCAGGTACACCCTTGCCAACTTTTTTAAGGCCTTACCCTTTCCCAAATGGCTCTATCCATAAAGCATTCATTTGTTTTCCATATAATAATTGCTTATGTTTCCAAGGCTGCATCATTGTTCATGTCTGAGGTAAAGGCGGATGGTGGAAGTCAATCATCTTAAAACCACTGTTGCTCCACAAGATCAATTTACTACATGAAGGCAAGGGCATTAAAATGTCTTTGTCTGTTGTGTTTTCCTGTATTTCCCATTCCACAGTCAGTGGAAGATAACATGAGAAAAAAACACAGCAACTTACTGCGTGTCTAAGAATATGTTCTCAATTAGAAAAAGAAGACACTTCGACTAACAAGAGGGTCCTGTCTCTTCTCTTTGAGTGGGTCCCTTTTATCTTAAGAGTCTCAAGGACCTGAAAAACTTCACCTTCTTGATGTTTCTAATCCACAAGGGAGTACATGAAGAGGATATTGGGTACAAGGGTAGAAGGACTCACTTCTAGATTTTTTTTCAATCTAGTCCCTTTGGATTTCTTAGGCGCTACAGACTCTAGGTGCTACAGGAACTTCTAGTGTACAAATGTCTACAAATTGCTGTAAAAATCTGGCAGAAACTCAGCCTTAGAAATGGCAAACTGTTCTTTGTTGTGTTAAATTCGGTTCTCATCAACATCTTTGTCATTTGTGGTGGATAACCATAGACATGTATTTAAGATTGGATATAAAGAATCCATGACATCACCTGTTGTTGTGATGTTCCTGTGAAAAGCTACGTTGGCAGCTTCACAATCTGCTTAAAATAAATACAGGAAAACAGTTGGAGCAGAAGTGCAGCTGAGTTGCACAGGCAGGCCCAGCAGCAGGAAACTCGTGCTGTGAGCCAGCACCCGCCTGTCAATCAAAACAGTTAAACCAATAATTATTCAAAATTTCAATGTAATTAAGAGTGCATTATATAATTCACGTTCTGTACAATTGACATAGAAAAACTTTGCAATGGAGATCAAATCTGTTTTTGCAGCAGGTTGCAAATTATTAATTTATTAAATTATTTCTGCTGTAAAGCTGGCCATTTTTACATTGGAGTCTATGGGGATTAACTCTCTTTTGGAGCCAGCCCCTAGAGGTTGCAGGTGTGTATTGCAGTTTTTGACACTTTTCACATGGGCTTTTTTCTCAGCCGTGGAGGTTGGCGTTTGTGGCATTCCTCTGTCCCAATGCACATTTGTGTTACTCAGTGATCTGTCAACATGGGATGTCATGGATGTTGTCAGTGATCTTCTCCGTCGTGATCCCCCTCAAGGATAGGGGTCATTATCCAGGCTCTAACCTAATTTTTATATCAGTCCTTTCCCTGTCTTTCATTTTAACTGGGCTAAAACAGTATGCATTTTGCACATAGCATCACTGAAAATCTTCCAAAAAAACATTAGCATAACAGATGTCTGCAAAAATTCAATATTGTGCATTTTTATTACATATATTACAGTTAACTCCTTGATGCTAAATCTTCATGAAGGTTCTTTGATGTAGAAAATGCATTTGTAACCAGTGAGTGGATTTACTTTTAACATGCAACACATCTGAGCCACTGTGTCATGAGTGGGTGCACTTCTAACCACATTAGCTTTCAGCCTAATAACTATGAAAGAAAACATTCTCACTGTGCAGCTGTTCAGAGCACACAACAGATTGCAATGTTAGGAAACATACCTAAAAACGCAACAAACTTTGTTGGGGGGTGGGGTAGGGTACATCATATCATGTGACTACTTTGCCAGCTTCCTACTCTTTCCACCAAGCCTTAAAGGCATGGTGCTGATGTCTTGACTGATTCCCTGACATGCCTGCTGCTGTGGTTAAAAAGGTTAAACCTCATACACAATGCAGCCACACATTGCTGCTTTTCTGACCCCATGGCTGCACGACAAGGAGCCCCAGCACTGCAATTGCAACAATCATCTCCACCACACACACGCAGACAAGATTGCTCTGTGCTTGCATAAAGAAATTATGCGTTTGTGGCTGTCAAGCCCACGCTTTCTTCTGAAGAGATACGTGCTTCACAATAAGGAGCAAATGTGAAGAATGATGTTAAATGCTGCCAGATAATTATCTTATTATAAGTCAGAACATTCCTGTCGGTAAATGAACTTTTATTTACACAGCAGGTTCAGGGTGACGAAGCGGATTAAGAAGAGCAAACACGTAGTGTACATGTTTGTACAAGTAGTACAAACATGTACAAAGACAAAAATACTTGTAATGTATAGTAAATGTGTAGTATCGTCTCTCCCTCACGGTTCTGTCTGGCCACACACACACAGCTCTAATACAAACGAGGCCGCTACAGTCAGCAGAGAGGGAAGCTTATCCGGGCTCATTCATTCGTTTTTCATCCTTCTGAGCTCTCACACTGCATTCTCACCCTGCGCACATTTGCTGGATGCTGTGTGTATGTGCATTTGTGTGCTATGCAGTAGGAGCACGGAGGAAGTGTTTATTAGATCAGCCTTAGAGTCAGTGATGAATGGAAGTTCCTCAATTGTTTGGCTTCATCAGCAGGATACATGGATGTATAGTGTTTAATACCTTGTATTTTGTTTATCCATGTATTTCTGTGCTATGCTATCCTCCCATCACTGGTTTATCTTCATATTTCCTGTTCACTTTGCTCTCCTGGACGTAGTTCTTCACTAGAAGAGACGTCTGCTATGGATTGTTGTCATGTTGGAGGAGAAAGCAAAGACCCAGTGTTGCTGCTGGCTGCTATAGGTTTTCTTTCCAGATATTCAGTCTTCTTTTTCCATGATTCTTCCATCTTGACAAGATCCACAGCTCCAGACACTCTGAATCCTCCCCTCAGCATCATACTGCCACCACCATATGAACCGTGTTCTTTGAGTTCTACTTGTCTCCTTTCTTTCTCCAAACAAAGTCAACATCTCTGTGATCAAAGAGCTCTAGTTGTATTCATCTGATATGCTCTGATGTGCTCTTTGTCCAGGTTGTCTCTGGCATACTTCAGTCTGGTTTGGTGGAGTTTGTCTTGGTCTGTAACCTGACAGTCCATTCTGTGCAGGACTCTAGTGAGGGTCTTCTCTGATGCTTCGGGTCCAGACTTGGTTAAATCCTTCACTAGAGTCTTGGCTGTTGTTCTCGGCTCTTTAGACACATCTCTTACTAGTTTCCTTTCCAGAACCTTCTAAATGTTTTGCTTGCCTCTGCCAGTCTTGTTCTGCTGTTTGACGTTCTAGAAACTTCTGGATAAACCTCTCACACCAGTTCATGAAACTTGAAGCATTTTAATAAACTTGTAAACCTTCTCCTGCTTTGTAGACCTTAACAATTATTTTTCTCAAGTCTAAACTTATTCCTTTCACTTCTGCCATGATGCTCAAAAAGTGTTAAGACAAAATGTTTCTTGTTATACTGTGTGTGCTGCAAGATACCAGTCCTCACTTTTAATCAAGACTGCTCACTTACAGCATAGACGACATACCATTGTATAACAGTACTAGGACTACTTCAGCTTGTCACCTCACTCACAGTGTGACCATGTTCTAGGTATTCCAACAGCAACAGGTCACAGTCATCATGTATATATCGTATACATTTTAGACATGCTGGATGTATGCTGGTGCTTTTTTTTCTTTCCCTATCTATCTTGATTGGTTGAAAAGGCAATAGTGTGCCTGATTGGATATGAATGGGATCATGCTGTGTTTTGTAACCCCTGTATTTTTCCTCACACTCTCCTCATCCACTCCACCCCCCTTAGCCATCTTCTCTCCTCCCCACCTTCGGTTATGCCTCTTCTTTATTTTGGGCAGCCACCGACTAGATCAAAGGAATTTTAGAGCAACCTCAAAATATCTCCCTTCAAACACCGGTGGGGGAAAGCCACATGTATCTCTCTGTTTGATGGGCTCCCTGACTCTGTAAAGTCAAATAAATTGGAATGGATGATTGTGACGGGTGAACTCTACTTTTCTCTGCACTGCTGTCTCTCATCTTGACATCTAGCCAGAGGGGACAGATGTTAAAAACACCTGGGTGATGCAGATGAACAATTTCTATGCACAAGGGCAACATATAACATGAGTAAAGTGCATGTGCGATGAGTTCATAGGATAATACAATACGACATGCTGTGCAGACAGTAATAGATGGTTTCTCATTGCTAATACAAGGGCATGCAACTACAGTAACATCTTGCACTGAACAAACTTTAACACTGCAATCACAATTCAAGTAATACAGCAACAATTTTTCAAATTTACAAAAAAAAATTCTTTGTGCCTTTCCTTTTTCTGACATCACTGACATGATTATATTTAGCACATGTGCCGGATGATTCAACCAAGAAGGGCCAGTTTTGTAATTCAGAGTTGATTTGCCCTTATACATTTGCATAAGGCATTGTCATAGCAACACTGAAACCCTCCCAGTGAGATGTTAAATACCCATCATATGTGGGCTGCATTCATCCACAATCAGTCAAGGTGAATTTGAGTTCAATATTTCTCAGCTTTTGTATTCAATAATAGAAATTAATGAGTATTATGAATTAAAGCAATAGTGTGATTTTATTTTTTTCTCTCTTAAATGAGTATGTGTTACATTCATGCTCTTGGCTAATAAATTCACATATGTTTTAATATATCTTGCATAAATGTCCTATGTGTCCTATGTCCTAAATGTCCTCTTTCTGTGATACATATTGGATATTTTTCTGTATTTTGTAGTATATATACTGGAGTTTAAAACGTTTGTTATAAACTCAGTGTGATGCAGCCACAATCACAGCTACAGAGACTGAATGGCTACAGGTACTATGAGCATGATTAGCTGGTGATCTAAAGAAGAAACAAACCTGCATGGACAAGAGGAAAAAATAATAGCAATAGCATAAAAATGGTACAAGTACCATTCAATTCTTTTTTTCTTATTTTTTTTAACTATGTTTTTATTTATTGAGAGTGGGTGGATGTGTGTGTCCCTGCATGCCCTTCTATGCAGAGAATATTATTTCACTCAACAATCTGGAATAGCCTCTCTGTGAGACTCTCCACACATGATTACATCAACATGGATGTTGATGTAATCATGTACAATTAGGAAACATCTACCAGACACATCAGTGTTTACATTTCCTGATAAGGTCATTAGTTCCTAGTCTACAGCAGCGTCAAATAAAAATCCATAATATCATGGTACAAAGGGAAACAGCTCTTGCGGTTGTTGATGGTTAGCTTTGTGTCATCTATCACTGCTGTCAAAATATATCCATTTCTTGATACAGTTCAATTATAGAAAGCCAATACAACATTTCTGCTTTATTTTAAACCAATTAAACCGATCATTACATATTGGAATGCACTGTCAGTCTTTAAAAACATCTGCTGTTTGAATTGTTGAAGGGTATAAGCCTGAGGCTGTGTCCAAAATCACCAAATTATTTGTTCATTCATTCATTTCCTGTTTAATAGGCAGTCATTTTGGCCTCCATGAAGCATTCTCTCATGGGTAGCAGTGTCCATAATTTAGTTTACTCCACTTGCTTTGTTTCACTACAGCATAGTGAACACTAAGAAGATACCTTTACAGACTTTTATTTTGTCACATTGTCTATGGTAGACATTAATACACTTATTGATTAATTTTTACTATTTCCATTTCCTGATGAAATTAAAACCTCATTTTAACAAGCCATTCTGCTATTTACAGTTAATATAAGATATGTGTAACAATCACTGCACTGCAGTGTCTGTAGATTGTGGATGCTATATGGATGCATAGTTTACATTAAAAAATTATATATATATATATATATATATATATATATTGTGGAAATCTGTTGATGATGATGATGATGATGATGATGATGGTGATGATGATGATGATGATGATGGTGGTGATGATGATGATGATGGTGAGGATGATGATGATGATGATGATGATGATGATGATGATTCGTGTGAATTGCCACAACGACATTAAGGCAATAAGTAGGCCCTTTGTAGCTTCAGGAAATGTTTTTTGTGCATTTTTGGCCGTTCTGGCTTTCCATAGCCTACTCAAACAAGCACTTCAAACCTGGTAGATAGCAGAACTGCTAGCAGTCTTCAGTGTACCTCATCTGCCACTTTACAGTTGCATAAATTACTGGCTTATGTCATGTCATTTGTTTTGGTTTTTGTTTTTTTAAAATGAAGTTAAAAGTTGATTGCATTATGAATCTCAAAGCACCAGTATGACATATACAAAAGAAGGATAAGGGTTAGTGAAAACCCTTTTTAACAGCAGTGAAAATGCAACGTGTGCTGCAGGATTATTAAAGACATAGGTGTATTCAGGCCAGGAGCCATTTTTTTGTGGGCTAACCTGAAGCTACAGTTTAACATTTAATGCTCACATTATACAGGCAGAAATATTTATAAGGTTGCTGCTGCTGCTGTGACTTAAATATGATGACCATCAGTTTACAAAATCCAACTTTTTTTTATTCATGCAATGCAGGAAAAAAATTTGACCTCATCATAAGAAACATAAAATAATACATAAATATATATTTTTAAATAGGATCTGAGACAACATACCATCATAGCTGGGACCTTTTTCTCCCATCATTTCCATTTTCTCTTTCCTCTGCTGTCCACACACATACCACTCTTACTATGTATTATTCACCACTTGTCAGTGCTCTTGCTTCCAACTGCACATCACAAGTGGCCTCTTCATCCATTCCTCCATTTATCCTTGGTCTATGCTTCCCTTGTGATTTTCTTGTTGTGTTGATAAATATATCCAAGAAGCATCAGGGTCAATTCAGAGTATGATACTTATGTGCACCTGTTTCATTAGGTCTTTACTGATGTTGCACTTGAAATTGGGAATTTACAGACTGCTAGTCTCAGCATTATGGCATTATGGGATTGACATGAGATGTCTACCCACTTTCCATCAATTTATGCATGAGTACATCTGCCTATAGGCTGCCAAGACTTAGAGTTGCATATTTTCTATAGTGGAGTGTGCTTTTTGTCAGACAATGAGATGCATTTTTAGTCAGCTCTGTAATATTGAACCACTGGAAATATGAATTCTTTGTTGGTTACACATCAAAAAACGTGTTTACTTTTTTAGCTTCATACGTACATTACACAGTATTGTGCTTTTTAACTTTTGAAGCGTGCTGCTGGAACATTTTGTAATTTTGTACATTACTAATGAGGAAAGATGAAAAGCCAATCTGGGTGCACTTTATATCACTGCAGACAGGTATTCACACCCCCCCCCCCCTCCACTCTGTGTGTGGAGATGTACATGTAGCTGCTCAACGCACAATTGGCTGACAGTGGTAGACACGGGTGCTGGTTGCTATTTATAGAAGCAGAGGTCTAGACCAGCTCTGCAGCTGAGCACTGTGTGGAGAGAGACAGAGAGAGAGAGAGAGAGAGGCAAAGAGAGGCTGGTGGGTGGCATCAGTCTGTGGGGAGAGTTAGAGGGTGGGGGTGTTATCTGATTGTGCATTAGGCTTGTGTGCATAAAGGTTGCATTTGTGTGGACAACAGGGAAAGTGAAAAAAGAAGGGGGGGTGAAGATGTTGTAGTAGATTGAGAGTGAGAGAGTTGATGTAATGCAGTCTCTGACAGACAGTGCAGTGCAGTGCAGGTCTTTTGCAGCAGGGTCAACAGTTGTATGTTTTCATAAATAAATACACATGAATAATTTGCGTTTCCTGTTAATGTTTTCAGGTGACTGGTGAATATATAAATAAAAGCTACATTGTGCATTTGTTTTGGTGGATGTGTTATCGTACTGTATGATAGATAGAAAGATAGACATAGAAAAAAATGTCCTTTGTTTGGCCTTCAAATATGTATGAGCTGCTCTGAGATTCACAACAATAAATGCGTTTCTCATCCACATCTTCGTCTCTCCCGTACGAGAGGAGTGGCTCTCCTGTATCTCAGCAACTGTGCACCAGTCTTGCTCGAGGACCTTGAGAGGCCTCTGTGCAATACCTGGAGGATGAATGTGTGAAACATGTGCATGTGTGGTTAGATTCTTCTTAGATTTGTATATACAGACATACATATACATATATATTGTGGAGTTCGAGTCATGTGACCTAGCACTCTTTCACTGTCCTCTTTGTCAAACAGTCCTAGTTAGAAGATGGTTAAAAGCCTTAACAATGCACCCCTCCCCATCCCACCTCCTCCATGCTTCACAATGTAGATATGTTTTGATGTTTTGATTGAAGCCAGTATGATCTGCAGCACTACATTTGCAAAGGCTCTTCCATTCTTCTTCTTCTTTGGTCCTCTTCAACCAGGGGAAAGGCAAGGACACGCTAATGCTAGATCACATTAAATCATGGATGAAAATTACACTTTCAAAGCAGACTGTAACATGCATGTGGTGTATGTTAGGGTTCATGGTGCGTGTCTTAATGTTACAGCTCAATGCTTTCCCAATGCATTAGCTGCCTTATTGTGAAAGAATTACTTACACACTGAGCAATAAATTCACTGTGTTATTAAGTAGCCACATACAGTACGGGTATTGTATTTACTTGGAGTTTTTTTTAAATCATAGTGAGACAAACCATTGCTTTCGTGTGATCCCAGTGTTAAAGTGTGCTGCACATTTGAAACAAAAATCACAAACAAGATAATAAAAAGCTTTTTTATTTGTAATTACATTGTTGATTAATTAAAGATTAGTTCTTATAATAAGGTCATTTGTATGCAAGAGACTCAGTGGACTAAATGTAGCGTTGGATCCCTGCTGTGTATGTGTATTGAGTGACATACTGTATGTGCATCTGAAGGTCAGGTAATCTTAATTGGTGGCAGCAGTGTACACACACAGAGAGAGAGAGAGAGAGACTGAGAGAGCATAGAGAGACACAGAAGCTCTTGTTTACAAAATATGAATGGAAAACATGTTCAAAGCATGCACACATTCACGTTCACAAAACACACACACACAGACACATAAACAGAGGCTCAGTTTCTGTCCTCTGTTTGCAGTGTGATTCACTGTGTTGTTTCTCATTATCCACTGTCAAGTCTGATCACTGCTGAGTGATTTCATTCTCTCTGTGTTTTAGAACCATTCCATTCATTCATCCAGCAGACCCTCACATTATCTTTCCAAATTCATGTCTCTGCAGTATTAATGAGAGCACAAAAACCAGTATTACAACAATTTAGGCAGCCAGACAAAGCTGTTTACACTGGTGATGATGAGACGAGGGTGGAGCTGAGCAACAATGTGTTTTCCCCTCCTATTATTTATATTGTTATAGTCATTACATAATTATGTCTGTGATTAATATATTAGTTTAATTTGGCTTGTTTTGTTAAAAAAACTGAACATTATACAGTAATGTATACAGCCATTGCTGTATCATTCTAAGCTTTGACAGGTGAGCTGAATAATGCTCATGTGGTTACCATGGCACCTGTCGGTGTGTGGAACTGTCCGACCCAAATCTAGTTACCACCTGAGTTTAACAAAGCAAATTTATAAGAGCCTACCATTAGATAATTGCTGCAGTGATTACTATTACATTTTCAGAAGGGTCACATTATTGGCCTGCAAAAAAGAAAACAACTTTGGAGATGGTAAAAGTACTAAAAATGGATTAAAAACACATCACCTTTTAATGTTTGGTTAAATCACATGGTATGTTATGATCTGGGGTTGCTTCAGTGGGTTCAGCAGTGTTATGAGGTCAGCTGAACATAGTGAATAAGCAGCCTTTTTTCTATTAAAGGCTTTCTTCTTCTCTGGTGGCCCAACCCTATTCCAACATGACAAAAACAGACCTAATGGGGCTCACAGTGTAAACAGAAGGGCTTCCTGGGTTTCATTTTCACACATGGATTAGCTAGGGATGCAACAATCCAATATTAATTATCAGCCATGATGTCATCTAAATAAGCAGGCTGGGTATCATAAAAACAAGGCTGAGCCATAGGACCAATACACAAAATCCAGGTATTGTTATCTGGATTTTGTAATTAATAGGACAAAAACAAGTGTCATTGATTCTTCAATGAATTCTCTAGAAATCTACAAGTCCAGTCACCTTGCTTCAACCTTCTGAATGTCATTGATTAGGATTAGCCACCACAGAATTAACACATGATGTGGTTCTCAATCATTGATACAAAACATTGGTGAAAAAGTATTGCAAAAATGAATGTATTGACATTATGTTGAGTTAAAGTTCAGGGACCACCCAAGCACAGACAACACAATGCAAAAAAATATAGAAAACAAAAGGCGAGCTGTATTAATATATTCATTTATTTTTAAAGCCAAAAAATGACTGAAAAAACACAACAGCAACTGATAGCATGCTGCAAAAATGACCAAAACTGACAAGGAACTACACAAGCCCTTAACGACACAGGAGACACAGGAACAAACAGACAAAAGGCAGCACAGGACCTAAATACGTGTTAACAAGACACATGTGTAAACAATCAGGGTGAGGCAGCTAACAGCAGTCCAACAGGTAAAAAAAGACCTTCAAAATAAATCAAGTAAACAAACCCAGAACCAGACAAATACATACAGAACCAGATATACAACAGAGAACAGAGCAAAACAACAACAACAACAACAACAAAACCCATGCATCACGACAACATAAGCTTCTAACAATGATGCCACAGTGAATATCTGATGTGATCAAAACTAAAAACAGCGTGTGTGCTTACATTTATAGTTATATTGTTCATTCAGCAGTGGAGATGTTCCGTATTTGTAAGAAGATTACTGTAAGTGAGGCACTGCTGGGAAATTTAACATGACTAATGGCAGACAGCTGCAGTGAAGGCAACACGTTTTTTAGAGTGGGAGTCAGAAAGACAGTGTTTGTTTTGCCTAGTCAGGATTTGGTATATGACTGCTGAGACTATGTGGATCAGGTTACAATATGAATTGTGTTGCTAATTACTAAAGCTTTTCTTGTACTATTTATTGTTCCAGGTGAAACTCATTTCGAACTATAATCTCTAAATGTCTGTTTTTTATTGAAAAGTGATTTGATGCTTTGTTTGTTTATTTGTATTCCTTGCAGACGGTGCGTCATGGTTTCCCTTACCAGCCCACTGCTTTGGCCTTTGACCCCGTGCAGAAGATCCTGGCCGTTGGTTCAAGATCGGGTGGTGTACGAATGTATCCTTTACCCCATGTTCACTCCCCCTTTCTCTGGTCTGGGAGACACAGTAGAGTACTAATATGTACATCTATATAATCTTGTGTGGTTTGTAAATGAAAGTATAGTATCATAAATGCACTCATACATAGAGACCACAGTGGCTTTACTGCTGTACTCTGTCTGTGTGCGGGGGCCCTAACTCTTCTTCCAACCACCTCCCCTCCCTCCTCCTCTAATTCCACCCTCTGTCCACCCTGTCGCTTCACGTTGCTTGGTTGTCATGTCGCAAGCTTAGAGCTGTCCATCCAGCCCATTCCCACCCCCAACACTCCATCCCTTGGGTCACCCAGTCACAGGAATGAGAGGGAGGGAGAAATGTGTGGAGTGCAACCCAGGTAGGAGATTACACCCTCATAAATACCCCTGCTTCCCAGTATCCCTCTTGGGAACCTGTGACCGAGCTGAACAATTACTGATGCTGCGGCGGTGGCGGCGGCGGCTGCTGCTGCACCGCTGCTGCTGCTGCTGCTGCTGGTGCTGCTGCTGGGCTAATAAACTAAATGATTTGTGTGCAGAAAGCAACACAGGAAAGAGACGGTGACAGTGGAGAATTGTTTGAATATTTTAAAATGAGTTTGAATTTGCTGGAGACGACAGCGTGACTGATAATGATTGCAGGATAAGCCGAACGTACACAGCTCCTTCTTTTCTTATTATCCATGCCTTTTTCTCTTTGTCCTGAACTTGACTGCAAAGTGAGGCAGAGATTTCAGCTTGGATGAAAGCCCTTGAGTGACTTAGCATTTGTATTGACATGCTGCACACACCTTCCTCTGCTCCCATGTGGCCTGTCAGCGACTCTAGATTTTTTTCTCTCTCTTTCTCTCAATTGCATGGTTTCACTTCACTTTCTCATTCTGCCTCGCCCTCTCTATCGCCTTTCTGTCTTGAGGACCTTGTTTTCCCCTTTCTTATTTCTACTTTTATTTATTCAATTCACCCTTCCTCTGTCCTTCACAGCCTGTCTGAATCTTTTCTCTCTCTCTCAGGGCTTTCAACATCCTCCTGTCATCTTCTGTAATGGTCTCTCTTTGTTTTCCTTTTCCCGATGCGTTCCTTCCTTCCTTTTGCAGCTTTATTAGAACTGTGTAGCCTTGCAGAAGATTATATTTCTACTCACTGTAGATGGTACAATAGTAAGCCTTTGGCTTTTCCTTCTATTCTGCATCCACACAGCGTTCCAAATGTATTCCACGGACCTGATTTTCATTTTTCTCACCCGGTCTCTCCTGGGTGGAGCAGCATGTAAAAACAAGCAATTTAATGCTAGTGCCCTGTCTGTTTATGTACACCGCCGCTGACCTGACACCTTAACCGCTCCCTCTACTGCAGCAGCACATCATTATTCGGCAGAAATACATATTAAAATATCCATTTTGATCCCCAGAGAGTCAAAAGTTAAACATTCATGGTCGACTATTGATCGCCACTGTGAGACTGCGGTTATGTGGGAGGTAGCTTTTTACAGTGTGCTGCGTAGACATGTTTCCCACTGTGCTTGGATACATGTATAACAGTGGTATGTAGCCTACAGTGTGTCTATGTGCAATCAATATAACTGAAAATTAGCTACAGTAGTAAGTGGACAGTCTGGGCTATCCATCATTATCATTGTTTCATAAAACACACACATAATTTAAATAATCTGCTATATCACAGAGAAAACAAAAGTGAAATCATTATTTCTCCATTAAAAGATGGCAGTAGAGATATCTTTTCATAATTTTCAGAGGTGATTGTCTGCAATCTGGAGTTTTTCAGAATCATGATATTGGGATACAGTACAGTGTCTTTTCAGTGCATTTTGGTGATTATTGGTTAAAAAAAAATTCTTTTTAAAAACAAATGAAAAATATACAATGCTGGGATTGTATAGATGTAAAAATTCACCTTTGACCTCTGACCTCATGCCTCTCTCTTCACACAAATGACCTTATGACCTGAACCTTTAAACTATTTTTAATATTTTTTTCTCAATTTTTTGTGCTTATTCTTTAAAAATTACAGAGCATGAAATATCAGCATGATGCTGGAATTTGCATTAATAGATACGTGTCTTTATGGCATTGTCATCATAGAATAGAATAGAATAGAATAGAATAGAATAGAATAGAATAGAATAGAATAGAATAGAAGCTCTGATATCATATGATGTCATGTGTGCAGTAAATAGTTTGTGACTAATACTGGAGTAATGTAGGAGATGGACGCTCATATGTGCACAATGGTCATATAATTACACCTGACCCTGGTTCTATTGTCAGCTGACACAGTGGTTTTATTTGTCACTCCTGGTTAAGGTTTGTTTTCAGTTGTGGTTGAGTTTAGGCATTTAAAAAAAAAACATTTATTTTGAAACCGTACATAACACTACCGTTATAACTGAATGACATATATTGACGTTATAACAGAACGATTTCTGCTATGCTGTCATATCCTCTTTGTATTTATATACAGTAACGTTCAGTCTTAGATTATTGTATTACAGCCCTCTACATGTAAAAGCATTATACATGTATATCACCTAATTTATTCAGCAGAAACAATATAATCCCAACAGCAAGGTCACCTTTGTGACCTTTGTCTCTCTCTCTTTACCTATAGCCCCTGCCTCGCACAGTCGCACAGTCCTCTGCTGTTCTGTGTTGTGCATTATCCACAACCTGCTACTGTCATTGAAAAACACTAACCCACAGCTGCAATCACCCACAGATACAGGAGCCTACTGACTGTTGCCAGGATGTGTTGCTTTGTTTAGATGGTGTGTCTTCATGTTACACAAATGGCTGAGTCAGTCACAGTAGGACTGGTCCTGCTCTGGTGAATAGTGCATAGCAACGATGTCATCAGGGTTGGCGCAGTGGGTTGGCAACAAGGCTCTCTGCAGTGGGCTCCTAGGACACTCCTCCCTCTCCGGCGCCTGGGGGGGTGAGACTCCCAATGTATGCTAAAAAGATTTGGATTATTCAGAAACAAATAGAATACAGAAGGAGCTTGAAGTGTGCGCACGTGCCTGCGTTCATGCGGTTTCCTGTGTCAACGCTCCGTACGCCTCTGTGCCGAGAGGTGTACCCCTTTGTTGTGCACACGTGTTTGTGTCTTATCTGTGTGTGCTTTGGAAAATGGATGCACTTTCAATAAAGGGTTCTGGTAAGAGAATTGCAGAGAGCCTGATAGACAGTCACTTCTCATAACAGTCAATCAGATCAGAGCAAAACAAAAAAAATGGAAGGAGACTGAATGGAAGAGAATACTGGGAGGGAGGGGGAGGAGGAGAAGGAGGAGGAGGAGGACTGGGTGATATTGAAAGTGTGTTTATAACACATGCGACAGTTAACAATGATCCATGTGTCACTTTAATATCAACACTGTAAAGCATTGCCAGATTCGTTTTGCGGTGTCACTAGGGCTAGCTGACACGTCAGTAATATTGTTTGTGGTCATTCAATCGCACATGCCATATTGAGGTGTTATTACATTCAGCATCAGTTACAATATTAAAAAAAATGTATTAAGACTTTATTATAGTTTTAATAAACTGGCTCTTGTGTGTAACCCATACTGCTAGGTGATACTCTAAGCTGTGTTATATCATTGATCTGTAGTGTCTCTGATGTGATATCAACACCGAGCAAATCAATTGACTTGACTGAAGGTGATATTCCATGTCTTCCTCCATTAGGACTTTTGTTCAGCTAGAATATTGTTGACAGTGCTGAGTAATCAAGACAAGTTGCCGAGTTTTGATATCAGCTTGCTTATTGTTGGGTAGAAATTAAACATCTGCAGCTAACCTAATTAGGCCAATGGCGCATGAGCAGGATGGTCACTTTGAGTATACACACTGCAGTCTTGCGTTGTGTATGTGTTTGTGTGTGTGTGTGGACAGCTTTACGCTGTCAATTAGACAAGCGATACCATCAGATAGTCATCAATTAAGCATTGGCTGCTGTCACATGGTGTCATCGGCTCTGCTGAGTGTGCGAGCTGGCCCTGCAAGCAGTGCAGAAGGTGGCCCTCAGATGCTCCCCTCATCAAGAGTGCTGACTGTATTTGTGCAAACATCATGTTCTATTTACATATTTTCTGTTTCCGCTGTTTACCACTATGTCTGTTACCAAACTCGAGCTCTTAAATCAACACGCAAATTACCACGGATATATGCTCACAATCATCATGACAAGACATGTCTGGTCCTGCCTTTGTTTTTCACTTAGTCACAGAGTGAATGTAATAGGATTTGCAGCCCTCTATTTGTAAACTACAGTAATAGCATTTCTTTTTTTTTTTTTAACTGACACCAGAGGTGAGCAAGCAAAAGTGCAGCTCTGGTAGTGGGGTAAAAAAGAGATGAGGCAGCAGGATTGAGCTATTAATAACCAAACACTTCACTCTGTCCTCACTTTACCCTTGCAGGGTGCATGATAATAGAATCGATAGCTCTACATTGCATTTTATCCATGGATTAACTGAAAATGTGAGAATGACAGATTTAATTTTGCATGAGACCTATGTTTAATACATTTTATCCATATTTATGAAGGGATTAAGACAGGACGGCAGACAGTGTTTATAAAATATTTACTTCAAACAATTAATCAATAAATATTATATATATATAATATATATATTATACAAATTATTGATTGTATTTTTAGAATTTAACTTAACATTATGTATTTGTTATTTTATCAGTTGCATTTAGATTCTTTCTTTTTCTTTTTTCCCTGAGAACAAAACAACACACAGCAGTACACAGACTAGCACAGGAACCAACAGACAAACTAGAAGTTTTGAGTAGAAACATGTAAACATTTTAAATTCAAAGCCACGCCTCCCAATCACATGGACGCGCATTACCCGATGAGCTGCGGTCTGTGACTTCGGCCATCATGGACGTACCTCTCTGGTGCACGCAGAGCAGGAAGAGAGTGACAACCAGCCAATACTCTGCGCAGGCGCGCCTCATAGGATTGGCTGATGTTTTTAGTGTTTTATAGCTTCCACAGATGATTCATATTCTTCGTTTTAAAGCGAAACTGCTGAACTAATCGGTTGCTATCAGATTGTAAAGAGAAGTTACAGTAATTTAACAAAAAGTGCATCTGAATGAAATCTCCTACCCTACCTTTAAAGTTTGGCAGTGCCTAAAGCCACTTTATATGTGGAAGTGATTAAGTGGAAGGGATTAAAGACAAATAAGTAATAACCTGAGCCTGACCTCATAATGCGCTGTGATTGGTCAATCACACCAAACGGTCATTTTAAACACTAAAACTATTTTCCTAGTATTATATAGGTCCCCCTTTGTGCTGCCAAAACAATTTATGTTTCCTAAAGGCATGAACTCCACAGGACCTCTGGCAGTGTCATGTGGCCTTACGGATTATTTTCTTTGATCTCATTGTGTGTTATGATGTTTAAATCAAAGACAGCATTAAGGTATACAGACATTTCCCTCATGGTAGCTCTTCGCTGGGATTTGACAGGCTGGGCTAACCTTAGCATGGACACCCATTTTCATCCATCCATCCATCCATCTTCCACCGCTTATCCAGGGCCGGGTCACGGGGGCAGCAGTCTAAGCAGGGACACCCAGACTTCCCTCTCACAAGACACTTCCTCCAGCTCCTCTGGGGGAATCCCGAGGCGTTCCCAGGCCAGCCGAGAGACATAGTCTCTCCACCGCGTCCTGGGTCTTCCCTGGGGCCTCCTCCCAGTGGGACATGCCCGGAACACCTCCCCAGGGAGGCGTCCAGGAGGCATCCGAACCAGATGCCCGAGCCACCTCAGCTGGCTCCTCTCGATGTGGAGGAGCAGCGGCTCTACTCCGAGCTCCTCTCGGGTGACTGAGCTTCTCACCCTATCTCTAAGGGAGCGCCCAGCCACCCTTCGAAGGAAACTCATTTCGGCCGCCTGTATTCGCGATCTCATTCTTTCGGTCACTACCCAAAGCTCATGACCATAGGTGAGGGTAGGAACGTAGATTGACCGGTAAATCGAGAGCTTCGCCTTCCGGCTCAGCTCCTTCTTCACCACAACAGACCGGTACAGCTTCCGCAGTAATGCGGTCGCTGTACCGGTCTGTTGTGGTGAAGAAGGAGCTTCGCCTTCCGGCTCAGCTCCTTCTTCACCACAACAGACCGGTACAGCTTCCGCATTACTGCGGAAGCTGCACCGATCCGTCTGTCAATCTCCCGCTCCATTTTTCCCTCACTCGTGAACGAGACCCCGAGATACACAAACTCCTCCACTTGGGGCAGGAGCTCTCCTCCCACCCAGAGAGGACAAACTACCTTTTTCCGGTCGAGAACCATGGCCTCAGACTTGGAGGTGCTGATTCTCATCCCAGCCGCTTCACACTCGGCTGCAAACCGTCCCAGTGCACACTGGAGGTCCCGGCTCCAGTGTGCCCATTTTCATTTTCATGCTATTTAAGAGACCCCACTTATCACAGTTTGGTCCCTGTCAGATTAGCTCTGATCCTGATGTTACCCCATACACCATCCTCTAATACATATGGTATGCACCTCATAATCCTCATCCCTCTTTATTCTCCTCTATGTCTTTACTCTTTGGTCCTTAGTCCATTCTGCTTGAGGTGGCGTGAGGTAGTCAAAGAATGAAAGGTCAGCTTCCTATTAATAGTATCACTTGAGGAAATGCCAATGCTATACATTCACAGTCTACCTACTGCTAAATGATACACTGCAAAAGAGAGATAAAATGACAGAATTCTACCAGAAAATCAGTCAGCTGTAAAGTCACTTAAAGCTATTATGGGCTTTAAGACCATTTGAGGGCTGACTTAGAAAATAAATTAATTACAAAGGCTCATAGAATTCTGAAAAAAACTACTACTTCAAAGGTCATACTGTATAGGCTATACATAGTAGCAAATCAAACTACGGTACATGTCTTATATGGACATTTTCTACTAATCAGTTTTTGTAAATCTACATTCATGTGACTTATGCAGGACCTATTCTATTCAGGTATGCTTGTGTAACAAGTTTTTTCAGTATGTGGCTGTTTCAAGCATCTTCCAACAGTTCCCCTGGTTCAAGGGATTTCCATTCTTTCTGTCTCTTCACGTACTCCCAGACTCCATGATGCTAGGATCAATGCTCTGAGGGGGCCATACTATCTACTGCAGGACTCTTTGTTCTTCAACTCATTGAAGATTTTTTCATGACTCTGGTGTGCGTGTAGGGGCTGTGCAGTTATTGTCTCAGGCTGCAGAACAGGGTTTGGCAGTCGTCCTTGTTTTCATTACATTTTATTGTGATGTGAGTGTTTGTGATTATGCACAATTCTGGGGTCATGAGTGGCTCATGGACACATGTATATACACAGACACACAGACACACACAATGGCCAGATGCAAGCAATGGTAACAAGCTTATGAAGAATGGAAATACAGGCATGTGTAGGATCGTACACAACAAACAAACGACAAACTGATCATGTCTGAAAAAAATATTAAATGTTTTCCCGTCTTGAATTATTAATATTTGTAGAATGACTTCAGGCTGATCAGACAGAAAAAATATATGTAAAGCTGAAAAATTAAAGATACAGTGCAAGATTAGTCTTGAAAAGTTATGTTGTAGTTTTCCAAGAACAACAGAAGAGAGCAGGTAGGCTGACCTTTGCCTTTATCTGATAGTTAAAGATTGCTTTCCAACCTTTACCACAAAAAGGTCACTGAAAGCTTCTGTGATTACTGTACTGTGTCATTGGTGACAGTGAACATTAGGAAAATCAGAGGTGCATTTTCAAAACTTCTGCATGAATATGAGGCACTTTCACACAATTCCTGACAGTAGGTTTTATTTGATTAGATTTTCTGTTATTGTATTTTAGTAGGCAATGATGGCAACTTGTCCAGACTCAGATGCAGCAAAAGAGGCCCAAACCATGACACTACCACCACCATGCTTCACAGATGGGATAAGCTTCTTGTACTGGAATGCATGGTTTCCCTTTGTCCAAAAACAAGACTTCTCATTTAAAACCTAATAATTCTTTTATAGGTAGCTTGCCGTGGTGGAGGATGTAAGAAGCTTGGTACTTAAGTAAAAGTACAATTACCCAGAAAAATATATATATACGTGAACGTAGCAGTGCTACATCAACAATCCTTCCTATGTGAAAGTCTTAAGTACTTTCAAATGTACCTAAAGTATTAAAAGTAAAAGTACTCACACAGTGAGTTGTCTCTAGGTGGTGATAAAGTAAGTAGTATTTTGATAAAGAAAGCAGATATAGCTCCTGGTGATGCTTCTGCCTCTACATTGTAGAAATGTTGTGGAGAATGTATATGTAATAGCTGCAAAATGTAAAGAAGTAAAAGTCTAATTATTTTTACATAAAGTATAGATGCATAAAAATGACTTTCTCTTCCATAGGCGGAAGTTTCTGTCCATTACCATCCAGTCCACCACTACAGTCCGTATTGATACAGTGCTGGTCCCCATTCTCTCCACAGTTTGGTTCACGGGGATTTCGAAAGTGAGGTGGACTTCATCCATGTTGGTGATGTGGCTGGGCTGGATGTTTTTGCTGGCAATGTTGTCACTGCATAACGCGGAAGCTGTAATCCGCTGGAAGTTGCTGCGCCAGTACCGTAGCATTCAGCTGATTGCTGCCAGCGTAGGTAGTGTATGCTGGCAGCAATTCACCAATCGGCTGAACCGGTGTGTTATGTAGTATCCATCTGATTGGTTCATCGCTGCTAGTGTACGTAGTGTACGTATGACGTACTGTTCAGCTGATTGGTGAATTGCTGCCAGCGTACGTAGTGTACGCTGGCAGCAATTCACCAATCAGCTGAACCGGTGTGTTATGTAGTATCCATCTGATTGGTTCATCGCTGCTAGTGTACGTAGTGTACGTATGACGTACTGTTCAGCTGATTGGTGAATTGCTGCCAGCGTACGTAGTTTACGTACCACGTCCCCGTGTCTGGTACTCAACCCATACACAAGGCGCACCGTATTATAAGGCGCAGGGCCGACTTTTGAGAAAATTTTAGACTTTTAGGTGCGCCTTATAGTCGTGAAAATACGGTAAGTACAGTAAAGAAGTACAAATATTTAGTTACATTTTACCAAATGTGGTTTGTCCACATTATCTCTTATCAATCTTCAGAAAGCCTGCATTGTTCCTTTATGGAAAACTGTTCTTCTTGCACACCACTGGTGGTTCTGCAAGCAGTAAGGCAAGAATTCATTTTCACCATATAACTACAACAGTCTAACCTGCATAGCTCAGTGCTGCCTCTGTGTGAGTTTCTCAAATATGGACTGTTTTGAAATGGGCTTACAAGTAGCACATGCTGACATGTAGTAAGTACTGGGATGTGTAAATAGTATTTTGCTCCTGTGTAAAATAAGCGAGTTGCTGAGCTGTGTTACTCATCGGCCCTCAGGCTCATGAAGCTGTGTACACTCACATGTAGCAATATACAAACACAAACACACACAAAAAGGTGAAAATCAACTGATGTTTTCTGGAGAGGTATCGCAGTGGGTCTCCAACATCTGTAACATCCTATACCGACTGCACTGTATCCTCCTGAGAGAAGCCTGGAATGGAAACAAAAGAAAAAGAAATGTCAAAAAGAAGAATGAGCATCTCTGCGTACATTTGCATTTATTATCATGTAAGTGTCTATGCATGCATTTAACCGTTCAATATTCTATGGTAAAAGGTGGTGGCTGTGAGCGAGATGAGTGAAAGCTCAAAGAAATCGGGTTTATTATTTGGGAAGGAGCACAGCACAAAGCTCGGTGCCATTTTCACAGTTGCCTTGCCGCATGAGTGCTTTGAGCTGATTAGTGGCAGGTCTGTGGTCAATCATCAGATTCTAATTGGGATCAGACATGTTTTCAAACTGCAGTCGCGTAGGTCAGGTACATGTGCTAAATTTATACAAACAGCAGCAGGTAGTTGCTAAATAACTGCAGAAACATCTGTGGTCTTTTATCATTTTTTTAACAATGTGTAGAAAAAGCAAAACATGTTCGTATCCTTTTATAAATGCATTCCACCTATCAAATAAAAGGCCTTTAACTTAAACCATTCTTTTGTAGAACCACTACTGGAAATCATGGTCCTTCATATGCCTTCTAATTTAAACCTAACCATATATATTGGTTTCATCCATCCAAATTATTTGCCCTGCAGTTTCACTGTCTTGTCTACATGATGCAGCTCTGCCATAAACACGGTTGTTCAGTGCTTGGAGGTAACCCTGGGTTCCTTTGTGACCTCACAGACTTGCATTGATGTGTGTTGGTGGACCACTGCTGGGTAGATAGAACGGTCTTGAATGTCCTCTATTTGTACACAGTCTTTCAGGTCATATTTATGCAGAAATAAAGATTTAGTTTAAAGGGTTAAACTGTTTTAGCACCACTTTTTGTCTACAGTCACACTAAACACCTATTGACTATTTAGTGCTTCGTACATTATATTCTCTGGCAACAGTCATTCAAATGGTCCAGTGCATACCAGTGTGAATATCATATATTGAAGCTAGGTTGTCATTCTGGCTACTTCACATGCTTTTTTCTCTGATTGGTCAAATTTCTACCCAGAATGAGTTTATTCTGGGCCTGGAAATAGCATTTTTTTCCATTTTACATTCAATACAGTGTTGCAAAGGGAAACACTCAACTTACACTATGGTTTTTTAACAGCTACACACACTTGTAGTGAGATGTGGAGTTCATTAAATGAATTGAGGTCAGGCTTACATTTTTAGTCCATCTCTCCCCCTCAAAGACACACATTGTTGCACTTGTTCGTGTACAATTTCCACTGCTATTAGAGCCATCTGACAGGCACTTGTAAAGCATAGTTGTCCTTTAGCACAATGCAGTTGTCCTCCTGACTGCACTTCATGTTCCATGTATTGATTTACAAAAAATTGAGCTGTACAACTAATGACATCAGATTACTCTGTGTTGTACTTGAGTTTCTGTTTGATTGATCTTCTTTAAACCATTTGGAATCACACCCAATAAGTGACCATAAGGATGCCAGTTTTTAAGCTGGCTTGGTTTTATTTACACTGTGTAGAGTATCCTCACTGCTGACTATATTTATGCCCTGCTATTTAGCTGCTGTGCTTTCTAATCATCTTCATTAGCAGGATTTTAAGTTTGATTCCCTCTCTATCACAGTCTGCCACATTGGGGAATTATGCAAAATAAGCCAGCGTCTGACTGGATGTGGTCGTGGTGTTATCATCACAAACTGCAAAGAAATTCTGCAAATGCAATTAGCCGCACTGCCAATGAAATGGTACATGTAACCTTAAAGTCTTTAATTAGATCAGATTACACGTCCTTTTGAATTATATGATTTGACGTGTTGGGACTTGTTTAGTACACGTGATGGTGGAGGTGTGCGGTATGTATGCACACACTGAGCTCGTTCTTGGCACAGCGTCTCCATGTGTAAACACATTACATAATGCAATGCTCCCTTCATCAGAGGCGGAGGAAAGCATACGGAGTGAATGATGGAGAAATGGAAGGCTGTTGTGTTTTGGTGTCTATGTGACAGATAAGACACACACAGAGATGCTCTACATCCTTATCTCAGCACCCAGTGGTGTCACATGGTGTACATGTGTGCACTGCAGTGCAGCTGAAGATAAGACTGTTGATGATATATATATATATATATATATATATATATATATATATATAAAGATAGATCTTCTTCAAAAACTTTTCTTCCTTGAAGCCAAGGATTGCCATGGCAGCCAGCCATAAGACTGTAAACACAACTACTTGGCTAAGAATAATTTATTTGCTCTTATTTATGTATGAAACCCCTGTCAGTCTGGCCATAAATACATACATATAAATAAATATGTATTTATATATTCATATATGCATCATAATGGCACATTTATCTAGGAGGTAGGTACATTGTTGATTAGCCATACCAACGAGTCCAACATGGCCGACCGACTGTCTTACTTTTCAGCTTGGTAATCACTGTTGGTTAGCTAATGCTACTCTCGCACTTACATAATAAGATGGACAACTATTTTGATCGAATTAACCCTGCTCAATACAATTGGGAATAAACAGAGCTATGAAATGTATGTGGCCCGTAACATTATAAAAGTGACGCTAAACAATTAATTTATTTATTCTATGGTTAATTTAATTTTTAAATGTTATTAATTAATTAAGAAATCTTTATTAGTCCCACAATGGGGAAATTGCTTAAGGCAGCCCAGCAAAGAGCGCCATACACCAGTGAGTACACTGGAGGATATGTGGGTAAAGTGCCTTGCCTAAGGACACACTAGGGAGGAGTTGGGATTGAACCACCAACCTTCTGGTTATTGGACAACCATGCTATACCACTGAGGCACTGCTGCCCAAAGGTCAATGGCCCGTACGGGTATTATTGTCATTGAAACAGCTTTCCATTATGATCCATGTTATGAAAAAGGTGCCTGTGTTAAAAGTGGGCTGCACTCCTCAGATATTTGGAGGAGACATTAAATAGGTTAGGCCTCTCACATTTTGCAGACCTTAGAGGGACTAGACCCTGAATTAGGACACAGGTGTTTTCTGTCACACTCTGTTTTCTGTATACACTCATATACTGGTTTCACATACAATGCTTGTGTAATTGCTGCAGTCGCAACACATGTGCTCTAGGGGAGGGGGTAAATATCCCGTTATAGGGGAGGTCATAATTATTGTTTTGAAAAAAAAATTAAGAAAAAATAAACATTTGCCAGAACAAGAGTGCCTCTAACTGTGACTTTAATATGCTCTAGAGATGTGAAATCACTCTGTGGCATGGCCCTCATTTAAATCAAACTGCAGCTAGGGCGTTCCTCCTCTCCACATGTAGGTAAGGTGCAGGGAGGTGGCCTCTTACAGCTCTCGTTGCACATTGTATCCCTTTAGTAGGGTCCAGCTGGTCTATGCAGCAGCACGTTAGCTAGCTGCTAGCACAGTGCTGCACAATGCAGCATGTCAGAGGAGATTTGTCTACTAGAAATTTTCTGTCCACATTCTGCAACTTTTTTTGTTTTTGTTAGCATGAGAGTGGTATAAGGCCAATTACATCAAGTGGGGATGTGGTGTTGCCATGGATACATTTACACAAATGTCTGGCCTGGACAGACCAGATGTTGTTGACCATCTGTCTCACATATCAGATAAAAGGAAACCCTAGAAATTATCTATGATTTGTCCAAATTGTAAATGATTGATTCATTGATAATAAATGCTTAGATTAAAAGCTTTTAGCTTTTAATGCTAAATAGTCTACAAGCCCAGGAGCATTTAGACAGAACAGCTGACAGTCCTTTGGTTTATATTTTAAGCACATGATCCCCAAACATATGCTTCTGTTTCCCGCAGATGCTCTAATGATGATAACACGACTGATGTGTTCAGCCAAGAAAAGGCACAGTGACCGCCATCAGTGTCACCAGGTGAGACAGTGCAGCGCAGCACATTATATCTCATTAATTCATTCTGTCTATCACCAAAACAACAGACCCTTGCCAAAGGGCTTCACCGATGCCAGCTGCTTCCCTTGTTAATTTGATTTCTCACCTCATCGCCTGGGCCTGGAGCAGCCAGCCCCTGAGCTGTCCAGGCGTTTTCTTTTTGTCTAGACATCTGCTTGTAAAGACAAAAGGACTTTTGTTCCTGTTTTTTCTACTTTTCCTACCCCGTCACATGTCTGCGTTTGTTTACAGGATCTGGACAAATTGACTGCAGGTGGTAGAGGAGGATACATTTTTTGTCCTAATCACCTCGGTGTGTGTGGGGTGAGGCCGAGTGATCTCAAACGAGTAGATGGAGATGGAAAATAATGCATTAGTGAGGGGAGTGATGGGCATTGTCAGAGAAGAAAAAGCTTGATACTGCAATAAAGAAGCTCTTTTACTTAAAACACTGTAGTTTCTAGTTGGTGAAAGATTTACTTTTCTAGGAGACAAACTAATAGTTGTGTTAAGGATTGTGCATTTGTCTGCATAAATATGAACCAAAACATCAGCACAACAACATCTTCAACTTTTCTTTTATACGTAGGAACCACTTAGGTCCACTGGTGTCAATGTCTCGCTTCATGACTCATTGTCTCTTGAGATTCACAGATGTCCTGACATGTTCTTCAGAATTCACTGGTATCATCCGGGCCCAGGTGCAGCACACAACACCCAAACCATTATACTACCTCCACCATGCTACACATATGGGTGGGGTTGTTATACTGGAACAGAATTCCCTAAATAATTATACGTTAGTTTCATCCAAGAACATCCTAGAAGTTCACAGACTTTTGCCACTTGTTTTTCTTTTTATCAAATGGAAAGTAGAAGTGTTGCATTGTGTGACAAAAGTTTCAGCAAGAATCAAAGGAAATGTGCACCAGACAGTAGTGAGAGAAGCTATGCTGTAGGGTTTAGAGACTGTAGCAGTGAGGAAAAGACAAGAGGCAGAGGTGGAGGTAGCAGATATGAAGACTTTGAGGTTCTCTTTAGGAGTGACGAGGATGGACAGGATTAGGAATGAGCACATCAGAGGGACAGTTCAGGTTGGATGTTTTGTGGACAAAGTCAGAGAGGACAGGTGCAGATGTTTTTCCGAATACATTTCTGATAGGACCAAAATAAAGCCAGACAAAATTCAAAAGAAGTGCAAAAAAAATCCCCAATGCTAAATACCAGACCATCAAACCAATCAAAGTACAACAAAAGAAGAAAGAAGAACAAAGACAGGAACAACACAGTAAGAACTGGCACAGACAAAGGGGAGCAAAAGACTTAAATATGAGGGAAAACAAGACACAGGTGGGAAGTGCAAGCAATCATAATGTGGAAAGCACAGGAGGAAGTAAAAAATCACACTCAGCATGGTCAAAAGGAAAAGTACAAAATAACTAACTAAAAATCACACTTCGCGTGGCATAACTAGATTAAGGAAAACAGGCACAGGGCGTAAAAAGGCAGGAACAAAAAACAAAGCATGAACAAGGCTACTACCTGGAGCACCCCGAGGTCAGGCAAAAGAACATGGCATGGTAGTGAGGAACAAGGCAAGGCGAGGAACAAGGCAAGGCAAGGCAAGGCAAGGCAAGGCATGGATGAGACATAGACAGAAACAAACCCTACACCGGACGAGTCGAACTAGCAATGACAGGGGAAGACACGGACTATATACAAAGGGACCAGGGAAGACAAGAGACACAGGTGGCACACATTAGGGCAGGGTAGGTGATCACACAGGGAGGGAAAACACAGGAAGTAAAACAGAAGACAATGCACAAGGAGGACAAGGCTATCAAAATAATACAGGAAGCACAAGACAACATCACAAAAACAGAAACCCAGGGGACAGAACAACAACCTAACAAAGATAACAGGACACAGGATAAACAGAAAACCAAAACAAGGAAACAAAACCAGAACTAAACACATAGGGAGTGATTTCAAACACAGCCAGAGGAAAGGAAACCAACAAAATCGTTAAGAGTTAAGTGAAAACAGATGGACAGCTAAAAAGTAGTAGAAGAAAGAAAAAAGAATTAGGATGATTGACCAGGCTACAAATACCCAAATTTCCCCATGGGACCTTCCCAAAGGGATTAATAAAGTATATTCTATTCTATTCTATTCTATTCTATTACAGCAGCATGTAATATTTAATGCATACATTAAAACAAAATGGCGTCTTTAGTTTGTGTTATGTCTCTTATCATTTTTTGAGCCATTCTTATTACAGAGCAGTGACTTTATCTTGGTGTAACATAGGACTTCTGGAAAGGCACAGCGATTCTGAGTGGGATACCACCCACTATATAGTTTTGCCGGACCGCTGGCACTCACCCACACGTCCTCACCTGCGTTGTTAGATCAGTAGGCGGAGGATGTGGGAGATATGAATAAATTATACTACACTCTTTTGAAACTGGTAAACACAAGTTTTTGGTGGGTGCACCAAACTGACTCTTCAGTCATTTGACACACATAAAAAAAGATGCTTTTCTTTTATATCTTACAGGTATACGGATGGCTGCTTAACTGCTTCCTACTTTCTGTCTGCCAGCTGCTGGTTTTTGGATTAGGCCTGCATGTATGTACTGTGAAGTGTTGTTGTATCTCTCCACTCATGCCTCACAGGGAAAATATTGATCAGCATTTGCTTCTGTTTTTCTTTTCTTCCTCAATCTTGCACTCAGACCGATAGGTGGCTCTTTTATCTGCTCTTCTGGCCCCTCGAACATGAGGAGAAATGATAAATGGGGCAGATCGGGGAGGACACATTCCCAGAGACAGATAAGAGAATACTGTAAGGTCAGGCTGTGAAAAAGGGGGAGGTGGAGAAAGAAAGCTGGTGTAGTGTGGAGCCGTGGAGCGTAGAAACTGTGTTCAAAGAATTCACTTTAGACTAAATCTTTAGTGGAACGCTGACTGAAAAGATAAAAATGTGTGTGTGTCCCTTCTGCACATGTATAAGCAGACATTGCAAATAACAAGTAAAGTAAAATGCTTGGTTACTCTAAAAGCAATTACACTTATGTGGATTAACGGTGACATAAGTTATTATCATAACAACAACAATAATAACAATCATCATAATCAGTAGTAGTAATGTTAGTAAATAATTTAGTTATAATAATACTAGTAATAATACTAGTTTTGTGGTTAAAAATACAACATGAACCAATCAGTAGCCCAGCAATACATCATTGAATTCATTTCTCATGTTGAGAAGTAATTGGAGGGTTTTAGAATGCATTGGCGTTTGCATACCTGTCCTTCATGCTTGCTGCTCTCAGTATCTTCATTCAAACACTTTACAATACTTATGCTTCCATTATTGCTTATATATGGGTTGCTCCCTTCTCCTCTCGTTGCATTTTGTGACAGAACACTGTGTTTCTGAAAACACCTGTCAAAAACTGGACTATTTCACTCAGGTCAGTAAGTGTCTGTGACATCTGAACAAGTTTTTTTTTCTGCAGTTCTTTATGTGGCCTCTGGTTGCTGGCTCCAAAAGTGAGATAATCCCCATACATTCTTACATTAAAATGTCCAACTTTATAAAAAAAAAAACATTTTGAACTGCACCAAGGTCAATACCTATAAAAGTCAGCTATTTTGGTAATTATAGGCTGGCTCACTTCTTGCACTTTAAAAGGTCAGTTTTGATTGACTCTGTGTGTTAGCATGTCACTTGTAATTACCACTTATGAGAACTAGTGTCATGAGCACTACCATGATGCATCGGCAAGGCAATTTTGATCATAATGACCTGTTAGAGCCACTATTCTTATTGTCATTACTACCCTGGCTGATATTCATCACAACTACCATCTTTGATGTTACCATCTATCACCACCATCATATTGCATCATATTGGCTTATCTTTGCATCCCTTTCAAATGAAATGAAAGGAAACGAAGGCAGGGAGGACCCCTGCCTTCGTTTCCTTTCATTTAATAGGATATATGGTCTCTACTTGAGTCACACCTCTGTAAAAAGGCTCTCTAATCTTTTGTGTAATACCACCTGCAGCTATATAGAGACACGTAACGAGCTCATGCACACATATATTGTAAGAGATGTCGTAGGCTCTTAAAAAAAAAAAAAAAAGGACGCTTGCCTCCGAGTGTAAGCAGGCGATTGGTGTAGGTGTTCATGTGTGAACACAAGGGTGAAGGCAGAGACGCCTGCAAGAAGAGGAGGAGAGAAAGAGGCTGGAAAGAGAAAGAAATAGGTTCTTGGCAGCATTGCGGAGTCGGGCTGATTTATCTTCCCACATTCTGACTCACCATTTGTCAACCACACAGTTTACATTTCAAAGCAGTTACTAAAAAGAACAGAGAACGCATAGAGAGAACAAGGGGGAAGGGGGGAGAGAGAGAAAGAGGGAGGAAGAGGAAAAAGAAACGTGAATTTCAGAAAGTAGGGCATCAAACTTTGGTCTGTTGTTTTCTGTAGCCTAGCAAAGCCCAAAACTACACAGTATAATATCCATCCATTAACATGATATCTTTTCAAATGAAGCTCTCAATCCTCTATAGACTACCGTACAGCTCCAAGAGCAGAGTGTGAGGACTGTTCACGTAGCATAATATTATAACCTTGTTACACATGCTTGTTTGACAACGTTTGCATGTGGGAGGACTGCAGCGTTTGGGCGACTGCCTCAAGCGATCACCATTGTGTGTGCCAAATAATAATGTGTCACTATTGGAAATGCGAACAGTAAATATCTGGCAACGATTACACTTGTGTTGTGGTGAAGTTTTTTTGTAAAGGAAGCATGTGCTGTACATCCGCATCCATCCGATTGTTTCTTTTTTTCTTTGATTAGCTGCCATGTATTGTAATCTGGTCACACATGTTTATGCCTGATGGCGGCCTCCCCCCTTCCACTCAATGTCTCACATCTAAGCACTTGTTGATAGCAGAAATGCGTTATTGAGCTCTTTTTAAGTGACAGGTCAATGATTGCAGCTCTCTGCATGATTGCTCTGTTCGTCCGACTGTGTGGTTTAGCTTATGTGTAAATCCTGGCATGATAAAGCTGAAGACCAGAAGGAGTCGTTTATCTGAGAGGTGAGATGAGGTGTTGTGAGATAAAAGCCTGATAATGACTCAGAGGTTTATTCAGACAAGTCAGGTCAGATCAGTTTTATTTATATAGCTCGTTATTCAGCCCAATTTGTAATGCATACACACCCTTTAACAGCTGAGAAATGTGTCCATTTCTATTCCAAGATTCGTTGCTGGAATGTTTTTTTTTTCAGCAAACAAACTTTGACTTTTGTCAAGGTTGCTATGCAACAGAAGTATCATGTCATGGCAGCTGGCAATGCAAATAGGAAATCCTCCAAATTGTCTCAATTAAAGACAATCATTGCAGCCTTCTATACATATGTAGACCACATCCCTTGACAGATGCAGGCAGCTCCTGAACAGAGACGAAGTTTGTAATTTTTCCATAAATGTGTCAACAAAAAAAAAAACAAAAAACCTATCTGCAGAAATTCACCATCTTTGCTCAATAAACGATGGCAAGACAAAGGGACTGGTCCCAATACCATGGTGACATTAGAGTGGAACAATTTTCTTGTAAAATGAGTTTAATGTCATGAATTTGTGTGTTTTATATGGATGATCATCACCTAACCCCTTAGCCTGTTTTTAATGCATAGTAGCAACCATGAATAAAAACAAAATCGCAAGCGGAAACAAATAGCTCAAGGTGTCAGAGGGACTTGAACTCCTGAGTTAAAGTTTCTCTCATGTCATGTACCAGCACTGTCCTCAACTTGCCTCCTAGCATGAACTTTTGCAGTTGCAGTAGTCTCATAATTGGATAATGCCAGGATATACGATCATATGCTTCATTAGCATAAACATAACAGTATTTTGTATATCAGGCAATACATTCATCTGTTCTGTGAAATGTGGCTTTTTTGCCCTAACCATGATACTACCAACACCATGCTTTACAGATGGAATAAGGTTTGCATGACTCCTAATTTATACCAAATATTAGATCTGCACAGTGGTGCAGTGGTTAGCACGCCTCACAGCAAGGAGGTTCTGGGTTCGATTCTGACTGGGGGCCTTTCTGTGTGGAGTTTGCATGTTCTCCATGTGCCTGCGTGGGTTTTCTCCAGGTACTCCGGCTTCCTCCCACATTCTAAAGACGTACTTGTTAGGTTAATCGGTGACTCTAAATTGCCCGTAGGTGAGAGTGTGAATGGTTGTTTGTCTGTATGTTGCCCTGTGTGGGACTGGTGACCTGCCCAAGGTGTACCCCGCCTTTCACCCATAGATAGCTGGGATACGGTCCAGGTTCAGATAATGGATGGATTAGTACAGAACATCTTGAATTCTTAGATATTGCTGGGTTTCAAAAAATGGGTTCATTTTAAATGGATTAATTTCACAATTTCAACTTTGCTTGTATAATGTTCTCCTGATGGATTCATGAACACCTAGCCAAAATCAGAGCAGTCCATTACAGGTTTTGTTTTTGGAAACATGGAAAATTCTCAAGGGTGTACAATCTTTCACCACTGTTTACTCATAGTGTGTGCTCAAACAGCACTAGGCAGGTGTCCACACAATTCAGGGAAACAAAGACAGCTTCATCATCATGCTGCCTCCAGCAGTAGAGCCAAGGCGAGTGTTGTTTACATAATTGCGCAGATAAAAACAACATCGAATATGGAAAACTAAAACTGTCTGAGCTTTTTTCCACCAGGCGACAAGCATTACTGACAGCACGAGCTGCACTGAGTGCCACAGACAGCTTTCACACTGCTGTTTGGCCCCCGAAGCAGCACCACACTTAGCAGCCCTGACAAGTGCACAGACACTGCAGATACTGGCTGATAGTCAGCACTGGAGCAAGACAAGAGTTTTGACACCTAAAGTGATTGTCAGCAGGCACTGACATGGGCTTGGCTCATCGGCGAACCAATCACAGGGAAATTGGATTCCAGAAATAACAGGCTAATTAGGATGAAATGCTTGAATATGCTTATGTGTTCAGAGGAAATGAGGCTTATAGAAATGTTCATACATCAGGAAAGTGGAAGCATGGTGGAAAATGTCAATTTTTGTCTGACTGAGTGAATTCTCTATGGGTGGGTTACAAATCAATATGTAATTAATTACTTCATTTTTAAGCACCCTTATAAATAATGTAGTGACTTGTTGGCCACACCTCACTGTAACTCTTTGTAGACAGTTGGCAGTGAATGTCCGCTCACATGGTAAATAGGGAAAAACTAACATTTCAATAAGTGTGATTGTCCATACCGAACAACCATCTCTGCTCAATCTCTGAGTACATTTGGTTTCTTGGTGTTGTCTTTTCCATTTAGGTCTTTATCATTGTCAAGAGGTTGTGTTGACATTTCTTTGTTAAATCTTGTAACCTTGGTAGTCCACATAACAGAGCAGATGTATGCAGAGCTGTTTAAAAAGAGCTCAATACTCACAATTTTATTTCCTTTGTCTGAATCTGAAAACAGTTGTTGCCATATGCCAATGCAATTCTTTTGATGTGTGTATGGCATTGGTCAAGACAGTTGACAAGATAAAACCCCCATCTGGTGTCTGGATCATCTGTTTATTCATGATACTTCATGAAAAGATTAAAAATTAGACTTAGAGTAGGATAGAAGGTATAGAGCTAGGGTATAGTGGGGATGTTATGTTGAAAAGAAAATTCTTAACATTGAACATATTTTAACAGGAAAACCTTTCTGTGGTTTTGGCTACCTTCATGACAATTCCATGAACACATAGTACACTGTAGCCATTGTAAACATGCTGCAGCTACATTAGATGTGTCCTAACTGAAGAGTTGGATCCCCTGAAGGACTGACGGACTACAAGGGAGCCCTTCATATGTTGCGCCACGGTTGTCAAATAAGCCGGTCGAATCTGTGACAGTCTTTCTCTTTAGTGTGATGCATTGCGCTTGCTGCAGCTGATGTTCAAAAGTTTACTCTTTAGCTGCTAAAGTCTAATTTGTGGAGTCTGCTTAAACCCAGCCGTCGTTGGCCTACAATGAATCCTGGGATATGCCTGATGCATCCTTCATTACCAGGAAAAAGGATGCATTCAAAAGGGGCATTGTCGTGCTGCAGTGATACGATCGGTCTATAAATGTGTCTTTAAGGATACAACCCCTCACTTGGGACACAGCTGTTGCCATTGTTAATGGTGATGTTGAGAGTTAGCATCACATAGCAAAGAGATGCAAAAACATACATACACACTAACGTACATAGTCCACTTTTATGTAGTGGAAGCATGGATCTCTTTTTTTTTACACATATGTGTACACGCATGTACACAGTATTAATGCAATGTATGTATAATCCATGCAGCACACAGTGAGTGGTCCTTGAAAGCGCCATCTGTGTATTTCCCGGGTCCTGTTTACTGCTCATCCACTTCTTCCAGATTTTCAACACCTGGCAGAGTTCCTGTTGAGAGAGATAAAAACAGAAAACTGGATGGATTACACACATCTTGCAGATTACGCTGTAGCCCTGAGCAGAGCTGCTGAAGGAAAAAAAACACACACACACACAATCAGCAGTAGCCACATTATTCAGTGTGAAATTTTTCAAAGGGGTGGAGTTTGTTTATTAGTGCTAACCACTCAGGTTTTCACTGGGGTGTTACAGTTAGAAGGTGTAAAATGTTCAACATAACTACTGTAATTATGAAAATATTCTGATTTTCCATCACTAAATGTATTCCCCTCTTTAAAGGTTTAAAGTTCTGGCATAAGTGCATGTAAACACTTAATAACCACCATGCACATCAAATACACAGTGTGGCTCCTGAAATTTACATGTCACTCCTCCACACATTAGCATACACTCATCACTCAATGTGAGCCCCTATGCATCAAAGATTATATTTACATTTTAAAAATAAATGCCAGAGCAAGAAGGCCCCTGAGCTGTGTTTTAAAGAGTATTAAAGACATATTAATTCTTTTGCTTTTCCCCCCTACACTGAGGCAAACGTGTGTTTATACGATAGGATATGTTATCTAACATTAGGTTTTAAAAACCTTGCTTAAGCTTTTGATAATACCTCAGCACATTACCAAAAGCCCTTACAAACTTACACATGCTTCTACATCACATCACTTTCCTTTTCCTCACTTTTTTGTTTTCCATCCGTGCAGACGATGATGATCTGTTTTTGTACATTTCTCCTTTCGTTCAGCATTCATTGTCTCCTGCAATATATCACCCTTTCCTTTATTTCCTGCTACTAAACCTCTTTCCTCTTGCATTTTATTGCCCCTACCTTTTCTCTTCTCTTTTCCAATCCCCCTCCATCTTTCTTCCCATTCCCCTTCATTTAACCATGCTTACGATTGCCATCATTATCTTCCCCTCTCCTGCTCTGACTGTCACCCCGCTTTCTCTTTTTTTCTTGCCCAGTGTCTCTGTGAGGCATTGAGGCAGGCAAGAGCAGCAGGCTGGGCTAGGCAACTGGTCGTAATGATGGTGCTGGATTCTATAAAAAGCCTGCAGGCAGCTGAATCGATAGCTCCTGTTGTCAAATTGCACCTTTTACCCAGAGAGAGTGACAGAGGATCTTGAGTTTCTACTGGCTGCTGCACCATGTGTGTGTGTGTGTTGAATCTGTGTGACCGAGAGTCTGATTCTCAAGTGGAAGTGCATGTACTCCAGCAGGCTTGGCCACAGCAGGATCTAGTGTAAGCCACACAGAGCAGAAAATCTTCTGGGCTTGTGATTGTAACAAACACAAGCCGTTTTTACCAAGAGCATGAGGTTGAAGTTCTTTAAAACGGAGTGAATGCTGCATCTCTCTGTATTCATGGGGGCAGGGATCCATTGCTATAGCCAAAAATGGCTACCTGAAAGGGAATGGTTTCCCTTGTAAAACTGTAATTTTGTGAATGTGTGTGTTTTAGGACAAACTATGACCTTTACCTTAGCCTTTACCAGATGTTATTAACAGCTCACTGTGTTAGGGGGCTCGAACCCCAGACTCCTGAGTGAGTCTTCCAGGCTGCCTGTACCCCCACCATTTCGGCCTACGTCCCAATATGGATGTTTGCGACTGTATTGTTAAGACCGTTGTCTTATAGCATTTATTTTTTGTATATATTGAATAGTAACTTGTCATATGGATTTGTTCAGGAAAGCTTGTCTCAGCAGAGCAATCTCACAGTTCTGCTGTGTTAATAGTGGCTCCCCTAATAATAAAAGGTCTTCCCCTGGGTCAGCTTTGTCAGGAATCCATGATTCACGACAGCTCACATCAAGGGCAGGAAGCTATGGCTAATGTTTGTGTACCTGATAGAGCACCTGAATTGATGAGGTGGTGTTTTAATATAAAAAGGTGAATTCTGAAACAGATAACCTCACATCCTGGAGTCAGATTTGCTCCAGTATTATCAATAAAATTACTTTTACAGTTTACAGTTCCTTCTCTGTAGTTTATGCTACCAGGCCTTATGTTTGTGCCACCGGACTTTTTGTTTGCCAATGCAGCCATTGTTGCCGTATGTAATTAAAATCAAATAAACAGAACCTCAACAAAGAAGGATGTATTTTGTGGATGGAAGCCATTTGTGTAAGACCTTGTTTGTTCAGACTGAACAGCTGTTTTGAGGATCCAATTTTTGCCATGTTGACAGCATCTCAGTCCACCTAAACTTTTAGGTAATCCAAAGCAGGAACATCACAACATTAGCTGACACCCTGCCTTTCACTCAAAATAGTCACAACCTTAATGATGCAAAATTTGAATATTATTAAAACAGGTGAATTATATATCAAGTTCACCCCTCAGTAAGACGTCAATAGAGACCAGACTGTAAACGTGTTCATTTTTGCTGACATTTTTAACATGGAGGTCTAAAGGGATTGACTCACTTTTGGAGCCAACCCCCAAGTGGCCACAGGGAGGAACTACAGGTATCATTTTCCAGCCCTGGAGGTTACTGCTTAGTTAGAATCTACCAGAATGAGCAAACTTAAATATGCATGTTCACCTCAGCTACAGTGATGCCTATGACATTACCATGGCAACCCATACAAATTTGAGCTGCAACAGAAGCTCAGCTGCAACAACAGTGCCTGTCCTAAGGAGTTGATTTGAGGATTGCCTGTTGTCTCAACAAAGCCTAACTGTTATGACAGGATAAACACTGTCTGTATACAAATTATAGTATCTGAACACATTTTACTGCTCTTATATTAATAGAATCAGCTACTTTTTAGTTATTGCCATGTGCCATCTAGCTATGTTTTTCTGAAAGAGACACTACGAGCATGGCACTGTTATAGTATTTTTTTTCCATTTGGAGAGGCAGACATCCAAATCACACACACATACAGGAGCTTTAATCATTCTTAGTTCAAGATGGGTTATTTTTTTTTCTTTTACATTGCTACTTTGAGGACAGATTTGCTCCAGGCTTACCCTGCCTCACTCTCACTGGCTTAAAAAGAGATGTCAGTCTGTTGCATTTGCGGCACTTTTTTTTTGACCTGTGAGAATCTCTGCACTGCAGACGTATTCCAAGCTTCTGGAGGACCAATTTTATTGCCTCAAAGCAGGTTATCTGCAGGTTAATTACTCACTGAGCAGCTCATTAAGATGGAGCCTTGGTGTGTGTGTGAGGGGGGTTTGCTTATGCTATACAATAGTCTTGGCAGCAGTGGCAATACCGCACCATTGGCATTGGGTAGATATACATTTGTCTATTTTATTAATATAGATAATAAATACATGGATTGCCCAGTGTGTAATGGGGGAAAATGAGATATCAAATAAATATGATATAACATAAACATAAGGAGTTAAGGTTTTAAATGAAAATAATATTGATAAAATTCAAGGTCAAAGTCAATGACAGCTTTATTTATATAGCACATTTATAAGGCCAACGCCTACCAAAGTGCTTAACAGAGGAATACTTAGAATAAAATCAAACCAATACAATACATCAATTAATCCAATCATGTAAATACAAATGAATCATTTGTAATTCATTTTAAATGTAATTAATCGTGCATTTTAATAGTAATCAGTGATATACATTTAATACATTTAGAATAATATAATATTTGCTTAAGTCTCATCATTTATGTCTTTATATCAGTGGCATATTTGGTTCAGTTCACATGATGAAAACATCCCAACACATAATGTACCTCCATTTGAGAAAAATGTGGAGTTGTGGCCGCCTCTTTAAATAAATATGCATTTATTCATGACTGATTCATAAACAATAGCAAAAGGATAGGGGCACCACATTTAATTATTTTTTTACAGAAACACAAATGAATCTACAAGGATGAATACAAAGCATGACTGTGAATGTCAGGCGCATTTCATTTTGGATCGTCCATTAGCTGCTACAAAAGGAGCAAGTATTCATTATGGGGTCAACATACATAAAAAGTACAGCAGCAGGAGGATAGAAAAACAAGAAAATGAAAGGAAAATGAAAAGAAATACAGTAATTATATAAAATATTCACAACAGTATTCAACAGGTACAACAATTCCACAGCTTCATTTCTGTGTACATGACATGACCAGCTTACATTTGTGTCCATTCTGACTGGCTGTTACAAAGCAACGTACACAGCTCTGAATTTTGTCTTACTTGATGGGCCTACTTGACCACAGTTGGAGCAGTTGAGAACTAGCCTTTGAATGCTATAAGGCATATGGGCCAGGTCCCACTATTTGGTAACTCTAAAAACCAAGCCAAAACTTTACAAAGTTCAAACAAAAGAGAAATAAAACACAAACTGGAACAAACCACAGAGAAAACAAAACATAGGTGGAAGAACACAGTATGGAATGCAGAAAACAGGGATTACAACACAGAAAAATATCACAGGACAAACTGACAAAGAGGAGCTCAGGACTTAAATACACAAGGGTTAACAAGACACAGGTGAGAACAATCAGGACGGAGCAGCTAATCAACAAAGGACGTTAAAGAGACAGAGACACAGGGAAACAGAACTTTCAAAATAAAACTGGGTACTCCAACAAAAGCATTTACAAAAGACCAGAATACAAAATAAACTAGGAAAATCAACCCCAACCAAACTTGGAATAATGACACGCACACACACACACACACTCACACACATACCGGTATATATATATACTGTAGGCCTATATATACAAGAGAATACATCACTGTCTTTGGGACGTTTTTTTATTATCCTAATATGTTTATGAAGTTAAAGACACATTTTATAGGCTACACAGTTTAACTGTAGCTGTAGTTGCGTGATGGCACATGCTTTATATTCCTTTAAGAACTGTGTCCCTGCATATCAGGCAGGTATTATTTCCACTGTACACCACAGGAAATGCAGTGTCCATTTGTCCTTAAATTGTTTATCTGATCGCAGTGGTCATAGTATTAAGCTAATACAACCTGAAGCCAAAATAAACTAAGACAAAAAAACAACATTGTTTCAATTAATGGAAGTTTTTGGTTTCTTCCAAAATCTTGATTCTTTCATTTTTCAGTGATTCTGATGTAGATGTGCTGCTGTGCTTTGGATCATTGTCGTGTTGTATGACTGAATTTCCACCAAGCTTTAACTGCCAGACAGATGTCCTCACACTTCTCTCTAGAACACTCTGGTATACAGAGGAGTTCATGGTCCACTCAATGACTGCAAGGTGTCCAGATCCTGTGGCTGTAAAACAAACCATCAGTCCTCCACCACCATGCTTGACAGTGTGTATGAGGTGTTTCTGCTGAAATGCTGTGTTTGGTTTTCAGCAGACATGGTGGTGATCATTAAGACCAAACAACTCCACTTTGGTCTCATCTGTCCACAGGACACATTATATAAAGTGGCATGTTGTTGTTGTTCATCTAAAATTACATTTGCCTATAATAAGATTACTTTTATTATGCTTTTAACCCTTTGATGTACAACATTGATTTCAAAAGATCCTGCAAAGAAACACTTATATGATATTACATTGAAAATGAATGTGGGTCATTTTGGACCCATGCTGTGCATTGGAAGGGGTGTGAACTGTCAGCTGAAATGGCTATAAAATCAAATGTGATAATAGAAGAGGAAAATGGCTCATCAAAAAGGAGACATCCTTTCTAAGTAGAAAAAAAGATTATACAGGCTTTTCTTATATTGTATTATGAAACAGCAGCCACCAGCTGAGGTTGTTATGTCATGTTGTATATTCAGCACAGTGGCAATAATACATTCAGTGATGTTTATATGCGAAAACTCTATTACAGAAATAATTCTGCTTCATCACATCACAGTGCAATTAAAAATTCATTTTAAGGATTAAAACTATAACATTGCATTAGGCAGACTGATTGAAATAGAGGTCATAACGGCAGTGATGCCCCCCAGTTATGTGCTGTCTCATTGATTTTTGTACATTTATAATGCTACTACAGCAGCATAGTTTTTTTTTTCTTTTTTGCACATGGATGGGTTTGCAATATGTTTCACAAAGTATAGGAAATATTAACGACAGCTGGCGTAAAATAATTATGGCAAGTTTGTTAAAAAATGTCAGAATCAGAATTTAAAATGGATTTACAAAAAAAAATTCTTCAACATAATCCTTGAAATGATTAAATTTAGCAGATAGCCAGATGTGCTTTAGCACTTTAATCACTGTTATGTGAAACATTCAAACAGCCAATTACATGCACATATCTTTAAATTATTAGAGCCTGAGCCAGACAGATGCCTCCTCTCACTTCTTGTATCACATCAAAGGAAAGCAGTGTGACATCTGTGAAGACATATTCGCTAGGTGATCTTAACACATTTTTTTTTCTTTTGGTTTCATAGATTTATTTTTCCAACAATTTGCACAGGGACTGGTTATGTCAGCAGTCTAAAATGCTGCTTACACATATTTTTTTAAGCAAATCATTTAAATATTTAGCGAGTCCAGCAGCAAAAGCACACGATTCAGCTGCTCACTGTGTTTTTTTTTTCGTGTTTACTGAGCAGTTACATAAAAGCCCAGCGTTCTGTGGTGAGTATTTCTTGGCATCACAGCAGTCAAAACAGCAATTATATCTCTGCAGACAGTAAAGTTTTAGTCAGCTGTCGAATGAAACAAAGGTATGTGGTGAGGCACATGAGTATGTGAGTATGTAGCAAAGATTTTTGCCATTTGCAATTAAATTAGCTATTAGAGCAGATTTGAGTTAGATTTTCATCATAATTATTATTATAATAATGTTTAAAGCCAAAAAATCACCTTCAATTTTTAAAAATCTAAAATGTTTAGCTATATTTAAAGAGATAGATATTCCTCTTTATTGTTTTTATCATTCATTAGCATATGCATAAAGGTGATACCTAAATAGAAATTACTGATTAGCTGCGTGGTTTATAATCTGGTTAGTCTATTTATCATTTTAATAATCACCAGATATCAAAATAGTCATTAGTTGTAGCTCTAATGTCTGTCCCAACATGGTACACTTATGAGTTCAAAATGACCTTTGACCTCTGTCCACCACAGCCTCATCAGGTCATCCTTGACTTCAAGGTACCATACACTTGATTTTTCTTTGTTTGTTTATTTATTTTAAAGAACCTTTATTTTTTTACACATATGGCTCCATGAATATGGGTAACCTAGCCAGGGTCCCCAGTTAGATTTCTACATCCATTCCATGTTGCTAGTTTCTGTGGTTACCCTCACACAAATCTGAAATCTAAAGATGATGTAATCTTCCCAATGTAAGGTCATTGGTTCTCCAAAATTTACAACAGAGGTGAAAACGGGACAGTGAGCATGACCCATGCATCTACTTTAGCTAACTACAATATTAGGACTTACAGCAGGCTAAATTATACATAAATATGTTTAAGGCCATTTCTACCAACTAGCTGATTTTGCACATTTACATCAGGGATAGACTACGCGGGTTCAGATAATGTTGTAGCCCAGGCTATCTTTTGTACAGACCAACAGCAACACCTTGTCCTTCATTCAAATGGGTGCTAAAGAGTTTTCAAGCATACACTGGCTACACGACTACACAAAAAAGAACCATAAATGTATTTTTGGTAGTGATAGGATTTTTACAATCACAACAAAAACTGTTTAATTTTATGTTCAACCTTGCGCCCAATTTGAATATTCACAACCTGGTTCTTCATATGAAATCTCGAAAGACAGAATATGCTATATATATCATGTCACATATAAATGTGACATGATGATGGTATGATGGCCATGTTTCCAAGGGGAAAAAGCTGTTTTTGTTAAAGTCACCTTGAAGGTGATCTGAAGCTGTGATGATGAACACTTGTTTGTTCATCACTCAATCGATTTATGTAGCAGCTCGCGATGACATATGATGACATACGGTGACATATGATGACATATGAAGCTGTCATAGTTGTGTCTTATATGTTACCCCCTTGTCACTGTGTTTCAATGTGAGAGCTGTAGGTGAAGGGGTAAAAATGAGGAATGGGCTGTGTTGTGCTCTGTTGGCATGTCCAATGACCATACCATGCTTACTCTATCACTCTATGGCACTAGCTAAATGGAGCCTACAAGCCTACATTACACTCAGATGACAGTATTCCCCTGTGTACTTGAGACAGGGTGGACTTTTTGGAAATACAGACTGAATGGAGCTAGAACGAGCCTGTACTCCTCGAGTACAATGGATTGCATGAGTGCATTTTATTATATCTGTACAGGTATTCGGATCCTGTCTACAGCATCACCTTTATGTCAGAAATCAATGCTATTTCACAAAGGTTTATGAGATGGATGGATCAGCCAACTCTCTTGGTTAGAAGAAAATCAAAATGTAAATATACAGTGGTATAGCAATACAGCACAGCCAGGTGCACACACACACACACTGTTCTGCATCCACTCCGCTGTGAGATGTTTATACTCAAATGTAAATCGCCCAGCTGTGTCCCCACTGCTCCACCAGCATTATTAAACACGCACAAAACAGTTATTATACACCACCCCCTTTTACACATGTACTGCACACACACACACACATAGAGGGAGAATGGAAGAGTGAAAAAAACACAGGATGGAGAATGGGAGTACTTTTGATTCACAGAGTGAGAGAGAGAGTGAGAGAGAGATTCTGAGCATGAATGGACTGACAAAAAGTAGAGAGAGAGAGAGAGAGAGGATGCATTGGGATCAATAGAAGAGAAACACACTGTGGTGTAATATTTTAAGGTGTAGCCTGGCTTTAATCAAGATTCAGCTTAAATGTCAGCACTTTGAAGGACAACACACCACAGGGTATTGGTTTGTAGAAAACATGGCATCTTGTAATGTCCTTTTAAAAAGGTAAAAAAAAAACTAAGTAAGAGACAAGGTCTCCACTCCTTTAAGGCATAATGATGCTGCATGCATAATGGAACAATGACTTTCAATATAGCAGCAAACAGAGCTGTGAAACAGAAATGCACTCTCTCACTGCTATTAGAGGACTTGCACCTTACTGCACAGCCTCTTTGACTTCACCAGTAATGGCTAAATGGATGTAATTATATCTGATGATAAGCTTAAGAGTGGACTATTTTGCTTCACCGCTTGACTTTTACCCAAAAAGCATTTCCTTGCTGCAGTTGCTTTCTGAATACTGATATGTCAATATGCCGCATATAGTCTAATTCTAATCCTCATTGTCTCTAGAAAATAGGAATACAAAGATTATGCTATAGCCAGAGAGCAAAGGTGACAGGAATAAATAGAAGCATGTATCAGAGTTCAGAGAAGGTTAATCCCGTGATTAAACTAGGCTTAATCTAGGCTTATGTTGTTGACAAACAATCCTTTTAGGGATTCATGGCAATTGCGTTGAAGCATACACTTTCTAAACGTTTGAGGATAACTCTCAAACTGAGAGCAAAGCGCTTTTTATTTCTAAATTATTCATCAGTGATTTCTGTTCAGAAGTTAAATTAAGAGGAAGAAAAAAGCAGCAATCAGAGTCAAACAAAATAACAGGAGTCGGCAGCTAAAATAAAAGCCACTGAATTATTCAGTCAGTCGTTTCTACCACAAACACATACAGCCAGTGTCTGTTATTTTTACTGATTGCACTGTGGCAAACAAAGTGCTACTGGGAAAGTTGCATTCATCATTTTCATCTTAAAGTTGGCATCTGATGTTTATTTTGTTGACAATTCAGATACTGATTGTGGTTTTTCACTCAAAAGTACGTTGCTTGTCAGTCACAGCATTATCAGCCGACTGGAACACCATGTTATTGGTAGTGCCTTTGTGACCATATTCAATATAATCTTAGGCTGTGATGGGCTGGAATTACCATGGTAATTGGTGTTTTTTTTCCACTGCAGAGCTCTTTCATGGTGGCATAAATTGCAGGAACAGCCTGCTTATTGGCCACTGAAAACAATGCAAAAAAGGGACAGCGGTGGGAAAACCAGATAACAAGAAAATGTGGCCCACTTCAGGTATTGGTGTGGCACCGGTGGCCTTAATCTAACCCTGATGAAATGGATGTGGGCCTCTAGTGGTCCACATGTAATGGCCCAATGGCAAAATTTCTTAAATTTGGCTATGATGTGTTTCCTTTACACTGTATTCTGTTTGTGGCCCTAAAGGCGCACACATGATATATGTGGTTCATTTTGGTGGAGATGTGGTTTCCACAGCATAAGTGGGCCAGATAGAAGCATGGAAGTGTGCCAGATTTGGGCCACATCAATTTTGCTATCTGGGTGAGATAAAAACAAATAGTTCCTACTTCCTGACAGTTAGAGTCGGTGGTGGAAAAGTGGTGGAAAAGTAGCTATTGTGATCTTCATGTACATAACAACAGCCCATGCTGCACACACACTTGTTGCTTGTCAGTCACACAATTATCAACTGCTGACTGGAACGCCATGTGTACGCTGTTAATAATAGTGTTTTTTACCATCTTCAGTTTAATTTAAATGGAGTGATTAGTTGGAATTTTCAAGGTAATTGTCATTTTTCAACTCCAGGAACTCATAATAAGCCAACAAACAGCACCATCTTTTCTCCTCTGATTTGCAAATCTTTGTTGTGCTTAACCTTTTAAGTACACGCGGCCCGAGGACGGGACGGTTCATGTTTTCACTGCAATATCTCCGTCTGGGCGCAGCCATTTTGTGCTCTTTGTTGACAACCTACACCTCGTTGGAAAGCCACTTCCCTACTCTATTGATTGACAGCTCGTTTGACCATACAAAAGGATCGAGGGCCTGTCCCTAGCCAAAAGAATCCAATGAGCGACTATATCGAGCGAAGCACCTCCCCCCACTCTTACGCTTGTATTTTCAGCCCATTATATTTGACGCTGAATCTGATGCAATGGACGTATAGCCAATAAGATTTCCGTCACGGGGATGTCCCACATGAAGGGGTTGTGGAAGGAGGGTGGGCTACAGGCCTAAGCGTAAACATGAACAATGGATGCCGGCTGTCCATGCGTAAATGCGTAATAGTGAGAGTGAGCGTATATCTCCATTCCAGTGGTATTTCCAGTGACCAGAGAGATGGCGAAACGCATGGAAAAGAAGAATTACACTGTTGAAGAAGTTATTGAAGAGTGTACGAGACGGGAAAGCGACTTTTCTGACGAGGATGTGTCGGATGCGCAAAGTTATGTGTCGTCTGTTGACTCGGTGGAGGAGGACATGTTCATTGAAGGAGAAGATATTGTCCATGACAAGTAAGTAACTTTTATACATGTTGCAGTTTTATAAATAGAATGTAGACGTTTCAAAGAATTAGTGAATACAGTGTTGTGTCCTTTGTTTTGTTTACCTGTGTGGGGGAGGTGTGCGCTTTTACTATTCCTCCAAAAGTAGTTGTGGAGGACTGATTTGTGAGGTGAACAATGAATACAGCTACAGTTGTTCTGTGAATGAATATCTGTTATATACATACAACCATACATACATCTATAGTTATTTTGTTTTATATATATTTTGTGCATTTTTAGGCAAACACTGTGTTCTATTTCATTTACCTGTGTGGGTCCTTTGTTCTGTTTACCTGTGTGGGGGAGGTGTGTGCTTTTACTATTCCTCCAAAAGTAGTTGTGGAGGACTGATTTGTGAGGTGAACAATGAATACAGCTACAGTTGTTCTGTGAATGAATATCTGATATATACATACAACCATACATACATCTATAGTTATTTTGTTTTATATATATTTTTTGCATTTTAGGCAAACACTGTTCTATTTTGTTTACCTGTGTGGTGTGCACTTTTACTATTGATTTGTGAGGTGAACAATGAATGCAGATACAGTTGTTCTGTGAATGAAAACCTTATTTTTTGCATTTTAGGCAAACTGATTCAGATACAGAGTGGGAGCCAAGCACCAGAGCCAGAGCAGCCTCCTACTCCCAGTGTACAACATCACAAGCCAGTCTACATCTCTGGTGACAGTAAGACACCCATCAAGCTTTCTAGCTGTGCTTTGTAGCAGCCCGTGACTGTAACAGTGGCATACTGAGAACAACATGTGGCTGTGAAACCTGTGGAATTGTAAACATGTAAACAGTTTGCTGTAAGTAGTTTGGGTATTTGTTTAGATAAAGGTGTTGTTTTTGACCATATCTCTTGTTCTGAGTCTTTTCTTGTGATGCACAATTTCAGTTTCAGTAGAATAATGAGCATTCAATGTGTTTTTGCTTCACTAACATTATTTCAATCATACTAATAGTGAATCTGAATATGGAATGAGGTTCCTCTAAGTGGCACCTTTCATTAGAGCTCTCATTGATGTCTGTATGTTGAAGCATTCCAGAGTTATGCACTTTGGTGCCAAAGTGTCCATTTGGAGACTCCAAATGGCACTTTTTGGAGAGCGCCTGGGAATACCTACAGAAAAACCTGTCCCAAATGGTCATTTCTTGTCCAATTACTATCTACTTTTAACTGGGAATAGGTAAGACTTCAGCCTGTGTCACTATATTGTCATCTAATCAACATCACCATGCTCCAGTTGTCAAGCAGCCTTTTTTTACAAAAAAAATTTAGGCGAGCTACAAAATCTTTTTATTTCTCTGTGTTTAGACTTCTCTCACTGTTAACCATTTGCAATTGCAGTAAATCACACAGCTAAAATAAAAATTTCAGAGTGTTACCTTCACAATGAGACCAAGCTTTTGCACATACTCCTAAGGGGTCACAAACAGCTTGTAGTTTAATTTGGGTATGCCTTTGACAGGCGTTTCATCAACTATTGAGGGTGGTGTTAAAGGGTTAACTGAGCTACATGTTGCCTCTTTTTTTTTTACCTCTGTTTAACTGATTGCAAAGTTAAGCCCCGCCTTTAGTTTTTAAGGCCAAAATGAAGAGATGAAGAGGAGCTACTTCACCAATGGGAATATGCAACACTGAGTTCCTGCACACTAGTTTCTCAACATTGAGAGAGAGAGAGAAAAAAAACTGTTATGAACATGTTGTACCTACAACACACACAGAACAGCTGTGCAGTAAAGACACACACGTACTTCCTTAAACACAAGGAGATCTCACATGCTCCATGTGTTATTACACTGATAATGGTGTTAAATGAGGCTGAAAATACAGACTGCATATTCATATGATATATGTTTTCACATCACTTATTTTGTTATGCCCTTGGTTTAATCAGAATGATTCGATATCAACATGTGGATATATAGTGTAGCGGCTTGTTATAGTTTCTACCATGGACTCTTTACACAGCTACTGCAAATCTTAATGTAGGATCTCACCTATGAAGAACAGGCGGAAAGGCCCCGAGATGCATTTACTGTGAGTCAGGAAGCACACGTTCACACTTGGTGGGTATTCATAACAGCATGCTGAAATGAACTGAGGTGAGGTGGTGGAATCAAAGAGGTTGATGCTTTTAAAAGGGGGTAGGAGCTACAGTAATACAAAACATGCTGCAGATGAGTTGAGCATCTAAATGTAACCTATGTAACCAGGTTTGTCAGAGTAACATATGGCCTCTGATACATGCCTTAAAACATGCAGAATTGTTGTTGTCTCCTTGTCACGTGTCACTATTACAAATCAAAAGCATTGCCATTTTTTCCTTCCAATTTACTATATGTGTAGTGTTTCCCACTGAGATAAATGCTTGTGTGTGATTGGAGCCTATTGTGTGCAGCTTGGAATTTATTTTTGAAACTAATTTAGCTGTTTATCCACAGCAGAGTAAGCTGGTAATTAATGAAAACTCCCTCCCAAGCAATGCAACCATACAGGTGTTATTATCTCAGAGCAGCCACTGGGTTGTCCTCATGTTCACCCTGCTTTCTAAAAAAAAAGGTATGCTGCAATCAGAGAGAAATGTCTGTTTTGTCTTATTAGGATGCATATGGAGTTGTGTGTCAGACTCAGTCAACATAAATGCACATTTTTACTTTTTAGGCGTGACTATCTGCAGCTGATGTTTGTTTGCTATTGATTGATTGTCTATGACTGATCAATCAGTGTATTCTGACTCGTTATGGAGTTAAATGGTGGAAAATGTCCTAAAAATATTCTTGTTTCTATTTTACAAATGCTTAAATGGTTGGAGAGAGAACCAGAAACGGGGAGGCCAGCAAACACAAATGGTGGCTGGGTGTCCACATACCTTTGTCCAATGTAGGTGTGTCAAACATTCCCTGGACATCAGGTTTTCCTTAATCTTTTCTGGTTCCCTGGCTGAGGTAACCTCACCAACGCGGGGCTTTTCTGTGATTGGTCATTGGGGTAAATTCCCCTTATTGACTTAAGTATAAAAGTATAAAATATGATTTGGCACCACTACAGTACAGTGCTGCTTGAAAGTCTGGGAACCCTTGAGATTTTTTATTTGTTTTTTTTTGTTTTTTTTTTTTAATATTTCTATACAAATATCACCCAAAACATCAGCAGACTTTCATAAAAGTCCTGGGGCTGTTTTTCCACTGAATAATCCACTTTCTAATTAGGCTCAGCCTGCAGACTCCTGACTTTAGAATTCACTGGTAGCTCAATGATGGAAAGCCATCCTGGCTCAGATACAGATCAACAGGCACCAGTCATGGCACTGCCACCACCGTGCTTCACAGATGGAATAAGGTTCCTATCCTGGAATGCAGTGTCATTCTTTCTGTCAACATAAGGCTTTGTTTTTAGGTCAAACTATTTTATTTTGATCTCATCCTTCCACAAAATATTTTCTCAGCAGCCTTTTATCCTCTCTAAATAAACTTTAGCGAACTGCAGGCAGGCAGCAGTTTTTGAAGCCAATGAGAGAGAGGCCTTTAGCCTCTTAGAGGTTAGCCTGGGTTCCTCCGTGACCTTACAGACACATCCTGCTCTTGCATTGATCTTTGTTGATGGACCACTGATCTTGAATTGGCCCCATTTGGTTGTATAACCTTTTCCAGCCTGATGATTGACAACAACTGCTCCTAAAGCTCCTAAATTGACAACAACTGCTCCTGTATGTGAAGATTTATTAGTCGTAAGACTCTTCCAAAGTCAGCGGCTTGTGTCCAACAACATGCGTTTTCATTTAAATTCATGAAACATTTGCTTTTCTGTTATTGGTTTTCAAGGCAAAAATCATCAAATTGTACATCCAACAATTACTCACAGTCATTGCGTCCTGTCATGGGCAACAGTACAGTGTTTGTCTCCGGTGTGGATGTAGGCGACTTCACCTTCAATTCAGCTTTGTGTTTTGACAGCGTCTTGTGTGTTTTGATGCGGTCTCAAGTGTGATGTGAATTTGAATGAGATGTGTACAAAGACTCGCCTGTCAGGGAGAGAATGATGCAGACTGACAGAGAGATGATTTAAGCTCACCATTCCCTTTCAAGTCATCACTTGAATCACACACACACATGCACGCTCTCGAGTGAGTGGACTGAGCGATGCTCATTGCGCTGAATTAACACAGCTCCACCCTTAGAAGCCACAGTGCTGATCTACTAATCTTGACCTTCCACAGTGTGCTTCCTTGCAATTAAGTTATGGTCATGGTATTAGGACATAATAGAAAACCATCTGGCACTCAACAGGTTAAAAATGCTAAATACAACCTGAAAAACTAAAACCATGATTCAACAGCTTGTAGATCCACCTTTAGCAGCAATAAGTTAAAGCAACAGGTAATAGTTTCCTGTATGACTTTATCAGTCTCTCACATCATTGTGGAGGAGGTCAAAACCATTGGTCCTCCACCACCGTGCTTGACAGTGTGTATGATGTGTTTCTGCTGAAATGCTGTGTGTAGTTTTCAGCAGACATGGTGGTGATCATTAAGACCAAACAGCTCCACTTTGGTCTCATCTGTCCACAGGACATTGTTCCACAAGTGTTGTTCTTTGTTCAGATGCAGTTTAGTGAACCTCAGTCCTGCTTCCATGTGCTTTTTAGACAGAAGAGTCTTTCTCCTGGTAACCCTCCAAACAAACTGTACTTGTTCAGTCTTCTTCTAATTGTGCTGACACATTAACACTGAGCATGCTCAGTGAGGTCCGTAGACTCTGATATGTAGCTCTGGGTTTTTTTTGTATTTCTCTGATCTTGGGTTGAACTAGCTGGGACGTTCACTCCTGTGAAGACTGAATGTTTCCACTTGTGAATAATCTTTCTCACTGTAGAATGTTGAACTCCAAATAGTTTGAAATGGTTTTATAAGTCTTTCAGATTGATGTGCAGCAACAGCAGCTTCTCTAACACCATTGTTTATGTCTTTCTCTCTTGTCATTGTGTTAACACACACCTGAATGTTCCAGAGCAGCAAACTGTCAGAACATCTGTTTTTAAACAGGTCTGTACACCTGCTGACTGATCAGCAGCACCTGGCTGCTAATTACATTCTACTCATAACTTAGAGGAATTCTTATTGCTTCCATAGGGAACAACAACACTTTGCATCTTTTAAAATGATTCTTACTACACTAATCAAAGTTATTTTCATCTAGATTTTATGGATGCCATATCAATAGAGTCCACCATAGAGGTAACGTATATGGCAGTAAAACTAAGGAAATAGGGGGATGGTTATGTCATATATTAAATTCCTCTTAGGGAGCAGCCACCTGTGTTGTTTTCATTTAAAGCTGGAAGTCACCCGCAGTGTGGGCATTCAGAACTGGATTACATATTGACTGCTTTTTGCGGACAGGCCTGTTATTTCGCCACAGGTTAGAAAACAGATTTTTCTTTGTGGTTTGGTGGCTCAGTGTGGGTGCATGAGCACAAAAGGCCTCTCTTCTCTACCAATGAGCTGGAATATCTGCTTTTTTCCCCTTCCTTTCTTTTTTCTCAATGTGTAGTACCTCAAGTATGTTCATTGTGTGTGTGTATATATATATATATATATATATATTTGACATATGCTGCTACTAAAACTTAATTTCCCTACAGGGATTAATAAAGTAAATCCTAATCTTAATCTTAATGTAGTTCAGCTGATTTGGAGGAGATTGAATGGAAGAAAAATAGAAAATGCATTCATTTAAATAACATAAACAACATATAGAAATGTAAACAGTTGGTAGAGAAGACACTAAATATTTACGCTTTTATACACTGACATGTAATATGGATGAATGTGTGTGTTTGTGTGTTTCGTGTCTCTTTCTCTCTCTGCTTTTATTTTTTCTTGCCTGAGCCGCAGCTGTGCACCACTTTCAATCTGTAACAAATACAGACAGGGTACAAACACACACACGCACACTGTAGACAACCGTGATACACCAACCTTTGTCAAGGTCACCATTTTTTCGAGTCCCCTGCATCATGTCTGATGTCAGCCATTGTTTGATACCAAGCCATTATTGTGATATATAAAATGTGACAGTGGAATATTTTCCAGGGTTCCAGTTGATTACAGTGTGCATGAAAGACACAACAATATGCAATACATCAATAAATGTGCACATTATTAGAACACAAAATGTACAGTGTATTAGGAGCAATCAGGCTTAATATACATCCAATTATGGTTTGCTCATATGTTTACATATAAAACAATAATTTCACCGACTATGATGAAATGTAATCCTTTTTCAAACGGTTCCCACATTCTGATTAATAGAGCAAAGAAATGTTGAATGAACAAAATGAAATGTACCCACAAATTATTATTTCCCAAAACTTAAATATAGCAAGTTCAACAATATGAGCCCTCCTGATGCTAATAGTCAGGTGTGTGTCCTTGTTTGTTGGTTAATAACAATCTGGAGTCTCTTGGTGTAGTTTTCAACAAGTTTGAGTCAGGTCTCCTGAAGAATCCTGGTCCATTCTTCTTTGGTGGATCTCTCGCTCCTCCAGGTCTGATGGTCTCCTGACATGGACCCTGGTCTTTAGTTCACTTCACAGATTTTCAGTCAGATTTCAGTCAGAACTTTGTGCAGGTCAGTCAGTAATGTTCACTTTGCTCTGCTGGACGTAGTTCTTCACTAGAAGAGACGTCTGCTTTGGATTGTTGCCATGTTGGAGGAGAAAGCAAAGACCCAGTTTTGCTGCTTTAGGATTTCTTTCCAGATATTCAGTCTTCTTTTTCCATGATTCTTCTATCCTGACAAGATTCACAGCTCCAGACCCTCAGCATCATACTGCCACCACCGTGCTCGACTGTATGAACGTGTTCTTTGAGTTCTACTCCTCTCCTTTCTTCCTCCAAACAAAGTCAACATCTCTGTGAGCAAAGAGCTCTAGTTGTATTCATCTGACCAAATAACACACTTCCAGTTATTAATAGAAGAACTTTGATATACTTGTATATCCTTCTCCTGCTTTGTAGACTTTAACAATTATTTTCTCCAGTCTAAACTTATTTCTTTCACTTTCTTTTATACCAATCCTCACTTTTAAGTGCAAATCAAATGCCCACAGGGTCACTTACTTAAAGCATAGACTTCATAATATCATTATATAACAGTGATTTATACTAAACAGAGAAGACAGTTCCTACAGGGCCGTAGGAAAAAAAATCGTACTCTTTAAAAGAATAACATTTTCAGAGGGGAGCTAATAATTTTTCGTCCAACTATACTATACTTTCAAATTCATATATTTAATGCCATGAATACAACAATGAAGTTAACTTTAATCACACCTATAACAGCAGTCTGTTTTACGTAACAAAGAAATTCTGTGTAATCCACTGTTCTACATCCCCATTCTTCACCTGTGTTGTTTTATGCAGTTTGCAGGTTCATGCCATTTATATTTACAAATATTTTATTTTGAAGCCACTTTAGCGTAAAGGCACAGGCGGCATTTTCGTCTGTATCTCTCCCCCCCAGTGCACCTGAGTTCTGTTGTCTGGTTCAGTAGTCACCATATCAGGCTCCATGGATGCTGCTGCTGCTGCTGTAGATGTGATAACTCTTTCTCAGACGGTTTCTGCCCTGTTGCATTCACAGTATATAGTCAAACTGACACAAGATGTATTCACTCTGCATGCTACCAAGTCTGTTTTGTCTGGTGTCCTTTTTTCAGAGGTGCATATAATGCTAGTTATGTAATAATTACTCTACTCTGGAAAACATATTGTATAAGTCCACAATATTCTGCTTACTCCTGATTGCAGTGTGAGGCTACAATTACTTTGATGAACACAGAAGTTTTACTGCAGCAAAGTGAACCGTCATCTGCAAAAGTTCCATCAAACCAGCTGAATTTTAGATGCACGTCTATACGTGGTCTTAGGGTAATGGGTAATCAGGACACCCAAAAAGGGTATTGAAAGATAGTAATAAATAATAGTAATTATTTATCAGCTTTGATAAAACATTTATGAACATGTTTATATTTGATGTATTAGATTAGACTTAGATGTCAGATGATACTGTGCTATTAATTATTTATTATTTAAACTATTATGAGCCAGAGAAAATAGATAGTGACCTTGAAAAACAATCATTTTTAATGACGTATCTTCCTGCAGATGTGACGAAAATTAAAGTAAAATTCAGATCAAATGCCAGTTTCAAATTTAGAGTGTGGACGTCACTATGCATTTATCATTTATAGCTTTTATGATTAATGACTCCTTCACATCATAACTGGATATGTTCTCTAATAAACCGCAGATGTTATTTGCCGCTGCAACCCCACTGAAGTGCTAAAACAAATGCCGTCACTCTGCTGCTGGTTAAACCTTTGTATGAGCCCCTGCTCTTTATTTTACCCACATTGTGTGTGACACATTTTTTTTTCCCCACTGAGGTTTTTTTTATTATTATTTTTTTTTTCACTTTTTAATATTTGCCCACTGAACACATATTTGATTGTGGCTCACACAATCACCTTGCCCTGGGCTGTTTGCTAGGTGAACTGATGCCAAGCCATGGTGACAGAAAACACTTGAGGGAGATGGGGATCGGACAAACTAGCTAGCCGCATCATAGAACAACCATTACACGAACAATTTTATACAGATGTCTATGTACATGTTTTTAACTGTCATGGTAGCACAGCTCACTTGTAATTTCTAGATGTAACAGCGTCATTTTGTGCATTGTGGGGTCCTCAGTGTTGAGCAATGTTGGCAAGGTGGAGATTTTTGAACAAACCGTACTGATTGAATAACTGCTCGTGATTCAGATCCAACTGGCTCTGTTTTCATGTTGTGCTGTTTCCCCCCCTCCTGCTGATTTCCACCTGCTTTGAGGGATGCGCTCGGGGATTTGACTTCCTGTGATAATCATACCTGTTTCCTAAATAAGCTCGTATGTAGATTTATTTGCTGATCACAAGGCTATTCCTGTACACATAGCACGGGTATACGGGTATACAGACCAGGAAATGATTCACCAAGGAGAGGAAACAGAAATAAACTCTGCACATTATTACACCATCTGTCAGTGTTTAAATTGGTTTCTGTAAGAATACGACTCTTATAGAACAGACCTTATTACATTATGGTCCCTTTACCAATTAAAAGGTTAATATAATTTTTAAAAAAGGAACTATTTCTGTTGCTAGGATGACCTTTTTGTGATAACACAAAGCCTTTGTGTACCTGTGCTTTGCACGGATGTTTCCCTATGTGAACCTGACTGCCCCAAGGTGAGAGGAAAGGCACAGTGAGGGGTGTGTCAGCAACCATCATACAGCACCACACACTTGAACAACTGGATTTGACATGTCACCACCTGCCTGCCAGTGGCACACACAGTACTCTGTGCTATTTTAGCCTCTGTGCAAACCTCACTCAGGTACAGGTGATATCACAGAAGATATCAGAGCAGTGTTAATTTTTTTGATGAATCTTTTTCGTCATAGTTTTCGTTAACAACCTTTTTTTGCTGACAAATATAAATGCCAAAAACGAAGACGAATGTATTGACACGTTTGTCAACGAAAAAAAACTAGATGAAATTATTGATGGAGACGAGATCCAATCAGAGGAAATTTTGTTTGTGGAAGGGAGGGACGAATCAGGAAACAGCGCCAGAGAGCCAATCAGAAGTGATCTCTCTGCGTCGTAGGGACGTTAAGCACACATTTGACATAACCCTGCGATGCTGGAAGAAGGAGTACTCATGAACGGTAACGCAGAAAAGGGAGAAGAACAGACATACAGACACGTTTGTCAAGACAAACAAGACGGTTTGCAAACCGTGTGTAGCGACTATCAGTGCTTTAAAATTAAATGACATTTTAGTCACAAGACTAAAATAAAAACGAAATCAAAAATTGCTGCCAAAATTAACACTGTATCAGAGAAGTTTTTCTCTTTTTTTAATTTTTTTTTTACACACAGGGTCTGCCTATTTACCATCGCTTCCATTAAAATGTGTAACACAATGATATTTTTCTGTGTAGCCCACAGGTTACCAATATCTCCTAAACTATTTTTTTATTTAATTATTTAACATAAAAAAAAAAATCTTCTTGGCTTGTTCCTGATCAGCCAGAGTACGAACCAGCTAAGGAGCTGGTTGTCACGGTTACTATTACACTGCTCCCAGTCACTAATCAATATCCAGTACTCCTGCAAGTGGATCCATTTGTTTACTCATTCTCTGTGACATTGGAGGTTTACTCCAGTACTTGATGGTGATATTAGAGGAGCTGGCATGCAAGGCATGCACATGGGCAGAAACCCACATTTTTTTTAATTATGGATTCGGTATTATATTAATAATTACACATCCATACTTACTAGTACAAACACTACAGGTTTATATACTTTTTAACTTGCATGTTTTTATAATAAATGCATCAAAATGATGGTGATTAATGATGATTAATAATGAAGATGGGTTGTTAACGTCATCAGTGAGGGGGCATACAAAAGTAAACAGGCATACTGTTCAACTTTATTTTTCCGCTGGTCTGTTATTAGTTGCAAAGAGTGTAAATCTTATTGCCACAGTCTACTATGCAGCATACTGACGATTGTTTGTATTACTGATTGATTGTCCATGATTAATCAGTCAGTGTATTCTGACATTTAATGAACAAACCTGTGCAAAATGTCCTGAAATGTCCATTCACTGGCTTATTTTTGCAGCTCTAGAGCATATAATTAGGTTTTAGATGACTTCCTTATCTTGTATTGTGCCGATATTACACCTGTGCATGTTTCCTTAACGTTATGATGTGATCAGATTGGGCCGACCCGGAGTGGACTGCTACTGTCAGCATGAGAGCGGAGCAGCTGTTCTTCAGCTGCAGTTCCTCATCAACGAGGTAAGACAGAATCAGCTACAACACTTTCTTAACCCTTTATTTTTGTCGACTCATAGCCATGATCATCATCATCATCTTCATCTAAATATTATGGGCTTTTTTTCTATTATGCTGATCATCATAGTGATGGTACAGTGTTTTTTTAATCGTTTCTGGAATATGTTTAAATGAATGGGGTTTGTAATGGAGGGACGATAGTGCCTTCCCACACAGACACTGTATTATTAGCAAAAATCTTGCTCATCAGCATTTAATATTAACATGTATAAATATTTTAATAATCTTGCCACCAGAATATAATCTGACAGTATATTCAGAGTATATGCAGAATATCACAACATTCAGTCCCATTAGAAAAAAAAATCTGAAATATATACATCATCAGGGACATACTGTATGCAACTAAAATAGGGATGTTCCATCACTGTCAGGTTTAATCCTATGACTTGCTTTGATTTTATTAGATTATATTGGATTGGCTGTCCTACACATGCAGTTCCTTTAAATCAGAGTCTGCAGGGTCATGAAGGTGGATCTGTTATATTTTAAGTTTGACCTAAAAGCAGACCACAGACAAGGATGGAGCAACATCAACAAGCTCCAAACTCTCTGTATCGAAACCACTTTTTTTCTTATATCTTTTGTTTTGGTTTTTGGTTTCTGAACAGCCCAACATATATTGTTGTAAAATGTAAAAGTCAATTTAATGAGTAGAGATCAGTGACCAAATATTAGTTATTAATATGAGTATTGGCTTGATCATAATCTATAAAGTCATTTCTCTTCTCTTCTTAGAATTAATCAAAATGCAAAAGATTTTTTTACCTGCATACACTTGCTGCATCATTTTAGGTTTTTTTTTATTGTCTATTTGATGGTTAAAAAATAGAAAAAAGAATTACTATTCATATATGAATTACTATTCATATTCATTGCAGCTTATTCACTGTCATAGTAACACACAGATCTCTGGCTGTAGGTTTAGCCCCTCCCCACTTACCAACCCACAAGACACGCTGTGTTTGCGACCTCTTCACAAATTGAAGACTTGCCATGCAGCCGTACAAAATAATCAATGCAATTAATAATCGGCTTATATTATCATTTTACTCAATGTGGTACATTAGCCCATAGTCAGTCTGAGTGATATGAAGCTTGCCTCAAAGTAGGAAAACTCTCACCTACTGGGAAACACTTTAAGAAGCATTGTTGTTTAGAGTGTAATCTGGGAAATGGAAATTTTATTGGAGCACATTGAGTACCATACCGTGTGATGTCATGGGTGATGAATTAGATTGCATGCCATTGGTGAATGGAAAGTTGTATTTCAGTCAAGGAGAAACCCAAACCCCCGGTCTAGGAGTGTGGACACTGGTGCATACTGGAAGACAGAATACATTTTCTTGTATAAAGTCATATATTTAGGGAATGAAATGGTTCTGCTGACCGGCAATAGCTAAAGAACACATTTCACACTGCTGTACTCTTGTTTTTCTACTGTCAGACCAGCAGTGTGTGGGCTGACACATGCCAGTGCTCCGTGTCAAGAAGCCAGTTTCAGGACTTTTAACAGCAGTTTGATGTCATATTTGGTGTTGTAACACGACTGTAGGAGTACACACACGTTTCTTGTCTGTCTTGTCTTCCATTCTTTTGTAATCCCTCTCTTCCTCCTTTCCTCTCTTCACTGTATTTCCTTTAAAGCCCACTGCCTCTTTCAGCCCACTCCATTACTCATTGGCCCACTTGTGATGTGTCTGAGGCAAATGGAGGTGGATGGGCCAGAAGTAGGGTGTGTGTGTGTGTGTGCCTGTGTGTTTTGTGACATGTATTGGCTTTATGTGTGTGTAAACTGTAGAACACTATGTGGGTTTGAGTGTACTTCGTCAAATTGATGAATTTGTAAAAGCATGCTGTTTTAGTGTGTGTGTGTCACTAACAATCTGCACGCGCACACACACACACAGTGACTGTAGGTCTTCCAGTTGTTTGACAGAGCAGCTAATAGTGGTGCTGTATGTCATTGCCCTCTCCTTTGTTCAGTGTGTGGGCTGTCGGCCGCCCTCTTAATGGCTGCCTTGCATATTCAGACCTGCCTCTTGACATTCAGTGAGGTGTAATGACTTATTCTTATTAGACATACAAACCCACAAATGAGGCGGCTTTTTTTCTTTCAGGTACCTGTCTGTGTGCATCACAAAACTTTCAGCATATGTACATGGTTGTCAGAGGATTCATATTAAATTCAAATGTCATACCATGTCAACCTCCCTGTAACTATTTTAAGATTTTTTTTTTGCCACTGTCACTGTATGTGTAGAGGGAATGAATAAGCAAACTAATGGGTTTGTTTCCCCATTCTGAATTCATTACTTTGCTTTATGAATTATGCATCTGAAGAGGCTGAGGGGGTTGGTATCAGATGAGGTTAGGGTGGAGGTTGAAGCAGGGTTGCTTAGAGAAGGCGGTGATTTTGTTTTAATGCATTGTTTACAATATGACACTGGAAGAATTATAATAAATATATTAAATGCAATGTAAAGAACCAACAATAAATGAAGAAATCCATTATTTTGAGCTACTGAAGCAAAAAATCATATTGTGTACAGAGAGAGAAGATAATAGAATATACAATGTACATAATTAATATAATTATTCTATTTCACAAAAATAGAAAATATATAACTGCATATTAATTTATACATATATTTGCTCAAAAGAGTGGCAAGAAGCAGTTATCTATATACAAAACTGAACCAATATGATTTATTGGTTTACTGCTGTCTAAGCCTTTTGGAAAAGGTGCTCCGTTGTCTGTCCAGTACAGGGAGGAGAGGGTGTTCGGGGTTATCCATGATTTATAACAGTTTGTTCAGTGTCCTCCTCTCCACCACTGATTCACATGTCTCCTGTCTGCAGCCAATGACAGAGCCAGCCTTCCTGATCAGTTTGTTTAGTCTGTTGGCATTACTGGCTGCAATGCTGTGGAGACTTCCAACTGCTGTGTCCTCTCTAGAATGAAAGCAATTCTAACCATTTCCCTTTATTTTTGCATCACAGACATGCAGGAAACATTTCCTAAATATAGCGTGTACTCTGGTGTCAGCTAGATAACACCACCATTTGTGTTAAAACAGTCATAAAGTGCATTTGGCTTGCCGCTGTAGTTGCACTTATCACTTGTAGGTATAGGTACAAAGGGGACCATGGATATTCGTGTGGATATGTCTCCACCATCCCTGTCCTGTTCTATAGCCATGTTTGACAAATAACCCACCCGCCACAAAACTCAATTCAACTGCTGCATCAGCATCTTGTATGGAAAAGACTTTGCTGAGATGTTAGCCTCCTCTGTAGCTGTGCACTTGTCTCCCTGATCCTTCTGCTGATTACTTTTTGAGATAATTTCCTTTGGGACGTCGACGTTTTTCTTCACATAGCCTATCAGGGGCGTTTGTTCCCACTTTTTCTTGAATGAAACTGTTCACCATCCACTTCACTTTTTTGGAAACATTATTACATACATTATTGTTCACAACCGGTCAACAAATAAAGCGCAGAACTGCACTCTCTCTCTCCAACAACAGCTGGAGTATGGAGCGCCTTCTTTGGATATTGCCATTCTTTTTGGACACTGTGGGTTTACTCACACGACACATTCAACACAGTGTCAGTACAGGGAGGATGCTGAGGATGGAACAAAACAATGCCGCAGCCAGATCTGGGTACACATGCACCAGGATCGAGTTAAGATCACCTGAAACAAATCACCTCTGCTATTTTTCTTGTGAAAACCATTCAAAAGATAGGACTGGATTCCTTATTATGGCACTGTATATTATGATATTATAACTGCTCCTGCCACTGACCTATAGGACCTTACATTTCATTTACTGCATTCTTGGAGCCACGTTGTGTCAACATGTATGAAAAAGGTTTCATGTCTGGTCTTCTATTTGCTATCTTTGGATAATAGACTCCATTCCAAAACACTGAAATGAGCCATGTCTATACATTTGTCATGCAGCACCGATTATAATCTTCTCCCATCCTGTTCACTCTACCTGCGTCTGGCTGCTTTTCCTTTGTTGTCATCAAGATAATTCTACCATGACAGGCAGACAGGCCCTCACCCTGTTTGCCCCGCACATTCTCTCCCCTCCTGTCTGCTATGATTTCTTCATTAGCTGCTGCTCCACCCCCCCTCTCTCTCTGTTGCCTCTGCATTCTGCCATCTTGGCCCTGTCAGAACAGGTGACAGATAAAAATGTACCAGTATAGAAAGAGAAACCATTATAAAGTCATTAATGGCACATTAGAAGTTATCCCGGTGTTGCGTAATGCTATCAGTTGTGTTATCTCCATCTAGATCCATAACATCAGCTCTCAGCAGCTGTGTGTATTGAATCAGCAGTGGAGTGGTCACACAGGGCACATTTAATGCACTTCCATGTGATGTCTGCAGTGTTTTTTTTTAAATGGCCAGACTACCAAAATGAAACAATTATAAAAAACAAAGCACTGATAAAGAGCCAAGCCGCAGCAACAACCAAATAAGAACTTGCAGGGAGGCTCATTAAATTAAATGACAACAAAATTAAGGATAATTACTGGCCATGTAAAAATACACACAACATAATAACAAATCTATTACCAAATTAAAAAAAAGAAAGAAAAAAAATAAGATTTGCTACCATTAAAAACACATAATGACATCAACCTACACACACCTACTTATGCAAATAGGCTTCATATAAGATGGTGCCCTGCATGATCTGCACGTTTGCACTTTTGGTCATTTCATATATTACTAGTTTAAGGGCAGCATGGAGTGCAGTTTAATGGGAAATTAATCAGTCCACCAGGGTGCTGTTAAGTGGTGAGAGAGGAAAGAGTTTTTTTAGAAGAATGAAGTAGAATGACATCATGAATATGTTTATTTGATTTTAAAAGTCATTTATTATAACAGCAGGCAGGGAAATGCTCAAATTCATTTGTGCACAATTATTTTTTACAATATTTTCTTTCTTACAACACTAAATCCTTTGATAGTCTGTTTGTAAATATGAATCTGTTTATTTTATAAATGTTCACATTCATGGCAAATATCTTAAAATACAGTTATTTTTTTGCCATGTGGAGCGACAGATTGAAGGATGGGGAAATATCACGAATATGGAAATCAGTTGGAAGCAGTGTTTTCATCCTCCCTTGCACAGTACAATGCAGCCTTTAATCCCATGATTAAGTTTGTAATCTAAAGCTAATTCTCCCTGGGCTCCAGTCTTTATAGTGACGCTTTGGAAGCAAAGCCACATGGGGAATTTCAGTGTAATTACAATTCTCATCAGAAGGAGGGCTGAAAGCAGTTGACGTCATTCAGAAATGATTAGTCATTTTGTTTTTTACACAATTTCAAACAATTTATTTTTCCCCCAAATTTGAGAAGACAAATTTCTACAGTCTGCGACATATAATATTGTTACAGTCTGTTTCTGAGGAGCTGTCAGTAAGTGTAACGATTTGTTTAAAGAAGATGGATCTATCAAGTCTGACGGAGCCAAATCCAGGCCTTAAGTGTTTTTTCACTTGAAAAATTAAAACACTAAAATTTGATACTGAAACTTAATGTTTTGATGATTTTTTTGATTTAACTGGGAAGATGCCTTAATACTGCAAGGCTGACAATTAAGCATGTAGCTAGTCTTCAACCTTCGTGTGCTAAAGAAATCAGATTTGAAACCAAAAAATCTGAAACTGAAAAAAATAAAACGCTAAATATAAAAATCTTTATTGAAATGAAACCTGAAAAAAATATCAAAAGAATTTCACAGTTGAATCAACTGAAACAAAAAATAAAGTTTAAAATGTTATTGTGTGAATTGTATTTTTTTCAAGTGAAGAAAGCCTCGATTTGGCTTCATACTCCCCAGGACTGGTCTGTCAACAAAATCACTACAATTGATCATTTAAACAGTGTTTTGTATGGATAAAGAAACACACTGCATTCCAGTTTAGGAACCTTAAAGCATGGTGGTGGTAGCATCATGGTTTGGGCCTGTTTAGTTGCAGTTATTGCTGTACAAAGAGGTCACGGCAGATTTTGCTCTTCACTCTGATTTTTGACCAATGCACTAAAATTACTATGCAAAAATGTGTTTTGGTAAAGACTTCAAACTCATCGATCTTTGTATTTTTCTCCTCCAGGGGGCGCTGGTCACAGCCTGTGCAGATGATACACTACACTTGTGGAACCTGCGCCAGAGGCGACCGGCTATCCTGCATTCACTCAAATTCAACAGAGAGAGGTGAGCATTGATTCTACCACACACACACACACACTGTGTCCATCTGTCAGTCCTGTGCAATGTTAAGCCCCATACAAATTTTAAATCCAGTCAACCTTAGCACAGCAACATGTCTTTCAGAGAGAACTGATCCCACTACCCACTGCGTTCAGACCACCTGCACACACTGGCTGCCAGGCCATCTCTTAGCTGTGACATTACCATCAACACGTTGAAGCATGGGGTGTTGTTCCAGGTCTAGGGTCAGGACCTCTGTCCCACCTGTGACTTTGATTCCTCTTCACCCTGTCTGATAAATCTGACCTGCTGGCTAGAAACTCTGTGTTCCATCTCAACAAATGACTCCTTTCGCCTTTTGAGACACTCCTGCATGTCCTCCAACCACAGGCTGTGAGAGCTGACATTCCAGGCATCCAAAGCCATTTCACTTTATACGTTGCACCTCATAAGACTGCAGAATATTTTTTAGTTAACCTGTGTATGATGGTAAAGGTGGTAAAACTTGTGCCTGGGGAGTTCACATTGTTGTTGGGGTTAAGCAGAACACCTGTGGGTGTAGGAGGTTAGAGTTGAGGTTGTTTGCTGCAATTGTTTTTTTTCCCCCACAGCTAAGCACCCGCTAGTGACACATAAGTGTTTACAGTGTTGGAAAAACGCTCTAAGCTTTTGATTTAGTTTGAACTTATTTTAAGCATGTGCTAAATAACAATAAAACATAAAGATGAATATTTCAATCAAAAATATGTATTTCTTTCACTTGTCACAATAAAATACTTTTGGATGATTTGAGACATTTGAATAGTTTTTGCAATTTAAGCTACTCTTGTGTTATTTTACAGTGTTTCTGGTCAAAACAAAACATTGGTGACATATTGTCTGATGTCACTGGACATTGACCTCAATCAACAATAATAAAAAGCAGCAAAAGTCTGCCTGAGGAAGCAGCCTTGGGATGGTGTTAGTCATACAACGTTGCAGACTTTCACCCAGGAGCTTTGGTGTTCATGTTTCCTGAACACAGGCGCTTTAAACATTACAAACTGGCTTGTTTTCACTCACCGTTTTGATTAATTAGGTTTCATCATCTTTAGTTTTCTGTTGTGGTCAGGGTTAGGCATTAAAAACTACTATAGTTAAGGTTAGATGTTAAAAAACAGTGTTAGGGGTAATGTAAAGATCTTAGTTTGTCTTAAAACACACACATCCACAACATTAAACATGCAAGGTAGGCAATGCCCTTCTGCTGCAGTGCAAATCAGTGGAAATGGATTGTCGGCAAGGTTGATTATTCGTTGCACCCTGACTCCTCTTCTCTAAAATCAGACGTAAAGTCTTTCATGTCTCTCTGTGTCTTGACTTCTGTATGATGGAGCTCCAGAGTCTCAGCTAGCTGCTTTTTCACTGCCAGTCAGCTGTCTCAGCCTCTGCTTTTGTACACGTCCATGTCTCACGTAGAAAAGCAGCAGTGTGTGGGATGTGGTGCTACGCCAGGCATTGGCTTTTTTTTTGCTCCTTTTCCCAGAAGCCACTGCTTATCCTCTGCTCTCCACCATTAAACTTTAATGACAAACAATGGATTCTGGATGCCGATGCCCCTTCTTTTCTTCCTTTCCTGGGAAAACCTTTTGGGGCCTCTGACCCAGCACAGAAGTGACTCAACTGTTAAAAATATAGGCTTTGGTTGACCCAAATGGGTGCAGTATTTTCAGTGCCGTGCCTCTTCAGAAACAGGTTATTTAATGTGGTGCTGTCCACTCTGGTGTTTTGACTCTTGCACTGAAATGCACTGTTTCTATCTGCAGTGAAAAATAGAAAGCCGGTGGTGTGTGGAAGGCAGCAGAGATCCATATCAGTCAGAGCATTTTATTGCTTGTGTGTAATGGCAGTTGTCAGTGTTTTGCAAAGTTTGTGAAAAAAAAAAGAAAAAGAAGAAATTTGTCCTAGTTAGAAATAAAGCTGTCTACCTGCATGCTCAGCTTAACTGGATGAAATTGCATTTACAGATAATGCCCCAAGGAAATCAGAAATAAAGTGGGATGTTTGAAGCTAATTAGCATTTTTGCTTTTGTCTGGCGATGCTAGGCTTTCCGTTGGTGACTTCATCTTTGACAATTTTTCGTAGCCCCCTGTGAAAAGGCTCTGTCTGCATATACAAATATTAATCCTTTATTGGCCTCTAGCATGCTGAAGCTGCTTAATTAAGAGAGAAACTTTTCCTCAAAAGACAAATGAATAATTTTGGATTTAATTCTTCAATTTTTTGTTATTTAGCACTTAAGGATCAGGCTAAATTTGAAGGCTGATAACTAAATAATAGTCATTGATCAATTGTCGGATTGGGATGTCCCGATCCGATCACATGATCGGAAATCGTGATTTCAGACTCGATCGGAATCGGACATTACCTCCCGATCAGGACTCGAATATATACTTTTTAGGGCTGTCAAAGTTAACGCCTTCTGTGCAGGGTGGCTCTGTGTCTTGTAGTGCAGGGGTATGACAGCTGCTTTTGGTGCGACAGGTCCTGGTTCGAGACCTCGATGTGCTGCGTGTGTGAAATCTCCCAGTGTGGCGGCACACGCACACACAGGCCTGTCGCTAAACAATAAATCAATTAATTGCACGATAACTTTAAATGGGCTCGATGAGTTTTTTCGGCCGCGATAAATTACATTTGCACGCTCGTTTGTTTCTCTCTCTCTCTCCCTCTCGCTCCCAAAGAGGCTGGATGACAAAAGGCGTCACTCGGTGCGTCGTAGCGTATAAAGTGTGCAAAGTCCGGCCGTCAGATTTAATATGGCCGCGGCTTCTGTCTTAAAATGTGTCAAATCAACAGGTAGTTCTTATTTTTTAACTCATTGTGTGACGTTTACGGGATGTTCTGAGCAGACCACGGTTAGCTCGCTGTCTGCGTCGCCACGGTGCGTCACAGCGCTGCAGGGCTTGGACGCTGGTTACAGCAACACAGAGAGCTGTGAAGCTGCTCAACACTGGTTCAACACTTCCACACAATTCACCACAAGACTAAACATGAATACAACGTGCCATCAGAGAGAGTCCGCGTTGTACAAGTGAAGTTCTCTGCCTTCTTACTGGCGGCACTCGCAGCAGCGCCACCTAGTCTAGTCCTCTTGCCCAGTCCTCTTGTGCCATCTCTGCTATTTTATGTGTTTCTGTCTACATGGTGGCGTTTTTAAAATTCGCTGATGCGCATACACACACGCAAACGCGTGCGCACACAAACACATGTGCGCACAGGTGAGCCCACTCCCAGCAGCAGGTAGAGAGTGCATGTTGTTTTGCTCTGTTGCTCATGACGTGCTGGTTGGTTTGACTTAACTCCATTGACTATGCTCAGATAAGCTATGGTAATAGGCCTACCACTACTCATAATAATAATATTAATATCATTAATAATAACAATAATAATAATAGTGTTGATAATTGGGGGCATTTCCAATGTTAAATGTTCTTTAGAAATGAAAGTTTATTGATCTTTGAAAGGGTGTACTTGCATTATATGTCATTATCATGTTAGTTGAACATTGATTTGACAATATTATCGCTTATCGCAATAATTTCTCTTGGCAATTAATCGCCCAGCAAAATCTGTTATCGTGACAGGCCTACACACACACACACGGGTTTTGCCGCAATGAGTGCCTTTATAGAAAGTATCGGATCGGGACTCGGTATGGGCAGATACTCAAAATCAAATGACTCAGACTCGGACTCGAGGGCAAAAAAACCTGATCTGGACATCCCTAGTGTGATTTATACATTGATTGAATATAAGAGGATAAGATCACTGTTAGTCCCATTGTGTGGAGGAATACTGGTGTTACAGAAGAAAAAAACATGGAAGACAGCTTTGGACAGGAAGTGACAAGGGGAAGGGTAGCACACTATGTCAAGAATGCACGGAATAAGAACACTACAAAATGATTTAAATACAGGGTTATTGATGCACATTATAATGTGTTATGTTATTGCAATATCAGTAATTAAAATATTTACAGAACAGTGGACATTTTACATTGCACATGTAATTAGACATAAGATAGTACAGTTGTAGTATACTTGTGTGATGTACCTGCAGTGTGTTCCTTCACACAGCACTGCTCACTGCTACTGTATAATGGTATCATCCATGCGCTGCAATGCTGTCAGTGATAGTAGCTTTACCATCATCCTCTGATCTCCCACCACCGCCACAGGCTCAGCAGGGCAACCCAAGACCAGCCTTCCTTATCTTAGTCCGTTCATTTTCTTCCTGATAGCTGACAAAGGGCTGCTTCCTTAGTATACTTCTGCGGAAAATAGGTGATGCCACCACAGAGTCATAAAAGGTCCTCAGTAGACGTAGCTCCTTTGCACATGCTCCCCCAAGAAGTCAGCTCTGACCTCGTAAAGTTGTTTTGTGTTTAAAGTCCAGTTTTTTTTGTTTACACACTCAGGTACTTATAAGAGTCCACAATTCTCCATGTTTGCTTGTTTTGCACCAAGTCCAGATGAGAGGTGTGCAATGTTTGTTTCGATAATCAGTTCAGTTGTGACCAGTTGTGACTGAGCTCCTGCTTCCTTGTCATCTCTTGCCTTGCTCACTCCTGTCACTCCTTCATTATTCCTCAGCCTACCACACCAGTTGCTTGTTCCTAATTACACCTGTGGTTGTGCCCATGTGTCCTTTAGGATCAGAGGGAAAAAGCATTATTGCATACAGTAGACCTACAAAACTAAAACTGCAGTCAATGCAAATTGCTAAATAAAAAAAATGCACACACCTTGAGGGAAAACTAAAAAACTGATAATATAATACTGATCAAGTATTTTTTTTCTAAATGAGCAGCTTCAAGTCCCCCAGTAAGGAATTAGGCCATATTTAAATGTTTTTTTTTTAATTTTTAATAATAAAACTACATTAAATTAAATAAATAAAATATAATTAATAAAATGATGAGGTGGACAATTCTGCCTCTCTTTGGCATTTGTATGCCTACAGTGTGTACAACTGTGTATGTGGGTGTTCCTCAGTGTCAAAGAAGGATCCTTCCTAGGACACTTTTTAAGGATGGTGTGTCATCCACTGCAGCAAAAGGACTGGTCTAAGGTCTAATGAAGCTTTGAGCCCTTATACACATATATGTGAGATAGGTGTGGCTGCTCATGTGTTAGGCCGCTACGAAAAGTTTCCATACATTACTGGACTGATCCTGTTGAAAATGATAGAATGACTTTATAAAATCCTTACATGGCAGCTCTTTTTTATTTCTGTCTCCAAAGAGAGAGAAGCATGTGTACATTTATGCACAGCAACAATAACGCCATTTATTATGACCTGGTGATACTGGTAACGGTACCTTAATGCTAATAAAACCCAGTTTGATTTCCCTACTTATGTTAGTTAGTAACAAGACTGGCACAGTATGTTATTTTCACTTTTTTCCCTTTAATATTTTCTGACTGTGATAGAAAATTCTGTGTATTGATTCAAATGAAAAGCTGATCCACCTGTGTCATCATGGGCAAGGACATTTAAGTAACATTACCGCCTCCGTGCTGAATGTAATGAAAAGCAGGAATATGCGAATTCAGAAACTACATACATTTCATTGTTCGAAAGAATAGAGGTCAGCGCAGGCATTACTTTAGAGAGAACATGTTTTAGAGCAATCTGACTCAGCTTCCTATTAGGTCAAGGAGTTCTTCTGAGTCACAGAGGCATGTTTTGTCATTTTTTTCTCTCTTCTGAAACTTTTTATCACAGGAGAGGAATTTCAATCCTGGATTTTAAAAAGCACACAATAAAACTGCAACAAAGCCTGAAAAGATGGAAGAGTTTGTGTCTCTGTGATGTAGTGGCAGGGTTTAAATCATTAGCACCATGTTAAATCAAAAATGATTCCACTTTACAATTACAATTAGATCTGTATTGGTTTTATGTCACTTAATAAGCAAATTAATTTAACGTACTTTCTAATTTTTGTACATTTTTTTAATTGAAACTGTCTTTAAATTAGGTAATGATCACACCCAGTATAGGTATTATGTATGGGAATCAATGGGTGCCACATTTTGGTAATTAATTAAATAAGAAATCCTTTGTTGATGATTTAGCAATTATTGACTTAGAAGAAGAAGAAGATTGAGCTGACCTTATTGCTGTTTTCTATTGACGGCATCTTTCTGGTGTGTGAAATACGGCTGCCTATTTATTTTCTCCAGACAGTAGTCAACATGGCTAATACTTGCTGAACAAAAGTGGAATTCTCATAGAGGTTCAAAAAGTAAACTCACTATGACAAAATAATTGAATATGTCAGTGTTATCATCAGGAACAGATTCCACTGACTGAGTTTTTTTTTTATTAATGTTTCTTTTCTTTCTCCTGATTATTAGTTTTACTGCTGCATCAACCTCGATATACCAGTGCTTTGTAACAGCATCATACTCTAGTCCCTGAAAATCTGAGATTGTATATTTTAGTCTCATAGCCAAGCAGCTGTACCCATCACTGTTGCCCACACAAGCTCAGAGGTAAACGCTTGGAATGATGTTTTGCTTCAAAGGTGCTGCCCTTTCAGAAGCTCTCTACCTGTCTTACGGTGCGATAAGGTAGGAGGCAGAGCCGCTCACTCTCAGCGGAAGAGCAGTGAATCATGCTCTCTAAGACAAAAGAAGAAAAAGGGCATCATGAGTCATCCATCAGAGGCTGGGCAGTGGCTTTCCATTTAGCTCTGTGTCTCTAGGCTGATCCTCTGACAATTAGCACCCTAACACCCCGGCACAATCCTATGAGAATAACGGATGAATCACCCAAAACGGTTGGAGAGAGAATTGTTTTGTGATGTCTGTCAAGCCAGCAGCTCTCGCCTGATGCTCCTCATTCCACTGTCATGTTGCTGTCAAAAAGAATCTGAGGACAATCCAAACAAAATTACAATACAAAAAAAGCCATTGGAACTAATGTAATCGTGGGCAAGACTGCTGTTTACTCATACAAGAAGTCTTTGTAGAATTCCTTAAGCAGTTGTGTCACGAGTCACGCAGAGCAGATGGCAAGGTCGCCAGGTCCCTAGATGATGTCACTGATTCAATTAATCTCTACATCTGTTTACTTCATTAAGGAGATTTGCTCCTCAGCTGGCCTCGCAGCGGCTAGTCAGCTGCCATCATGTCTCTGTTTGGATCGATAATTATAATGCCCAGCGATGGCGCCTGGTCCAATCGCCTGGAGTCTAAACTACATCTCTCTGACTTTCCCCAGATTACCCTTTAGATGTGAATTCATCACCATTTCCCCTTTTATCTTTTACAAGCATTTTGGTGATTAGTTCATCTGTTTTTTACAGGGAATATTTCACAACATTCCAAAATATCACAAACAAGATGGTGATTTGCAAAAATTGTTTTCGAAGACGATTTTTACATGTTAAGATTAAGCAGGATGTTGTTAAACAAGCAGATTTGTCATGCACTGCCTGAATTCATGTTGCAAAAGTCGACTGTATAATCCTCCATTGCTCATATAGCTTTCTGTCCCCTAACCCCTGCCAGGTTGAATATTGTCATCTCCTCAAGCCCCTAAAATCCTTATTGAATTGTCTGCCATCTCATTTGTCTTCTCTCTAATAATCCTGCCGCTTGCTGGGTGGGTGGCTGTGGAGCTGGAGCCCAATGACCCCCCCCCCCCCCCCACCCCCCCCCACCCCCACTATCTCTACAAGGTAATCAGCATAGACAAGAGTGACTTTACTGTGAGCTGTTTTTTTTCATTATTTGTTCCCTGTTTAAGGTCCCTTATAAGAATGATGCATGCTAAGACCGTAATGGGCCCTAAGCAGCCTTGCATCCCATCCTAATTATTTTTATAATATGTTGTTACACAGAGCCCAGCAGTCAATCAGCGATGAAGTGATAGCAAGACCGGCTTTTTTGAGTGTGGCGCATCACGAAGCCAAAGCTTATGATCACAAATTTTTTGGTCAATGCCGCAGAGATAGCATTACTGTTATTTTACACTTCCCATACTGTTGCAAAATTTAACAGTCTATTACAGTGAAAATAAAATGCAATATAATTATTTGATTACTTTCATTTACAGTAACTCATGGATGACTATCATTCCTGAATGGCCTTGCTTTTCTCAAAACCCTTAAATTACAGCAGAAAGTCCTGACTTAGACATAATGAGTGTGTAACTTTAGATTTAATGCAGTGGTTATACTGAGACCAAACTCTAAAAAACTCATCATTGTTCCAACATAAAAGCACCTGACTGTATTACATGTATAATAGGCATGAGTCTGAGCATGAAGAAACATGTACACTATACACTCTTTTCGGTGCACCTTCCAGGTTTCCTCCACAAGTATTTTACTTCTAAGTAACACTGATCCCATAAAACAAGCTGCTGCAAACTGTTCTTAGACATTTGTTCTCCTGACTGACATGATAGCATCACACTGCTGATTTGTTGATTGCACATCCTAAAGTGTTCTACTGAGGTCTGCTGAAGGCCATTAGAGCACCTGGCTCATGTGGCCATAGCAAAGAGGTACAATTATACTGAAGGAAAAGTTATAGTCAGTGGTGTATTAGTTCAGTGTGTGGGTGCAGGTAGTGTAATGTGGAATAGAAACATAAAAAGGAACACAACCAAACCAGGACATGGTGTGCCTGAGGAGACGAGCAGAGGAAGAGTGGATAGACTGTTAGACTTTCAGGTGGGAGCTATGTAAACCTCAGCACACTGGATGCCACAGGTGTTCCAAATCACACCAATCAGCTCCCACAGAAGTCAGTCCCCCACATCCACATCCAATCTTTGTGACATGGTGTGTTATCCTGCGGGAAGTATCTATCAGAAGACAGAAGAGTGCACTGTTCTCAAAAAGGGACGGACATGGTCAACAACAACACTCAGACACTCCAGGCTCAGGTAGTACTGTGGTGGTACTGAACACTTAGACCAACAAACATGTAGCCCAATTACTGGATTCTATTTTTTAAAAGCATATTTAAAGTACATTTTTAGTACATTACAGTACCATGAATTACTCAGCTAGTGAGTCAAATAAGCAATGCCTTACCCCCACACATTTCAATAATACATGTTATTTTGTGATTTTGTATGTGAATGTGAATATTCATATATATATATATATATATATATATATATATATATATATATATACAATTCCCTTCTCACCCCTTCCTGGGTGGTGTGTCTTCCTCAATCTCGGGTCCAGAGGCCTGGGAGTTTGAAGGTTCTTCGCAGTATCTTAGCTGTTCCTAGCACAGCGCTCTTCTGGACTGAGAGACATTGTTCCTGGGATCAGCTTGTAGATCCACCTTTAGCATTCCACAACGTATTTGTGTTTCTCTGATCTTGTTGTGAATTTGCTGGGACGTCCACTCCTGTGAAGATTGACAGCTGTCTTGAATGTTTTCCACTGTGGAATGCTGGTTTAGTTTGGAAATGTGTTTATGATGTTTTTATAGAGGTCTGCTTATGATAAATTCATCAAGGACTGATGATCAGCAGCACCTCCTGCAGCTCACCTAATTAAATCCTATGGAAGCAATAAGGGGATACTTAGTATTGTCCATGATTTGGTAATGGTTTTATAACCCTTTCTAGACTGATATGCAGCAACAATTGCTTCTCTAACAAGAAAATACAAAATCCTGATACCTTGTTCAGCTGCCACAGTGGCAGATATGTCCACAGTGGTCATGACCAAAGACTGGGAACAGCCACTTAAATATTGTACACTACATACATACCTTGTTCTGAGTGACGTTCAGTGTTCTACTTTTTGATCTACACCACATCACTCGTGTAGAAAAATGCTGAACCCACAAAAAAAAAATCAGGCTTCTTCTTCTGGCTGCTGTTTCGAAGTGATTCGGTTATTTATATTGTTTTAGAGCAAGCTTACAGGCTGAGTACAAAAGTTCACTAAAGAGAGAGAAGCGGGAGTGCCAATATAAAGGTCAGGACGAGTGAATGTGAGTAATAACATATCCAGGTAGGTAATAATATAAATTGACAGAGGGAATCAGGTCATGGCTTCCTTGAAAGAGTCAGAATGTGTCTTCTGTGAAGAAGCAAAGTTATTACCATTGAGCCCTGGTTTAATATTATGACTCTGCCAGTCACATGGGTACAGCCTTTAAAGTACAGTATGGGTATGTTGAGAGGTGCAGAATGTGACCAACATTTCATGACAGGCAAGGGCAATACTTTACTTAAGACTTGAATTGTGTGTTTCATCAACTTTTTTTGTTGTGCACCTTTGACTGCACCTTATGCAACACAAACTATAAGATAAACACTAAACTGAGCATGTAACTGATGGAAATGTTTGTCTTTGTCATCCTTTGTTCTCTTGTTCTTCTTCTTCAGGATCACATTTTGCCACCTGCCCTTTCAGAGTAAATGGCTGTATGTGGGGACGGAGCGTGGAAACACACATATCGTCAACATCGAGTCCTTTATTTTGTCTGGATATGTCATCATGTGGAACAAGGCCATAGAACTGTGAGTATCTAATGCTTCAAATTCAGAACATAATGATAGCAGATACTTATCAGCCGTTTGTGTCCAAATTGTATTTGGTGTCATATTGGAGGTAATGATTTTCCTCTCTAGTGGTTGTAGACTATGGTTTTTACGTATGACTTATTCCATTATCCGGTTGTGCTGTGGTTTTGTTCTGTCCACTTGTGTGTCTGTCTAGATTCGTAGGATTTTAAATTTACAGTTTCAAGATCACATGATATTTTGAATAAATAATAAACAATTTAATAATTCTACGCCTTCCAATATGAAACTCTATGGTTGAATCCCATATGACACCTTCTGTCTGGTTTAATTATGGATTTCTTTTTTTCCTCTGAACAGACCTGAGCAAAATATAGATTGAGGGCCAGAACTGGCCCCAATGCCTTTTCATTGTGGTCCACTTTTGTAGTCTAGCCCACAAAGAAAGGCAGAACCTCCATGCTTTCCTACTTTCCTATGACAGACCTGGGCAAAATATAGCTTGTGGGCCACAACCACCCCCCAGGCCCTTTATGTGGCCCACATTTGCAGTCCAGCCCACACATACAAGAAGAACAATCAGCCAGAAATCCATAAAAAGTCAACAGAACTGAGCTGTTGCTGATCCTAGAACTCTCTCTCTCTCCTGCTGGATTCAGGTCAGGTTCTAATATTTCTGACCTCACCTTCAGATATCTGGGATTTGGTTCTTTGAATTTCCTTAGTTCAAACAGTAATATTTCTATTGAGCTACCTTTACTTTATGTCTTCAATCTGCCCTGGTTGTGTGAGCAGACACTTTCCAAGATACAAAGTGCTCACCTGAAAGGGACACAGACTTGTAAAGGACAGGGAAGTAAACAGGAAATGACAGCAAAGGACTCTACTTCAATAACTCTACTCTTTATACAGGAAGATACCATAAATGATGGTGAAAAAGGACTAGAGAAAATAACTGCACATTTCTGGGTCACAGTGAAATGTTGGTAATGTGATGAGTGGGTCATAGTTTATTTTGAAAATCTATACCATTCTTGTGCCTGACTTCCTGTGGCATGGCTACTTTAGTACACAGAGCGTATTTTTAGCCACAGCTGAATGGTCTGCACTTATATAGCGCTTCTACCTACACAAGTGCTCAAAAGTGCCTCACATTCTCCCGTTTAAGTGCACTGGTATGTGTATGGTGCATCCTCCAAAAAGGAACTTCAGGTCTTAGCCAATGGATATCTCCACACATAGCCAGAGACTGGGATTGAACCAGTGACCTTACGGTTAGTGAACAACTATAAGGTTGTCATAAGGGTTGGTAGTGTTGGGTTGAAGTTGTCACTTTTAAGTAAACAAAGCAGCTGTTTGTTAAATTTAAATGTTCACAATAACAGTGAAGATCTTAGAACTTAAATAATCTCAATTTGAAATATTGTTATTATAAAGACATTTCTAATATTTCGAAAAGAATTGTGGATTGACACAAGCATCTATTAAGTTGTTGACACGCACCGTTGGCTGCCTAGCTGACATATGCTGCAGATTGACAAGTTAAAAAACCATCAAGTACACAAATGGTGCTGTGTTGCGTTGTATGCCCATTTGTTTTCCTTGGTTACAGCCACCTACGCGCTGCTCCTCTGGTGTTACCCTGACAAGTCCCCTGCTGCAGTGTCAGTCATAAGTCACTCATATACCAAGCCATCTTGTTGCCTTGTGACAGCCCCAACTATAGTGAGCAGTCTTAACACTGATGCGTATGTGTGGGAGGCCCATCTGCCAATCACTGCAAAAGTCTCGTAGGCTGTGTCAGTGCCTAAGATTTTTACCAGCATTTGTTGGTTTGTTGTTTATTTGCTGTGGAGGTTGGTGGAATTTTGGTTCTGCATCACATTTACAAATGTCTAAACTTTTTTTTTTTTTTTTACAAAATGATGACTTTTTTCAAATAATATCAAGATCTAATACTGGAATAATATTATGGTTCATATTAAAGAAGGTGACATAGCATATCTTGATATCTGCTTGGAAGTTTGTTTCAGCCAAAGTCTGTCCGACCTGTGAAGCTGGCCTGGTGTAGTCTTGGGTTTTAAAGATTCTCTTGAGTTTTTCTGATACTCTTGACACATGTCTGCTGACGATTATCTTTCTTTGCTGGTTGCTGTCCCCTGCTTTGTTGTATGGGCAGCAGTGGCTCAGTGGTATAGCAGGGTTGTCCAATAAGCGGAAGGTTGGTGGTTTGATCCCAACTCCTCCCTAGTCACTGCTGTGTGTCCTTGGGCAAGACACTTTACCTGCAGAGCCTCCAGTGTACTCACTGGTATATGGTGCTCTTTGCTGGGCTGCCTTAAGCAATTTCCCCATTGTGTCCTATTTAGGGCTTTGACCAACGTCCATTTGGGACATCCACATGTTTGAAGTCCTTTCTTGCAGTTGTTTGTTTTGTTTTCCCTCTGTCCCTGTGAGAACTGTTTGTGCTCTGTGCTGCCGGGTTCTGATGACTCCCAGCTTGTGCTCCTGTGTGTGGTTGGAGTCAGTAAATACTGTGGGTGTTTTGTGTTCACCTCAATATTGAAGCTTCTGTCTTTTTCAAAGTGTATTATCCAGTCCAAAACACTTAATTGTTCTGCCTATTGTCCTCCTAAGTGAGGTCCAGTTGTCCCGCCACAAGTTGGACTGTGTGATTATGAAAGACAGATGAGATTGAGGTTTATGTCTTGTATATTTATAAATATTATAGGAATCAGTTGTAGTGTCTAAATGTTTTATCACACTGCCTGACATGGAGTGTGTGTGTCGCATTTTATGTCGCAACCTCTCCTCTCTGTCTGTCTCACACACAGTAGAAAGCAGCAATGCAGTAGTCTAATGTTTGAATACAGTTAAAAACAACAATGGTGCTCACTGGAAAAGCAACAAAAGTGTTACAGCTTGTGAGTGATAAGCTCCTGTTCAACAAGTACAAACTTCAGCAACAGATGTGCATGTTATTTTTTTTTTTAAAAAAAAGGAACAAATCACTCTTTGTGACAAAATTGGTCAGTAAGAGCATTAATAAATAAAACAATTCAAAAAAAATATCAATAATTGAAAATATATTGATTACTCACATTGCGATAAATTATCACATTTATCACAATATATATATATATATATATTTGCATTGTGGATTTTGCATTTCCGTGACCCTTCTTGGCCACCATAATTTCACCTCTGAGTAAAATCAGTGTTGTGTGGGACGTTAAAAAAAGGTCAAAACACAGACTCAAGGCCAGACTGGAGGCCAAAGTAATGCCATCCAGAGAGAAAATGTTATCAGATAATCTAGTTCCGAGATGTTTGGGTCCAAAAACAGTTTTGTCTGACCTCAGTTTTGTCTGAGTTTAATAGTAAAAAATTGCAGGTCATCCAGTCTTTTAAGTTCTTTAGACATGCTTGTAGTCTGACTAGCAGCTCTGTTTCTTCAGGCTTCATGGATAAATAAAGCTGGGTATCATCAGCATAACAATGAAAATTTATGCCATGCTTCTGGATGATGTTTCCTAAAAGGAGCATAGAGGGTGAACGAGATTGGTCTGAGCACTGAACCCTGTGGAACACCATGATTAACATTTGTATGTGAGAAGAAGACATCATTAACATGAACAAAGTGATAATATATCTTATACAATATTATTTAAACCAGCCTATGGTGCTGTCCCTGTACTCCTAATCTCACGTTCTAATCTGTGTAGTAACATGCTGTTATGGTGTCAAAGGCAGCACTGAGATCCAGTGGAACGAGTACAGAGACGAGTCAACGGTCTGATGCCATGAGGAGGTCATGTGACTTTACCCAGTGCTGTTTCTGTGCTGTGGTGGGTTCTGAATCCAGACTGGAACACTTCAAACAGACTGTTCCTATGCAGGTGGTCATTTAGTTGATTTACAACAACCTTTTCAAGTATCTTAGAAATAAAGTTGAGGTTGGAGATCGGTCTGTAGTTTGCTAAAATGTCTGGGTCCAGTGAAGGTTTTTTAAGTATAGGAATGATCACAGCAATTTCAAAAGCCTGTGGTACATATCCTGTTGCCAGAGGCAGGTTGATCTGGCCTATAATGGAGTCTCCTATCAGAGGAATAACATCCTTGTGGAGCCGAGATGGGATGGTTGTAGCTGGTTTAGATTTACTGATGCTGGTGGTCAGCTCGGGGTGGTCTATGGGCACGAAAGCAGTCCAGAGCTAGATTAGGAGAAACAGGAACACAGCATGGACACAGAAACAACACAGTATGGACCAACGCAGACAAAGGGGAGCACATATGCAAATAAGTTGTTGTATGTAAATGTAATTCCAGATGTACAGTTGACTCAAAAAGCTGAAAAACATATAGTCACATTGTCAACAATATTAACTCGAAGATTATGTATAGTAATATTCCTGGTTAAAGTGGTAGAGCCTGTAAGCATCTGAACAAAAGGCTGATGTACTCTGCAAATTATGTTCTATTTGAGCACACACTAATATATTCCATATTTTCTAACCGTCAGCACTCTGCACCTTTCTGAAGTGGAGTTCATGAGAAGTTGAACAAGTGGAGAATAAATCTCGTCAACACACACACGCACATACACATACATATACACAGTGAACAGGGAATTGTATTGTTTGTCTGGGGAGGTTTTCCACCATCATGAATAGGGATGAGAGCAAGGACTCTGCTGTGGAACATTTAGCGAGCAAAGGAGAAATCATCCACTCTATCCGCTAAGTGTACAAACAGTAGAGTGTGAGTCACTTTCAACACGAGGATGTGTATTTACACTTTGTGTGTCCGTATGTAGTGTTTGTTTGTTTGTTGGCATGAGAGTCATTCACATTAATTTAATACAAACCAGAGTCTGAATCTGTTATAGCAACAATTCGACTGGGGCCTCCGTACTGGAACAGGAGGGCCGGGCTCTCATTGAAATTCAAATGTCTTCACAACGTGTTTAATGACAATTTCATCTTCAGGAGATTTGCTTCATGTGATGTATAAAAAAATGAGATGCAAGGAGAAATGGGGAAAACACGGGTGCCCAAGTGCATGCTCTGCTGCAGTTTATAGATCCCTCTGATGAACAGAATTGTGTTTACGCTTGGCATCATGTCAGCCGTAACTAACGTTGACATGCTCGACTACTTCTGCTATTAAGATTTAAAATAAACAAAGAGCTTTCAGGATCAATCAATGTGTCTTTTCTAGAATTAATAAGAAAATGGCATACCGCATGGTTATAAACATCGACATAAGATGCTTTCTTGCTGTTTCTATAGTTAACCAAACTCTGTTGTTGTTGTGCTCTGAACCTAACGACAACACGTTGACACACGTTGTCTTCAGTATATGCTAGTTTCAGAAATGGCTGCAAGACATCTTGTCATGATGCACAGAAGTCAGTGGACACTGTGCAGATGCCGTCTTTCCTCCTATTACTTCTGAAGGCTACAAGCTGTGAAAACACACTGTGCTGTTTGAAAACCTGTGAATTCTCTGGAGTTTTCTATATTTCTGAATAAATATGACACAAAATAGCAGATTTTCTTACCATGTCCTGAAACTAGACAAAGAGGAGGCAACCAAGCAGAGACAGAAATTTGATACTTGGTTCTTCATTAATTTAGAAAAACCATCCAATATTGTATATCAATGGAAAGTATAGGCATTTTGTTTAGACGAATGCTGCATTTTTTCATAATAAACTTATCCCATCTGTGAAGCATGGTGGTGGTAGTATCATAGGTTTGGGCCTGCACCTGAACCAGAACAGCTTGCCATCATTGATGAAACAATGAATCCTGAATTACACCAGTGAATTGTTAATATTATTTCCGCTTTATTGGATTTGGTTTTTCTTGGTGTCCTTAAGATAAGATAAGATAAGATAAAACTTTATTAATCCCGAAGGAAATTCTTGTGCCAGAGATATCAAGTTACATTAAATGCAGTTAAGTACAGAGTATGACTATATGTCACTATATTCCAAATTAGAGTACAGTCCTTGTGTGATACATTATTTGTCTCCCTTGTCTTGTTAAAGTGCTTTTAAAAATAAAAATGTGTATACATATAGTAGTAAATAAAAATAGAGGACTCTGGTTTTTCACAGACATATTCTCTAGATTATAAACCATTTGTGCAGGTGGGTTAAACATCACAATGCAAATGATGTTGCTATGGAAACTTAGTCACAGAAAACATAGATACCTGTCTCAAAGTCAAGTCTGTAGGTATCTTTTTTTTATAGTCCACACATGTGGACACATTATGTCATGTTTATGTTTAAGGGCATATTTGTTTACCAGTTACATCATTGCATTGCTGTTTCATTACAAAGACCGCTTCTAAACATATAATTCTTCACCCTGGTAGTGCATGAGGTGGATTCTTTACAGCCCAACATATCCAATGTGTCATTTCACATTGGCAACAAAGGAATGATTTCTTTGAGGAGTCCACAAACTCAACTCTAAGAGCTAAAGAGTAGGACATCACGATAAACAGGAAGTCTTTTACAGCCTGGACCATCCCTTTTAACAACTGTTGGTACAATGCTTCAGACCTCTACAGACCAAGTCTTGGAGGATGCAGCACCTCAGTCTGGGCATAAATCATGTGCTAAGACTGTGTGAATAAATAAGGGTGAAACATGTAACCATGGTAGTCAAGAATGGAGTAAAATGCAGGATAGAATACACTATACACTATACTGTACATAGTATAAATGAATGTGGTGCAATCCATTATCCACATATGATATGAATTTAAAAAACAAAACAACCAGACAAAAATACATATTAGAAATTATTTAGTATTTTTTCAAAAAATAAATTTTATTTAATTAATTTATTTAACTTAATTATTTAATTTATTTAATATTTAACAAACTTACGCAGCAAATTTGACTATTATTTTTAAATAATTGAACATGACACACAGGGGGATTTAGGTACAACTCACCAGGTTTTAGTCCAGCATCCTTTCAGCATCCCTAACAGATACGTTCCTCCTTCCACTCCTTTCTTGTCTCAGGGGAATAAAGAGCCAATATTAAATGTCCATCCCAACACTCAGCCAACATATTCATGTTAAAGAAAGTCTACAGAGTCACAGAATATTAAATAGTGTAATATTTCGTTATGGAGAAATGATCAATACATCACAAAAACCTCGTAGGATCTTGAAGGCCATGCCTTCATTTTGCAGCGACGTGTGTGAATGTGGGTAACACTTTAATGTATTCTTTGTGCAGTTCCCTTCATGTCGTGTGTATCCTGTCCTTCACCTCTCTGCAGCTGACTTCCTATTTCCTGCCCTGCTCCTTTTCATCTGTCGTCTTGATTATTTACCCTTTTCTAACAGTGATGGGTTGCCATGGTTCCACTTGTCCTGCTAAAGCTCTGGGTGCGTTTTTGTGTTTATGATGTCAACAGCCTTGGCAGTCAATACTTGGATGACTGCAGTTAAAAAAAACAAACAAACAAACAAACAAACAAAGACAAAAGAAAAAAAAAGAGTTTTTCAGGTCCGGGCAACATATGAATTCATTTGGCCCTTTGTTCACATTAATTCTGCTGATCATACAAACTATGATTAAAACAGTACTCTTTTCGGTGCTGACATAATTAATAAATAACATAACTTCTTAACAAGCAGTGGGACATGGGTACCCTAAATGAAAGCTTTTAGACTAATGCTCATCATATTTCTGAAGTGATGAATGATCAAATTAGACTTTCTGCTATTACTGACTATTTTATATAAGAAATATTTTTTTCTTAGCGGATGCCTGTTTTATTTTAAACAGCTACAAGTTTCATTGTATGAAAAATGCTTTTAATTGATTGGTTGATTGATTGATTGATTGATTGGAAATAACATTAATAGCTGGTAAATCCCAATGGCAAAATAATAACAGTTCAATAGTGAGAGTAAGAGTATTTCTGCACACACAGTGTGTAGACTTAAGAAAACCACTTATCAGTGAGGCTGATCAGAAAAAAAGACTATGGTTTGCAAGGAAGAATAAAGATTGGACTCAATGGAAAAAGGTCACATGGTCTGATAAGACCCTGTTCTGTGGTGATGGGAGCATCAGGGTAGGAAGACAGATAGATGAAGTGATGCGACCATCATGCCTAGCACACACTGTATCTGCCTGTGGGGGCAGTGTTATGATCTGGGGTTGGCTCAGTTCATCTGGTCTGGTTTCAGCAAGGTTATGAGATCAGCTGAATAAGCCAGTTTTCCATTAATGGATGTTTTTTTTCTTTGATGGCTTGGCCATATTCGAAGATCACAATGACAGGATTCACCTGGCTCACATTGGGAAACAGGAGCATGAGATATCATTTTCACAAATGGATTTGCTAACACTGAGTCCAGACCTGAACCCTATTGAGAATCTCTAGTATGGTCTGAGAAGATTTTGTGTGTCATTCATATTGGTAAACTTCAACACCAAGTTAAACAGTGCACAAATTCACACATTTGTCTCCAGTGTGAAGCCAAACAAAATAACCTTACGCTATTCAGTATTTTTCACAAATTTTCTTCTAGCAGATTTTTTTTTAGATGGTAAACTAATAACATAACTTAGTGGCATTGACAGGAGTCTCTGTATGTGTGTGGCAGCTGACAAAAAGGGTCAGAAGTGTGTTCAGAAAGTGCATATTTGAACTTGTTTTGGACGGCTGCTGTAGCAGAATTAGCTGTACTGGCATTCACCCCCTGCGGTGCCACAGTGGTCAGACAGGTGTTGTGTATTTCAGGTGGTTTGTTGATACCTTGGCTTATTGCTGCTTAAACAGCTGAATAGAAACGTATGGGGGGGCTTGCTGCGGTTTCATCTTTTTATCGCTCTCCAGCAGCAGGCATAACTAAACGAGTCCATCTGAATGTGTCAGTCACACTTTACCTCGCCTTCCAGATCAGCTCGCAGTTCAGCCACGGTGATGAATATCCTGATAGGGGTGGCTGCAGTCACATTTGCTGGTGATCAGTCATTGAATTGTTGAAAAGTGGCAATACAATGAATTTTACAGCTGCAAGGAAAGCATTCCATCTCCATGTAGTCCCAGTATTGATTACATGTGGCTGTTTGCATGCTGTATTTTGAAGTGATGGGATTACTATGACTTTCTTGGCCGTTTGTACTCAAGTATTATATATTTATTATTTTTATTGGATTATAGTCATGGTTGTAACAAAGTGAGGGTAATTTTAATTATTCTGGGGGGTGAGCTTAACGACTGCCTCTCCTGCTCTTCTGTAGAGATTGACTGCTTACCCTCCATACATTTGTCAAGGGGGGATTATTAAGAGAGAAATTAGTATTTTGAATATTAAAATGACCAATCTATATTTACCTGCTACATTTAGATTTAAAAAAACTTAAAACTTAGGACATAATATGCAACATGAGTCAGACCACATCAATTAAAAAATAAACACTTGTCATGCAGGGTAATATTACTCTTTTGATCTCAATTATATTCCATTAAAAAACTAAACTACTAAAATCATTGTTTGATTGATTGATTATAGAATCCTGCATGCTGGCTATAGGCCTGTGTATCTAGCAACTATATAACAAGCTAAATGTCTTGCTCAACTTCACATTATCAGTTTTCATTCTTCTTAAAACATTTAAGCATTCTTTCCTCCTAATGCTCATATTAGGTCGCACTGGCTGCCACAATTTTTAAAAGTTTTGTTGACACATTCTGGTTGTTGCTACACATAAAGCAAGATGGTTTACTTTCTAGCTACTTCCATCACCATTACTTATTTACCATTACTTATGCAGTCAGTGGGGATGCAGTCAGTCTTCTACACAGTGCTTATGATCTGACTCCTCTTTCTCCTCTTCTCATCACAGATCAACTAAAACTCACCCAGGACCTGTTGTTCATTTGAGCGACAGCCCGAAGGATGAAGGAAAGGTGAGTGTTGGCAGATGAAAGCAGCACTCACTACATCACCTAGACTAATGTCAAAGCCAAGGCTCGGACCTGCTGGAGTTGTCTTTCTTATTGTCTGCCTCCACACAGTGAATAGGTGCAAAGATTTTTAACCGTTAAGTCATTAATTAATTAATTAATTAATTTTATTCCATTTATTAACTAGAGTAAAAAGACACCCCTTAAATATGACTAAATAAAGCAGACTTGAGAAAAATCTGTATTATTAACTGTGGTTTATGTTATTTTATGTCTCATCAGAATAATAGGAAGTTAGGCTATTTAAGTTAAATAATTGATGAAAATCATTAATATTTGTTGTTTGCTGGATTGGATCATGCAAATACAGTATATGTTTGGGTTCAGTGGGTTTGTTTGTGTGTTTATTTGTTTGTTTGCTGTGCTGTATTGTGTTAGTAGCTGTAGTAGGATTTTATATATTTGTACCCAGCCACTAATCAATATCCCTTACTCCTGGAAGTGGATCCATTTGTTTCTTCCTGCTCCGTAACACCAGAGGTTTGCTCAAGTACTTGATGATGAGAAGAGCGGACAGCGGTGCAGCCAGCAGTCACGCACATCCATGCACAAAATTCGCAAACATATACTGAACCATGGGCACTGTACCATGTAGTTCAATATTATATTATATAGATCAATAGAAGATAAATAGATAGATAGATATTCTTTATTGATCCTGCAAGGGAAATTGTTATGTTAAAACAGCAAGTACGACCAAGGATTCAGTGGAGGGCATGTTGGTTGGCCTAAATGAAAGGAAACATGAGTAACGGGACTGTTTTCAAAATGTAATTAGTAGAAAGTACAGTGTGAAAATGTAACAAAGAGAAGTAAAAAGTAGGCAGGAAAATAAATAAGTGCAGTGTAGCATCTATCACAGGCACTATGACTATTGAGCTCAATTCTAGAGTGGCAGTCTCTGAGGCAGGTGCGACAGCCATGGATTGTAGTGTTTTCTTTTTGCCTGACCTTGTGTGGAGATAAATGCCTTCAAAGGTATGTTTCAGCATCACAAACTACAATTATTATCATCATATGGATGGCAACACTGTGTAAAATTGAGACTTGGGCTGTTCGGGGTGCACCCCACTTCACCCCCATTGACAGATAGGTAAGACTCCCATGGACATTGGTTAAATCAGTCTACAATAGGCTCACTCTAGCTTAATTTCCCACCATAGATTCACACCCCAACCTTCCTTTCGTTGATTTAACTCCAACTCCTGAAGTATTCTATGGCTCACTGAGAGAAGATCCTTTTAGCTGTGTAGTGTCTCTTCTATTGTTTCTCTCACATCCTTTGTTTCCCCTCTGTGCTTCTGCTTTTCACTTATGCACACAGAAGGAAGAGGTGTGAGGCTGGAGTTTTTTCAGGGTCAAGTTTCAGTCAGATTGGAAAGAAAAGTGGCAGGTGAAGGTTGCTGTGAAAGAGAGGTCATTGAATAGTATATTGATTTTCCCAATAGACTTCGCTGCTTCTGGGAGAAACTAGACTTGACAAGGTGTGAAGAGATAAAAATGCTGAGAGACGCTGTCACATTCTGCAGTCACTCCCTGCAACAAAAAATGTCCTTTAATCTTGCAGTAGGCAATTTTAAGTTACATACTCTAAAGGCTAATCTGGCCACTAAATCTGGCCATAACTTCATCAGTGCCTTTCAGTGCTAGAAAACTGTTTGCATAAATAATTACTAAATTTTTCAATTTCATTTATACATTTTCATAAGATAAGATAAGATAAGATAAGATAAAACTTTATTAATCCCGAAGGAAATTCTTGTGCCAGAGGTATCAGGTTACATTAAATGCAGTTAAGTACAGAGTATAAGAGTATAAGTGTCACTATAATCCAAGTACAGTACGCAGTATGAGCACAATATATGATACATGGATACAAATATGGAGATGTAAGGTGCTAAGTAAACAAAAAAATAGACCAGTGGAGGGAATGACCGTGATGCCTGACATGATTATCTAGCGCTTCTCCCTACAGAAAGGGGAGGAGTTATACAGTCTGATGGTCGCTGGCAGGAAGGACCTCCTGTGGCGTTCTGTGCTGCTCCTCGGTAGTCTCAGTCTACCCCTGAATGTGCTCCTGTAGGACAGCAGTGTGTCATGCAGGGGGTGAGACATGTTGTTACGGATACTGAGGAGTTTCCTCAGTATCCTCCTCTCTGTCACCTCCACCACAGACTCCAGCTCCACTCCCAGTACCGAGCCAGCCTTCCTAATGAGCTTGTTGAGTCTGTTGGTGTCGGCCGTCTTCATCCTGCTGCCCCAGCACACTACAGCGTAGAAGATGACGCTGGAGACCACCGAGTGGTAAAACATCTGCAGCATGGTCTGGCAGACGTTAAAGGATTTGAGTCTCCTCAGTAGATACAGGCGACTGTATCCACAACGTCCACGTTGGTACCCTTGATGCTAACCGGGTTTGGGAGTGTCTGGTGCTTCCTGAAGTCCACCACCAGCTCTCTTGTCTTTGTGACATTCAGCTGCAGATGGTTCTGTCCGCACCACTCCACAAAGCTGTCCACCACACTCATATACTCCGCCTCCCGACCTCTGCTGGTACAGCGCACAATGGCAGAGTCATCCGAGAACTTCTGCAGGTGGCAGGACTGTGAGCAGTGTCTGAAGTCCAATGTATAGAGTGTGAACAGGAATGGAGACAGTACTGTGCCCTGGGGTGCCCCCGTGCTGCTCACTATCGTGTCCGAGACGGTGTTCCTCAGCCTCACAAATTGTTGTTGACCTGTAAGATAGTTAGTGATCCAGATGACCAGTGGGGTCTCTACCTGCATGTCCAGGAGCTTCCTATTCAAAAGGGCAGGCTGCACGGTGTTAAACGCACTGGAAAAATCAAAGAACATGATTCTAACAGTGTTACCTGCCTCCTCCAAGTAGGTGTGTGCTCTGTGCAGCAGGTAGATGATGGCGTCCTCCACTCCAATACGGGGCTGGTAAGCAAACTGCAGGGGGTCCAGCGATGGTTCCACAACAGCACGCAGGTGTTTCAGGACCAGCCTCTCCAGAGACTTCATCACATGTGAAGTCAGAGCAACTGGTCTGTAGTCGCTGTGTGTGCTTGAATGTTTGGTCTTGGGCACAGGAACAAGGCATGTTGTCTTCCACAGGGCAGGGACAGTCATCAGGCTCAGACTCAGGGAGAAGATGTGCTGGAAGACCACACACAGCTGTGTGGCACAGTCCCTGAGTACTCTGGGGCTGAGTCCATCCGGTCCTGCAGCTTTTCCCGGTCGTAGGCGACTGAACTCCCTCCTCACATCTTCTGTGGTGATGGTAACTGTGGACACAGAAGAGCAGAGAGAGAGATCTGATGGGGGAGGGGGGCAGGGAGGCTGGGGGGTTGTTAATGGAAGGTGGGGTAAGGGGGGCAGGGTGATGTTATTGATGGGGAGGTGAGACTGGTTAGTATGGTTAGGGGGAGGGGGAGGAGGAGGAGGTACATTGTTGTTATAGACAGGTGTTAATGGTGCATCACAGGGAGGGGGAGGGTGGTCAGGGAGTGGACTATCAAACCTGTTGAAAAACAGGTTCAGCTGGTTGGCCTCCTGCAGATCTCCATCCATCAGCTGGTCCGAGATCCTATTGTGGCCGGTGATGGTTCGCATGCCACTCCATACCTCCCTCAAGTTGTTCCGGGCAAGTTGGCTCTCCAGCTTCCTCCTGTAGCTCTCCTTGCCCTCTCCAATCTTCTCCTTCACCTCTGCCTGGACCCTCCTCATCTCCTCTCTGTCTCCACTCAAGAAGGCTGTCTTCTTTCTGTTGAGTGATGCCTTGATGTCCTTTGTCACCCATGGTTTATTGTTTGGAAAGCAGCGTATTGACCTGGTGGGGATTAGAGAATCTGTACAAAAATTAACATATTCTGTGATACAGTCTGTGAGTGTGTCTACATCCTCACCGTGGGTGTCACAGAACACATCCCAGTCAGTCACCTCAAAACATCCCTGCAGGGTCTCCAGGGCTTCCGGTGTCCACCTCCGTACAGTTTTGGTGGTCACCGGCTGCCGCTGTACTGCTGGTATATACTGGGGTTTGAGGTGGACTAGGCTATGGTCTGATCTGCCCAAGGGAGGGAGAGCTATGGAGCTGTATGCCTCTTTAACATTAGCATACAGTAAATATAGAGTTTTATTTTCTCTTGTTTTACAGTCCACAAACTGCTTCAAAGTGGGCAGAGTTGATTTCAGATTAACATGGTTAAAATCGCCAGAAATCGCTATGAAGGCATTAGGGTGCTGGGTCTGAAGCCTCGCGGTCACAGAGCTGATGACGTCAGTAGCCCGCGACGCCTCAGCCGAGGGAGCAATGTAAACAACGAGTACAATGGCGTGAGAGAACTCTCTGGGCAAATAATATGGACGTAGACTTACCGCTAGCAGTTCAATGTCCGGGCTGCACACACGCTCCTTTACCGTAACGTGTCCAGGGCTGCACCACCGGTTGTTCACGTAGAGCGCAAATCCCCCTCCTTTCTTCCTGCTGCTCTCGGTGCAGTTCCTGTCCACCCGTACCAAATGAAAGCCGGCTAAACTCACGGTAGAGTCCGGTATGTTTGCGTGCAGCCACGTCTCTGTAAAGCACATTACAGACGCCTGATGAAACACACACTCGCTCTTTGTGAGAGATGTTAACTCTTCCATCTTATTACCCAGTGATCTAACATTATCCATGATGATAGAAGGAAGATTTGGCTTGTATCTTCTTTTCCTCAGTTGTCTTCTTTTGCCCCCTCTGCTTCTGCGTTGTTTCCTCCTCAGCTCTTTGGGGATTTCGTGTCGCTGGCCATACAGCCCGCTGTGCTGGAGATTCATCAGCTGATCCCTGGTGTAAACAATGGAGCCCTGGCGTGTTTCCGTCACGGCCGAGACGCGGCATGATAGAAGTGCTCCAAAAGCGATGAAGACCACAAAGAAAGTCCGAAAAAGACGCATTATTTCAGTGCCTGACCGCTTATACTTCGATTTAGTACGAAGTAGAGTGTTTAGAGTAGAAATAAATTACGAAAAACAACTTAATACACCCGCGGTGTGCGGAGCTTCTCTGGCTGGCTGCTACCTCGAGGCCGCGCCGGAAGCTGCTCATTATTGCAATTGCTTGCATGTATCAAAAAAACTGATGTACAAACAATCACCAACATTACCCAGAGGTTTCTGAAGAGCTGTTTCAAGTCCTTGTGGAAACAATTGGCCACTGCTATCATGGCAGTGTCTGAGTCTGCCTAAACTCCTGATTAATCCAAACCAAGTGGCATCCTCTGGGGCTGATACCAGAAAACCAAAGTAGTATTGAGGTGGGTGGACTGTCGAGCAAGCAAGAAAGGATTTGTGATTTGAGTCGGCAACCGCTTGTCAAAGTAATCACACTGATACATTTCTGAGTCTGGTCTAAAATTCAATCATTTATGTAACCTCTATCGTCTATCGTCAACAAGGAGACACAAGAGAAAGTGAAACAACTTTAAGAACCCGTTTACATATAGCTGGGTATTTTGAAAAATGAATGCTTCCCTTACTAGACTACAGCTTCTCTGGCAGCCATACTACACAAAAAGGTTGCACAAACTGACACGCAGACTGCCGCAAACTCTGTTTTTCTTCGTTTTTGTCAGTTCACATGGAAGTGCGAATACGGCGTTTTCCAAAGTCTCCACTTTTGCCAAAGTTTTTAGAAAGATTCGTTTTCAGAGGCAAAAACTCTGTTTATGTGTAAATGAAAGATACAAATGAAAGGAAAAGTCTTCGTTTTATAAAATACCCGGTGTGTAAACAGGGTCTAAAAATAAAACAGGAAACAACCAAGACAGGTTAAAATAAACCAAGAAAATACAAATATTCCAAACAACACAATGGAAAACCAATGATTAAAAGTAAAACAAAACCAACCAAATAAGGGATCATGATATACAGGTTTTAAAAATGCCAAACTCCATTCACTGCAAAGACATCAGTTCTTGTTTGTGCAAATGAACACACCAATCAACAGATTAAAATGAGTATTATGAGTATGTAGGGAAGTATTTGTAACCTCCGTCTTTTAATGTTAGACTACGAAGTCTAACTATGAAGAGTAAAGCTTCTGATAGAAATGACACTGACTGGACTAAGAGAAAAATGATCGATGATGTTTATGGAGAGCTCTCTGCTGCCCACATTTTACAAAACCCTAGTTTAAGTGCACAATGAAAATTGCACTCAGCGTTCTTGGTTTTGATGCTGATGTTTTTCTCGTAATGACTTTTCAAAGAGTAAAATCTCTGCAATATTCTCATGTTTTAAAGTACCCACAAAGCAGTCTGTTTTATCATATGAAGAAATCATCAGTGAGCCGACAGCATACATTTGAGCCCATACTGTACGTGTTCTTTGACACATCTTCATTCATCATTCAGGTCTCGGTCTTACTGGTGAAAGGCTTGATGGTTGCAGAATTTATGAGAGGCCGATTTTCTCTTTCCACTTGCCCTTTACTTCCCATCTTCAGATTTGAGATGTCTCTCAGCAGGAGAGCTGTTTCCTCTGCTCAGTCTTAAAGGCTGCGCTGCTCCAACAGCACTCCTGATCTCTCTCCCCTCTGATCTGCCATCAGATTGTGTCTCTTATTTTCTGTGTGTGTAACAGGGTTGTAGCATGTGGGTGTGTTTCAGAGGTTGTTTTGTTTTATCAGTGCATGAGTGTGCTGTGTGTTTCTGGTGTCTGTTTTTGTATTATATATAAATCTGTGACTAATGTGAGCAAGAACGCATGTGCAAGAGATTTTTGTGTGTACATAAGATTTTCGCTTTGCATATGCTTGTGCATAAAAAGCAAGAAAATCTGTGTGTATATTCACATTATGTAGCTGTAAACAGCTGATGCTGTTTGAGGCAGCTAATAAGAAATTTTAAAACTATTCTTATTCATTGCTTTAGAACAGACAGCAACAAAAAATAATCCTTGAGTGATGCTTATAAGAAATGTTTTATATCAGTTTCATACTGAGGTTTTCTTCTTCAAATCTCCTTTGTGCCTTTTTGTGGTCTGATCGTCATCGTGCATGTCAAATGTTAGAGAAAGGTGGGCCCAATAGGTGGTGAATATAATGCAAAAAATGAGCATTTAAACTTAGAAATGCTAAAGAGTCATCGGAAATCATTGGGTACTAATAAACTCTACATCCATTATACACCTGGTTGCCTAGAAATGCCTTTTGTTATACATGTTTTGAGTTTTGAATACACGTTGGAGCTGGTAGGTTAGTTAGATTAGCTGACTATTTAGTGATATAGGCACATAAATATATTGTACATATTATGGATGCTATTTATCAAAAACAAATAACAATGAGCCTTGTGATGGACTGGTGACCTGTCCAGGGTGTACCCCGCCTCTCACCCATAGCTAGCTGGGAGAGGCTCCAGCCCCCTGTGACCCTGCACTGCAGGACAAAGTGGGTTCAGATGATAGATAGATGGATATAACAATGAACAACTTACTGTTGAAATCTTTGCAAATCACCACCTAGAAACCTTGAATGACGTTAAAAATCTCTAAAGAGGGATATTTTATAACTGATCAGTCATGGTTCCATTTTATACACAGCGGTTTTAAGTGTGTTGATGAGCTGAACATAGATTTTACAAAATTTCTGTGCAGCTCAGTGAATTGTACTGGAATTGTTGGTGTGTGCTGTGCTTCAACATCTGTCATCACTTCTACATTCCCTCTTCCCTGCAGCTGCTTATAGGGTTTGAGAGTGGGACGATCGTACAGTGGGACCTCAGGGCCAAGAAGGCCGACTTCAGAATCTACTATGATGAGGTGAGCTCCAATCCTGCAATGTGAAAAAGCAATATACTACAATATATATAACACTTTCTAAAAAAAATCTCTTTTTTATAATGTTGTCATGTGGCTATGGCATCTTCAATACCTCATTTAATATATAATTTATAAAATATCAGGTTCCGTCTCTGTGGGGATGCCTTGTTAGAGCAGCAGGAAGCAGGACACATACAAAATATGAGAAAATTGAGAGTCGTGTAGAGGAAATTGCAAGAAACACAAGTCAAAAATAAGTCACAGTGGGGGGTGTATGTGTGAGAAAATTTATGCGGTCATCGTGGGGAAAAACTGGGCTGTTCGAAAGTTTGTGAACCCTTTAGAAATTTTCTATATTTCTGCATAAATGTGACCTAAAACATCAGCCATGTTTAAGTGGCAAAAGTAAACCTGAAGGTTTAGTTTATTGAAGGCCAAATTAGAATCCAGGTTTTTTCAATCAATGGAAGACATCAGTGAATTATCAGTGATCTATCAAAGATCTGGTCTTCACAACGTGTTTGTGGAAGTGTATAATTTCTAAGGACCTCATTCAAACAGTTGTTGCAGCTCATCAGGCTGGAAGAAGTTACACAACAAGATATTGGACTCAACACAGATTGTGTACAAATGGATTAATGTTGATGAATCCGCCATCAGGAGAAAAGTGAACAACCGTGGTGTGCATGGCAGAGGACCCTGCTGTACAAAAAGGACACTGCCTGTCTGCAGCAGAAGTTCATGTGGACAATTATGATGTGTTGGTCGCGATCGAAATGGCTCTTAGAACCGGCTCTTTGAAGTGAACCATCGAAACCGGCTCCTACCAGTTTCTTCCTTTTTTCTGTTCTAGCTACATACAGTTCTGTCTGTGTGTTCGCACTGAGCAGGAGGGGGGAGGCGTATAGGGGGTACAGAAACAACACACGTGTATGAGTGCGTGCATGCGAGCACACATACATGAGCAAGCGATTGATAGAACAGCCGCCACAAAGACAACACACTGGAAAGGTTAGAAAATGAATGACTGCCGGAAATGCAAAAAGTCTCATTTCATTGTTAATACAAAAGCAAGAGTGCACTTTGCAAGGTTCAAATCACACATCAAGCAGGCTAATTAACCTGCACAGCCTCATTAGAGCTGTACATCCATCAGTGCAGTCAAACAATCTCTGTTGTTTCACTGAATAAATGGTTATAATTTTACAGGTAATATAGACTGCATACAGGGCATACCCCACCTCTCACCCCTAGTTAGCTGGGATAGGCTCCAGCCCCCAGTGACCCTGCACTGCAGGACAAAGTGGGTTCAGATAATGGATGGATGGATGGATGGATGGAGACCTGAATAGAATGACCTGAATAGAATTATTTGGCTTAGAATTAATGACAATGCATTGCAGTATTTAAGCCTATTCTATCTGTTAAACATAGTGGTGGTAGTACCATAGTTTTACTGCATTTCATCCTGGATCATATGGTCACCTTTGATGGAACAATGAAAGTGAATTCCATAAGGCAATGTCAGACATCTGTCTGTGAGCTCCAGACAGAGTTGGTCATGCAGCAAGACAAAAACACCACAAAACAATGATTAAAGAAGAACAATGTTACTTTGTGGAATACTGTTGTGGAATCACCTGATTTATATAATTGTGTAAACAAATATTAAATGTCTTTTTAGATTCCTTGAAGGCTTGTAAATAGATAAAATACAAAGGTTACCTCTTCTACTATGCATTCAGTTCAATCGATATCCAGTCTTCAGGAGAACAAAACTTTTCTTTACAAGAACACAACAGCCTCCTGTCTGATCTTTTCACCATTTTCTCCTGATCCCATTAAATAGCAGAATTTAGCCTTTTTCTCTGCCAGCATTTTGAAGTGCAATTTTCATCTTTGAGCAACATCGACTTTTCCTTTTTTTTTAACAAGGCGTCTTTGTCATCAAATGCTGTATTTCACTGCCTGCCGACCAATTACTGCTCTTTGAAGAAGCAGTAATTGGGGAACCCAGGACAGTCCAGTCCAGGCAGTGTCTCTGACAGCCTGCACGGCACTGTCAGACAAAACAGGTGAAGACTGCAGCAGCACCAGGGAGCAATGGAGCGCAAAGATCAGACTGCTCTTTGTGTCTTGGTGTGTGTGAGGTGGACTACTGACAATGTGTGCAACAACACACAAATACATGTTTCGAGTGGTGCTCTCCTTACAGGACAATAAATAAATATAGAAGTGAGATTTCTTTGTAAATTGATTTATTTCAGACATTTAGCAGATTCACAATTATATATTTGGACTGGACCCAAATGCAAAACATTAAACAAATTTGCAAAAAGGACAGAAGCCAGAAGGAATGAAGCCACGAGGAAAGCCAGGAGGGAATGGCAGGCGAAGAAAAAAAACTCAGTTAGTCAAAAATCCAATGAAAGAAGGCACAAAGCAATCACAAAGGTTAGTTTAGGCTCAGAGGTAATCATCACAGTGGATGATGGAATGAACTGGCGAGAAGGCGCTGGAAGGCTGATCCTCTTATACACAGAGGCTGGCTGATTGTGAGCAGGTGTGTGCTCAATCAGTCAATGAAGACTGGAGCAGGGAGGAGCTATCAAGGAGATCACTGCCTAGAAACCAGGCCCATACAGAGCCACACACACACACACACACACACATAAAGAAAGAAAAAGAAAACGAGCAAGAGGAAAAAAAACAAAAACAACAGGGTAAACCACTCAAAACCATTACACACTGATCGGCCATAACATTATGAGCACCAACAGGTGAAGTGAATAACACTGATTATCTGGTTACCATGGTGACCTGTCAGAGGCACCTGTCATCTGGCAGAAAGTGGACATTTTGTCTTCATCTTTTGAACCAGAAAAAAAAATGGGCAGCAGAAGGATTTGAGCAACTTTAACAGGTGCTAATTAACAACGGCTACACCACTGAATCCAGGCATCTACATAACGGCAGCTCTTGTAGGGTGCTCTTAGTCTGCAGTGGTCAGCAACTGGCCAAGGGTAAAAAAAAGGGATGTGGACATGGGGAGAAAAGTGGTGGTGCCGTCCCATCCAACAAACAAGCTTAAATTGCTGATAAAGTCCATGCTGGTTCTGATAGAAAGGTGTAAGGACACACAGTACATCAGTTGTTTATGTGAATATATAGCTGCACAATAGTCAGGGGGTCCATGCTGACTGTTTCTACAGCTCAAAGCAGCTAAAATGGACATCAGAACTAGGCTGTGGAGTAATGGAGGAAGGTGGCCTGGTCTGATGAATCACATGTGCATCACTTATGGGAGGTTCAAGGTGTTGACTTGCCCTCCAAAGTCCTCAGATCTCAATCCAATTGATATGTTGTAGACAGAACCCACAACTTAAAAAGACTTAAAGCATCTGCTATTAATGTCTTGACAGATCACACCTTAAGAGGTTAATCTCAGTGTGCCCCTTTATCATATTAGCATTTCACAGCACCGATCCTCTCCACCTGTTGCCCCTCCTGTGAAGAGACAGTAGTGGAGAAACTAGTAAAAACAATTTAAACACACTTTAACACAGAAGTCTCCACTGAAAGAAAAAAAAAAACAGAAACATTCCAAGCTTCTTTACACAAAAGATGCAAATGAGAAAAAGTAATTCATGACCATGTAAGGCCAAATATCCTCTGACACTAGAATGCAGACTACACAATGCCATCATGACATTCTCTTGGGTCACGACCTCTGACATGATTGGTTGTAAATAGTGTTTTGCAGGAGCTTCTGTGAGGTAACAACAGCAGCTATAGGCCTTTCTTACATTAACTAATGTTTAACATTATGAATCACTATCAGGAGGAAACTGAAAACTATGCAATGGACAGCAAAGCTGCAAAGTAAAAGACGTTTATCGTGGAAGCACGGTGGTGGTAGTATGGTGGACAGCTTGCCATCTCTGACACAATGATGGATTCAGAGTGATACCACTTAATTACGTGGAAATTGTCAAGACACCTGTATAAGCTGAAACCAAAGAGAAAGTGGGTCATGCAATTAACAAAACAAAGTGGTTTTACAAAAGAAGAACAAATTAGATGAAGTCCTGACCTTAATTCAACTGAAAGATTGTAGAAGAACCTGAAACAAGCAGTTCATGAGAGGGACAACGTTTAGTCGCTGTTGTTGCTGCTGCTGTTGTTGTTGTTGTTCTCTTTGTCTACTGTAGGAGCAGCTCTACAATAAAAATACACTACCAATGATGAAGAATATAAATTGCTGCCACTGTCTCATTGTTACAGGCCATCCATTCAGTCAGCTGGCATCATGAAGGAAAGCAGTTCATGTGCAGTCACTCAGATGGCAGCCTGACACTATGGAACCTCAGAAACACCACCAAGCCATTCCAGGTCACCTTCCCTCATGGTGAGACACACACACAATCACACACACATACACACACACACACACACACACACACATACTTATGTTGGTCCCAAGCCAGTACTGGGTCAACAGGCTTAGATAGAAATGCTGGCTGGCTGGATTTATTGTAGAATAGATTAACGATAAGTTCTTTAAATTTACTTAGCAGTGGGTTTTATGAGACATGTTTGATTAAATATAATGTCTTAACCTGAAAAATCAGCTGCACTGGAAAGTGGACTGGAGTCTCCCTCACTGCTTCCACATGACATTATGTATAAATTTACAAACTCTTCCTTTGACTGGTCCCCCTGCAGTTTCTCTCCCGCTCTGGTGTGATTTGTGTACTGGCAGGGTTTCCTAACCTTGTCAGATTTCTACTCCCTCGCTGTGAGCTGTGATCTAAGGCAAAATCACAAAACAGGAAGGAAGCAGGGAAGGGACGCGGGGGACGGAATATGGCCTGAAGCCACGCTTAAATGCAAGCATTTGTTTGTGCCAGATATTTGTCAGATATTTCTTTTTTGTTTTTGTTTTTTTTGTTTTTTGGGAGGGGGGTGGTAGTGACAGGAAGAGAACAGAGAGATTTAAAACTAAGGGGAATGAAACAGAAGAAGAGTAAACTCTCATCTTCTGAGAGTACACCTCTCACTTTGCTCTCATTGTAAACAAATAAAATGAATCAGTCAGTCTTTTTGCACGCCCCGTGAGTTGCGTCTGCTCTGCTTGCTGTCACAAGTCATTTTCTGTGTGAGTTCAGTTTTCATCCTGTGTTGTAAAAAATCCATACAGAAATCTAAGCATCTAATATAAAATGAACCAGGAACCTTGTTTACTGCTTGGCGGCAGCACGTCACCCTCATTCTATTCAACAAATACAAACATAATGCCTCTAGCTGTTACTGTTGTCTTTTGTGTGTTGTCTTTTATACCTCCGTCTGTCCTCCTTCTTCTTGTCAACATGATATCTAAGACTGATTATGAATTGCTTCTCTGACTATAAATAAATGTAATACAAATGTCTCTGAGGTCTTTGAGGACTGACTTGCCACAGGGGTGAATACAGTTTTTGACACTTCCGCACGGGCTTCATTTCTCAGTCCCTGAGGCTTCCATGAGGATGATGGGCAGAGAATTGTCTGTGAGACCGTGCTATAGATTGCATAGGTGTGTCTGAGACAGAGAGAGAGAGACATCCATGCTGCCTTGCCTTTAAAACCCCTGTCGTTTGTACCTTTGCTAAGTTGAAGTTCCATCCCTGACACCATTAAACATGCTGGCAGTGGCATAGTATTCCCTTTGTGCTGTACTCTGCCACACGTACTTCTTTAAATATCAAAACCATGATATATGGACTCAGTAAGACACTAAATGTTGGCACAATATGGCCTTAATAAGTTTTAGAAAAGCAGTAAATATCATTTTATAATTCACTATGTAAAAATCCTGTGTGCCCAGCCCTAGCCTGGCTGCCTATAGGATCTCTGTTTGGACAAAATCTTAAACATAGATCATCTTACAGACAAGCTGCTTATAGAGTAGTACAGTAGTGCTTTAAAATATTGAACCAGCAGTAATAATAGCAAATGAAACACTGTATTAATCAAAGTAGATGAATACCAGAGCACACTTTTTAAACAATGCTTGAGTGGCTAAATTTAAAAGTAGTTACATTTGGGTTTTTGTCTGTTTTCTAAAAGCAGGAGCAGTGAAAATGTTTCAGTTTTTGAAATTCTGTTGCTTTCATATATTTTCCCTTTTGTTCAGACAGCTAGGCTTTTGTTCAGAGTACTATACCCATGAGAAAAAAACACCTTTCAGCTGAGAGACTCTGTCTTTGTATTAATCATTTTATTATGAGAAGACGCAGTAAAATAACTCTCTTTAATGCATTAACTCTGATAATGGATGGAAAGAAGGACTGGAAACACATCACAGTGCTCAAGTGGGACATGGGGGAGGGGGGCACACTTCATTTTCCAGGTGAAGCTGGAACTGTGTCAAGATCGTAATGAGACAAAACACAAGGCCTACATTCATTACAGCTGTAGAACAAAAAGCGTGGAGTAGTCCACTGGTCGGACAGATAATGCGCATTTGAATGGAGTTCAAATGTGCATTGCTCCTGGTAGAATCAAGAGAATTAATGAATAATCATCAGCATTATAATATTGCTAATTGCTGTAAATGTTTCTTTTACTTTAGGAAAGATACAGAAGGATGGAAGAAAGGAATCATGTAAACCCATACTCAAAGTGGAGTACAAGACCTCAAGAAACAGGTGTGTAATTTATTTTTTTTTCAGAAGAATCAAAGAATGTAATTTTCATTATTGTTGTTTTTATTTTTTTGCCACCCTTTTTTAAATCTGATATTATGACATATACTGAGAATAACATTGCAGTATGATGAGTATTTATATGTTGTTATAACACCTATGTTTACGGTTATTAGAATATGTAAAACCAATAGTACATTTTTTATGTATATGCACCAGGGCCGGCCCAAGACATATGCGAAATATGCGGTTGCTTAGGGCACCCAAGAGCACCAAAGTCCATGATAAAATATATATATATTATATTTTAAAAAATAACATTGATTAATACAAACGAGATGACATTACACATTCAGTAGTGTGTATTACAAACAGTGCAGCTTATAGGATGATGAAGCATCTGATGCTGAGGTGGTGGTATGAAATTTTGCATAGGGTCCCATAAAGGCTTGGGCCGGCCCTGATATGCATTTTCTATGTTTTTTTTTTATTATTATTTTAGGCCTATGGTTAATTAGAAGTTATTATTTTTCATTTTATTTTTAGTGACACCAGCAAACTGAGATTTTTATCATTGATATTACACATAATTTACACACATTTATATGGCCTAGATACTTATGCCAAAATATATGATTGTTTGAATTTCTAATATGATTTACACAATTTTTCTATCTTTAGTTACTATGTATTTCATACATGTTTAATGTTTGTATACATATGTTGCAGTTGCTTATGCACAGAACTTCTTAATGTCTTTTTTCCTTACACCTTAGCGAGCCTTTTGTCATCTTCTCTGGCGGTCTTTCATACGACAAGGCAGGCCGACGGCCAACGTTAACCATCATGCATGGGAAGGCCATCACTGTACTGGAGATGGACTATCCTATTGTAGAGTTCATGGTGCTCTGTGAGACTCCGTACAACAACGGTGAGTACAGTCAGAGTCAACAGCAAAACATAAAGAAAAAACTACCTGTTCAGGACCATGCATCCAGCAGCTAAAGAGACAGACAAAATAATAAATACAGAAAAGAAACAGAACGTAGAGGTTGTTGTTATGTCTTTAATCACAAATTGTTTTCTATTGCTACCAAACATCCCAGAAAAATAATCAGTTAATGCATTTTTTTTAAAAGAAAGCAATCATAATACACAATTACCAATGTGTTTGTCATATTTGCTGAAGATCCATGTGCTAATTAAAGCATAGGGGAATTATTAAACACATTCATAACACAATCCAGAAAATGTTGTGAAATTGCAATAAATGACTGTAACAGGTTTCTGATAAAAGCCCAGGTGACTCCTATCTGCTGTATGTGCATTAGTGTGCACTAAGTATGAATCCCTCCATGTTACAGAGGTCCAGGAGCCGTATGCTGTGGTGGTGCTTTTGGAGAAGGACTTAATCGTGGTGGATCTCACACAGAGCAAGTATGTCACTTTTGTCTACTTCTGACATAGGAGGCATACAAAACCATCCATTCATACACCGGGGGCCATGTTCATAAGGATTTCTAGCATTATGAGTAATAAAATGATAAGAAAGAAGGCAATTGCATAGCTAAGAGAATGGCACCAGTATTAAAGCCTGCTGTAGCCATTCCTATAACATGACAAAAATCATGGTCTATGGCCCAGGCTAACTACAGGTTTTATTAAACAGAAATGTTTAAGGCCATAAAGTGTCGGCCTGCTGATCCCAACTAGGAGCTGGTTCCTCATGGGAGGTGTCTGACAGTTAGGCTTTGCCTCCCATTCTACTTTTGGAGATTATGGGAACCAAATACACCTGAACTCTGGGAATGTTTGTAATGTGAATACATAGTGCTATTAGGTCTGGCGGTATGACAGAGCCTGGCCTTGTTGGTAAGAAGGACAAGGCTTTTCCTGAGGTGTTTAAGGACCAAAAACAATGGCCTCAATTTTGTCCAAATTTAACTGCATAAAATTAGTCAGTGAGATTACAAAGGAACCGGGTAACTTCTATGAATTCTAAGAAACTCAGATTTGGAGAAGAATAAGAATAAGTGGCGCATCTCCTCTAATTTTAGACCTCCTGTGTTTAAGATCTACTCTAAAGAAGTCGATCAATCAATTTAAAATACTACTATCATCCACCCTGTGAAAAGCTTTTTAAAAGCAAACACTTAATTTGGAACATTTAGTGCCATTTATAAGGTTTCTGAGTGGTAAGATAAGATCCGCTTTAAATGCAGGCACAGATGTTATCCTTTCAATAAAGACACCCCACTTTTCTCTTAGATTGAACATACCAGATATGACTTGCTTTCACTGTTGGGAATTACAAAGATGAAGGTGCTGATGTTTTGCAGCTTTGACAGATTAACACCTGAGGCTACAAGGAATACACTGGAGTAGCAGCACTCTTGGGTATTAATTAGATTGCCTTGTAAATTAGGTTACCTAATTGCAGCTGTTAGATATAAACGTGGCCTGATGACACCTAAAGTACTTGTTCAAATTGACTTTGACATTGTCAGCTCATCGATTAGATGCTTATTGTCTGTTAATTGTTTGTTATAAATAAGTGAGAAGCCTAAATCTTGATAGTGTAGATTTGATGGACACACATTAAATAAAGCCAATTATAGTCCTTACTTTTAGAAGTAATTGATTTTATCCTGCAGCTTCCCCGTCTTCGAGAACCCTTATCCCATGGACATCCATGAATCTCCAGTTACCTGCACGGCATACTTCGCAGACTGTCCTCCAGACATTATCCCCATCCTCTACTCTATAGGAGCCAAACACAAGAAGACCGGCTACAGCCAAAAGGTAAGGAGGTTGAATTTACCTCAGATAAGCACGACATATTACACTGTGTTGTTATTTATTTAACAAAAATGGAGAAGCCATGTGTGGGTGTGAATTTCACCATCAAATGCCCTTAATGAATTGATTGTCAGTAGGTGTAAGTGCCTTTATAAAAGTACAAGTTTAGGCAGTTTGCTGGTCTGCAACAAGGTGGAAAGACATGAGCAATGGTGTTGGTGAAACAGCCCATCTATCTGAGAAGATGCTTAGCATATTGGACGTCCATCAGATTATTCACAAATAGAAAGCATTCGTAACAGTTGCAGATCTAGCCAAGAGTGGATGTCCCAGCAAAGTGACCACAAGATCAGAACTGTATGCTAGACTCTACAGGTTTTAGTTAGCATGTTCAATTTTTTACAGCACAATTAGAGAAAGACTAATACGGTTTGTTTGAAAAGTTTACTAGGAGAAAGCCTTGTCTGTCTAAAAAGTACATGACACCACTGATTTCCAGCAATTACCACAAACAGTGTATATGTGGTGGAGGACAGATAATTTAAGCACCTTGCAGTGGACCATGAACTCCTCTGTATACCAGAGTGTTCTAGAGACAAATGTGAAGACATCTGTTTGACAGTTAAAGCTTGGTGGAAATTAGGTCATTCAACAGAACAATGATCCAAAGCACAGCAGCTGATCTACATCAGAATGACTGAAAAATAAAAGAATCAAGGTCTCAGAATGGTCTAGTCAAAGTCCAGGCATGTAATAGACTGATGAAGCCTTACAGAAAACCAACTTATTAATGCTAAAGGTGCTTTAGCAAGCTGTTAAATCATGGGATGGATGACATTTTTCACAGATAACCTTTTCATTTTGGCTTCATTTTTGTAAAAAAAAAAAAAATAATAATGGCACTGTAAGATGTTGTGCAATGTTTGCCTAATTTTAAGACAGCTGTGCTCTTTACTACACCATAGTATTTTATTGTTTGATGATTCGTTCTCTGTTCAGGCACAATAGATTCTCTTTCAGGTCAAAGGGACACGTGTAATGATGTGCCTGTAGCTTTAACATTTTTGATAAGAAATAATTTGCTTCTTATCTTTCAAGGTCACCAACATCACACTGTAAAGTTGAATGTCGGCCAGTAAATTCAGCCTTCTGTGATGATTGCTGCTGAACTTTTAGGAAATTATGGATTATCATGAACTCATTTTAATATGTCATTTTAATCAGACAGCTAGTGTTTTTCAGAAAATGAAACAGTATGATACTGTGTGAATAATGAATGAGCAGCAGGCTGTACTGGGACGAAAAGATATGAGTTTGTGTATATATATCTATATATATAGATATATAGATATATAGATAATATGCAATCTGTATGTGTCAGGAGTGGCCAATCAGTGGAGGAACGTGGACATTAGGCTCCCACACCTATCCGGAGATCATCATCACAGGGTAAGTCAAACATGCCACCACCATGACACCACTAAGATTTACACTTTGTATTTAGAGGGCTCTATGGTGTGCCAAACTTGGCCCACACTGCTTTGCAAGGGGTTGACAGAGATGTTAACCTGTTGTGAAGGTTTACACACTGGGTGGGGTCTGATCCTGGTAACACACACCGATATCAGTGGCAGCCCCAGTCCTTTGGGGCCAACATGAAGACATCTGTGGAGTAAACAAAGTCCTCAATATGCTTAAAATTTTGGGTTCAGGTGTGTATTTAACTACAGGAATGATGATTTTACACTTTAGGTACAACTGTTAAGCTGATCTAGTGAGATTTATACAACCATTGAGTGTTTACAGGGAAGGGTCTGGGAAAAAAAGAGGTACTATCCAGTGAGCAGCAGTTCTATGTTGATGCCAGAGGTCGGAGGAGAATGGCCAGACTGGTTGGAACTGGTTGATAGAAAGGCAGCAGTTACTTCCTTGACAAAAAAACAATGCAATTTTTCCATTGGCCTTTGGATTCTTGCTGAAGATAACTTTATCCCATGCTAGGTTGTGTATTGGGCAGCAAGGGCTCTCCATCAGTTCCGGTCTTTAGCGAGTTGCTCAGCTTCATCCCCAGACTATTTTTTGAACGTCAGTCTCCGGATGTTCCATGGGCTTCCTCGCTGACATCTTGGGCCATCTCACTGCTGTCTTTCATTTTCTATTGGAGGAATGGGGCATACTCCTTAGAAATTGTCAGTGATGTGGTTGAACTTTCGGATCTTTAAAGTTCAGTGTAGGAGCTTTTGCCAAAAGACGTCAACTTTTGACACTCGCTGGAATATATGGCGGTCACATAAAGAGCAATAAAAAGTTACATTTACTTAATATAGTTATGTCAACTATGGTCCCACAAATCTTGGTTGTTGTTCAAATGTGACTCAGAGTATGTAAGCCATTGCAACCATATGTTTTAAGTGCATTGAACTGAATCATGTTAATTAAATGTCACAAGGTAAACATTAGTTGAATTAACTAAACATCATTATGTTGAATTTACTAATTAAAGGCTGAATTAACCTAGTGTGATTAAATTCGAATTTACAATTAGTATCACACTGCAAACATTTTTTAACAAACAAAAATTCCCAAAACTTTCTTTCTTGTTACTCATGAAGTTTGTTGTGGGCTATAAACAAAAGAATGTTACAACTTACTGTGTACTCTATTACAAGGCTGCCAGGCTTCTCATTGAAGTAGATCCACAATGCTTTCAGGATGCATTCCCATCTGGTGGAGAACACACCAAGGATTTTGAATAAATCATTCAAACTTTAAAATCAAGATGATGGCAAGCCAGCAACAGAGCAAAAAAACAGTGGATGAAACCTGTAAGACTTTGTGTCGATGAAGATTCTCAGTCATCCAGGTCATTTTCATTTAAAAGTTTGAAGCAAGGCTGGACTTGTAGAGTTTTCTTTAAGACGTTTTTAAAGACATATTTTTCATATGTACATATTAAATATACAAACATTGTCGATGGCCCTCCTTTCTTTTTGAACACCCTCATCAGCTGGCTGGAGCAGTGATCCAGTTGGGACATCAAGGTTGACATCAAGGGCACCGAAAAAAAAAAAAACTAACTGAATCTAACACAAGTAAAGGTATGAATACATTTAGAAAAGAAACACACATTACCTCATACTCAGAAAACAGTGCTGGCCATATGTTTTGAACTCTGCAATGACTTCATGTCTTCTATAAGCAAAGGTTCTTTCCATCTAACTTTTAATTAGCTGTTGATTGTTCTTCTAAACTTCCACCAATAGTGCTTGCCTTTTTTCTTTGAGGCTCTCTGTTTTTTTTCCACCTGCAGGATGATAAAGACAGTAACTAACCTCGCCTTTTTGTGGCTTTTTCGCCCGATTAGGACTTTGACTAGTGGCACCTCTCTCTACTTTTACAGCACTGATGCTCAGTTCTGGGCAGCCACCTCAGTTTCTCAGTCTTGTGCGGTAGTTTGCCATTTTGTACTTCAAACTGATCTTCCATTCATAGTAGCCTGCGACGGATCCTTGCTGAATCTCTTCTTTAATGTCTTCTGCTAAATCAGGTATTCCATTGACCAAAGTTTAATTTTGCAGCGTTGTCAACCCCAACTATAACTCTTGCAGAGTTGCAGCCATCTTGTGTTTATTCTGAAACAAACAAAAACGAACACAACAAAAGGTATATTTCTTCAGAAAGACTTTAAAGATGTAAAGTAATACATTTAAAACATTTTCTGCATCTACAAATCGCTTAAGTGACCCTTTGCATGGATCCCACATTGTAGTCAGCCATACGACACCGGTCAGCGAGTTCCTTCAAATCAACTGCTGCAAGGTTTCTTGTTGGATGCAACTCAAAAGCTTGATGATAATACTACCACTACTACTACTAATAATAATACATTTGATTTGTTGGCACCTTGTTTGACACAAAGTCACCTTACATTAAAATTCATTTCAGAAACACAGGACACGGTTAGTGACATAAATATAGTTGATAGTGCTCTCTATACTATGACCCCAGTTTTTTAAACAATGTCAAATCATTTCTTATGATGAACAGCTGCATTATTTCTGAAAATTCTGCTAGACCCCCACATGATCCACACACAACTAGCATGCCTTTTTTGTAGTTAATGCAATTTACAGAAGGAATTTCAGAGTACTTCTGGGCAAGTATGTTCACAACATCCTAATTAAGGAAATCAATGGGGACTTATGAGATGTGTGCAGCTGCTAGAGAATATGTAACTATTAACTGATGCTTTGTAGCTAGAGAAAAGTTAATGTTCCTGAAGTTATTCGTATGCCTAACAACCTGCTTAAAAAAGCTGCATTTGGCTTCAAACGCATAGTCCATAATGCTACAAGTGGAGCAAAACACTTGATCATTTTTTGATATTGCTCCAGAAAATGGTGTTTAGGCAAAGGTGAGCGGGTGAGCTTGTTCACAAAAATCTTTTTTAGCCTGTTTTCATGTCAGATGTTTACCCTCTCAAAGTATATGACCAACCACAAAAACAGATAAATACTTACATGGTTGAGAGAAAGGTACATTTTACAATATACTACTAAGTAACGTTCGGTACTCTCCTTATAATTGATGGCTGAAGAGGGACTGCGGTAACATTAGCGCAGGTGCTGTAGAGCAGTGTAATGACATCTCTTCATACGTGCTGTGCATGCACAACTACGGAAATCAGAAATCATTTTACATGAGCAGGTTTGCCTTGATTTCAATCAGCAGTATTACATCAGATGTTATTATTTGAATGCAATGAAACCTGCTGGTTAGCAAGTCAAAATATAAAAAGATCAAAGTAATTTGATCATAGCTCTATTCTATAATGCAAACAATACCATTGTTTGCTTCAGTGCATTAATTAGAAATACATGAAGTTTATTTTACTGTCTTTGTAGTGGTTTCAGCAATAACCACTTGTGTTAAGCACAGTCTTTATTTCAGCTCTATCAACAAACCTATTGACTTTAGGATGAGCACCCAAAAGGGCTAAATACACTACAAACACTTTTCAGGTTAGGACTCATTCCTGTAACACTGAATAATAATCATGGAACCATCCTGCCATGTATCAGCTTTTTAGGCTTCAAGCTGCTGCTGCTGCTGCTGCTGTAATGGTGTGGGGGAGATTTTTTTGGCCTCTTAGTCGAGGATAAATTACTAAACAGGCCTTCCAGGCACAGGCCCAAGGGCCCAGGAGCTCAGGGGGCCCTGAAACCTAAGTCTGTGCAGTACTATGTTATTGAAACTGAAATCTTTTCGTTTACTGTACTGTATCCATCCTGATATGTTAATGGGGCCCTGTAGCCAGGTAACACTGGTTATGGTATACAATCTACCTTCATAGGGTCACTCCATTCAATAACATGTGGCATGTTATTGCCATATATCTTATGGGCCCCCCCAATCCAGTGGTGGAATGTAACTAAGTATTTTTACTTCCTTACTGTACTTCAGTAATTTTTTATGTATTTGTACTTTACTTAAGTAAAAGTAATAGTACTATATATAATACTTTAAACCTTTAATCCATTACATTTTGCCGCTATTATTTGTACTTTCTACTCCACTACAAATTTTTACAATGTCTGTAGTTACAAGTACATTTATGAATACAGTTGTGTTTATACACATATAAACTGTGCTGGACTGTACTGCTGGACTGATGTGAGGTCAGACATGAAGGTGGTGTGATGCTGCGAGCTGTGTTTCTATAATGAGCCTCAGTCATGATGCCGGTGCTCTAGCTCAGTTAGCTAACTAGTTAGCTAATGTCTGCTAACTCAAATCCATCCATTGTCTGATTAACAGTAATCATAACATGAATCTACAGCAGGAACACTGACACAGTAAAAATGCTGAATGCCTGTTTATTATTAGCAGCCTCTCTGTTCACTTGATGCCCACAGCCTGCCTCATGACACACAGACCTGTCCATAGCTGCTTCTGGGTACTGAAAATGTAAATTAACTACACATTTTAATTTTAAGATGATTTCTTTGATTATTTTAACTTGTTCATATATCCTTTGCAATGGAAATCAAATATATGTATTCAGTGCTTTTAATACTTTAAGTACATTTAAAAAAGTACTTAACTACTTTTATGCTTACTTTTACTTAAGTAGGATTGTTGATGTAGCACTTCTACTTTTACTTAAGTATATATTTTGCTGAGTGTTTGTACTTTAAACCTTAATTTAAAGCTTCAGTACTTCCTCCACCACTGCCCCAATCAACTAACCCTTAATAGGACCTAAATCATATACAATGTGTGATGTTACTTTTTGTTTGTTTGGGGCCCATTGGCTCATGTGCCTGCCCTTAGTACCTGAGTACTGTTGCTGGCCATGCCTATGCTTTTATGAGCACAGTTGTCTAGTAGCTACTGCTGGATTACAAAACTCAGATAATATCATTCGTGACAGTGATTTCACTGCAATAAAATGTCCACCATACAGATGTCCAGCCAAGAAACCTGCAACAAATTTGTCATGCTAACATTTCAATATTGAGTGGTAAGGTGTTTCTAATAAAGTGGCCCATGAGTGTGTGTTTGACTATATATGAATATATGAGAAAGAAGAAAGGTGAAAGATGTACATTTCCTAATCTTCTCTAAAAATATTAACTCATTTTTTTTTCTTTCGTTCAGACACGCCGACGGATCCATTAAATTTTGGGATGCATCTGCAAGTAAGTCCTTTTTCTCTAAACTTGTCTTTCATCCTCACAGCTTCACTAAAGTGATACATTTTGTTCCACTCTGGATTTTGTTACACAACACCCTGAAATAAACATTTTTGTTTTTTTCCCTCTGTATTCCATGATGAGTAATTTCAGATTTGCCACGGGCTTGAAAGAAAGCCAAGCAAAGCAAATTAATAGCACTTGTGCGATAGGAGACACTCCACAACAAATTAGGCACATCGCCGGCGGTAGAGTCACAAATTGGTACAAACTTAAAAAGGATGTACATGTGTGGTTTTCTGAAAATCTTTGGGAACAAATGCTTTGAACGTATTCAGTTTTCCAACTAAATAGACCAAGAAACTCACATGCTAACCTTACATTTTTCGCTCACGCTTACACAAATTTAAGTGTTCATTTCCAACCACTGCAGCATGTTTTTTTCTGTTGTTTCTGGATAAAGGCAGGGTACCAGAGAGGAAAGGTGGAATGGAATATAAATGAGAAAGCTACGGTTAAAATCGCTTTCCTCTCAGCCAGTCACATTACTTGCCTAATGCATTTTACACAGCTGTACGGGGGAATATATCTCACCAAATGGAGAGGAGATAACATTTCAGCATTATTGTTCATGTCTGGATGGTGGAGAAGAGGAAGATGTGAGAACACTCACACAACTGAAGCTCAGAATAAGACAAAAACACATGTAGGATGGATGAAACTAGAGAGGATGATCTCGTTTGTCCCCTGTGTCCTTAGTTACCAGTCCATGAGGCTAACCAGGTGGTTTATATTTGGGTCATTATTAAGAGCTTTGTAGTGTGGACATCACTGTAACAGCTCTCCTGCCTCCATGTTGAATATGTGAATGTGTTCTTAAGCCTTCCTCTAATGCTAACATCTGCTCGCCAAATGTACATTCAACAAAAATATAAACGCAACACTTTTGTTTTTGCTCCCATGTTTCATGAGATGGACTTGAAGATCTAAACTTCATTCCAGATACACAATATTACCATTCCTCTCAAACATTGTTCACAAATCTGTCTAAATGTGTGATAGTGAGCACTTCTGCTTTGCTGAGATAATCCATCCCACCTCACAGGTGTGCCACATCAAGATGCTGATCTGACATCATGATTAGTGCACAGGTGTACCTCAAACTGCCCACAATAAAAGGCCACCCTGAAATGTGCAGTTTTGTCTCACAGCAAAATGCCACAGATGCCACAAGCATTGAGGGAGTGTGCAATTGGCATGCTTACAGCAGGAATGTCAACCAGATCTGTTGCTCGTGCATTGAATGTTCATTTCTCCACCATAAGCCGTCTCCAAAGGCGTTTCAGAGAATATGGCAGTACATCCAACCGGCCTCACAACCGCAGACCACGAGTAACCACACCAGCCCAGGACCTCCACATCCAGCAGGTTCACCTCCGAGATCGTCTGAGACCAGCCACTCAGACAGCTGCTGAAACAATTGGTTTGCATAACCAAACAATTTCTGCACAAACTGTCAGAAACCGTCTCAGGGAAGCTCAACTGCATGCTCGTCGTCCTCATCGGGGTCTTAACCTGACTCCAGATCGTCGCCGTAACAGACTTGAGTGGGCAAATGCTCACATTCGATGGCGTCTAGCACGTTGGAGAGGTGTTCTCTTCACGGATGAATCTCAGTTTACATTGTTCAGGGCAGATGGCAGACAGCGTGTGTGGCGTCGTGTGGGTGAGCGCTTTGCTGATGTCAATGTTGTGGATCGAGTGGCCCATGGTGGTGGTGGGGTCATGGTATGGGCAGGCATCTGTTATGGATGAAGAACACAGGTGCATTTTATTGATGGCATTTTGAATGCACCGTGATGATACCGTGATGAGATCCTGAGGCCCATTGTTGTGCCATACATCCATGAACATCACCTCATGTTTCAGCAAGATAATGCACGGCCCCATGTTGCAAGGATCTGTACACAATTCTTGGAAGCTGAAAATGTCCCAGTTCTTGCATGGCCAGCATACTCACTGGACATGTCACCCATTGAACATGTTTGGGATGTGCTTGACCGGCGTATATGACAGCGTGCACCAGTTCCCACTAATATCCAGCAACTTCGCACAGCCATTGAAGAGGAGTGGACCAACATTCCACAGGCCACAATAGACAATCTGATAAACTCTATGCGAAGAAGATGTGTTGCACTGCATGAGGCAAATGGTGGTCACACCAGATACTGACTGGTTCTGAGTCCCCAGACCGCCAATAAAGCAGAAACAAAATGCACATTTCAGGGTGGCCTTTTATTGTGGGCAGTTTGAGGTACACCTGTGCACTAATCATGATGTCAGATCAGCATCTTGATGTGGCACACCTGTGAGGTGGGATGGATTATCTCAGCAAAGCAGAAGTGCTCACTATCACACATTTAGACAGATTTGTGAACAATGTTTGAGAGGAATGGTAATATTGTGTATCTGATCATCATCTCATGAAACATGGGAGCAAAAACAAAAGTGTTGCGTTTATATTTTGTATGTAGACAGTAAGCCACCACAGTCCAGTCCATTAAGCATTTGTTAAGTAGGGTGAAGGGTGATGAGGTCAGAACAGGCAGATCCTTCCACAAGCCTAAAACTTTTGCTTAACAGTGTGGCATAACATCAGTAAGCTTATAGAGCAGCCTACGTACTAGCACTGGGCCACACTTTTGTACAAATGGGCAAAAGTGGAATTGCATCAGAATCAGAATTACTTTATTAAATTGAAATAATGAAATATAAGAAAATATATAATATTAAATACCTAGATAGCATTTACATCCCTGAGTTGTATCTAAAGAACATATTTACTATTGTATATAAACCTTTACATAGTAAAGAGCATGACATGAATGTACCAGTATGCATATACAGTGTCTGAGTGACTGTTACAGTTCAGTAGTTTGATCGAGACAGACAGGAATGACTTCCTGTGTCTCTCAGTGGTGCATCGTGGGAGTCGGAGTCTGTTGCTGAACGAGCTCCTATCATATCTGTATATACAATTGATGATTAATATTAACTGCAGACTATGATGCTGCAACATGGTGACAGCCAGAGTCTCCCACAGTGACTCAAAACAGCTCTTCAGAAACCTATGGCTGATGTCACTGACAGTTTGTCCGTATTAATATACAGTGTAAGTTCTGATCACAATAATAAGTCTCAAAACTCAAAAGATTATTTATTACTGACAATTAATCCAAAAAGACAGGTTTGTATAGACATGGTCTGCCAAATGGCTTTTATTGTTTTTGCACTTAGTTTCCAACACAGTATTTTCATTTCAATTCATTTCTCTAACTAGTCACGCTGCAGATGTTGTACAAGCTGAAGACCTCCAAAGTGTTTGAAAAACCGAAGCCTGGCGAAGGCCGGGCCGCCGAGCTGGTGGAAGAAGACCCCTTCGCCATTCAGATGGTCAGCTGGTGTCCTCAGAGTCGCATCTTCTGCATCGTCGGCATCTCAGCTCACATCATCCTGTACCGCTTCAGCAAATACGATGCCAACACTCAAATAGTGGTGAGTTAAACCAGGATAAAAATAAAAGTTGGAGCAACCTGGTGGTTTTGTGCATCATCAAGTCCACTGTTATTATTATTATTATTATTATATTGTTTTTCTCTCTCTGGGTGTAGTTGATTGAGGCTTTTGTTATGATGGCTGTCATGGATTCATTCATATTTTTGTACCTAGTCATTAGAGGTACGCCTGCAGTGTGAGCCGGAGGACGTCATCTCTCCATCAGAAAACGAAAACAATCCCTGCTTCTCAGAACTCGGCTCCCACTCACCCCAAACCCACCACCAACATCCAGCCAGCCCCGGAAGCAGGACACCAGAGGGCAACAAAGACAGTGTCCCCTGTCTTAAGTAAGACCTTCACTGCAAACTTGCAAAACTTTGAAGCATCCCTTCCCCTCTTCCTCACTACGTGCCTTATGTTTTCATAATCTCTCTTTGGTTTTAGGGTGAAGGACCGGGTGGTCCGGGTCCCTCCTGGCTACCAGTCTGAGCTGGTCATCCAGCTGCTCTGGGTTGATGGAGAACCACCGCAACAGATCACCAGCCTGGACATCAACTCCGCCTATGGCTTGTAAGTCAAGACAACAATCACAGCACATTAAAAAAGAAATAAATCAGACAGCACAAAGCACACTGAGGTCACACCGTAGAGACCGCATGTAAATTGCTGCTTTATTTATAGCTTTATCCCAGCATGAGGGGATAGTTTGGATATGCTTATAACTTAAACCCCTAGAAAACACACTGAGTCTAAACAACGCAGCATGTGTGTGTGTGTGTGTGTGTGTGCATATTTCTGCCCATCTGTCAGTGTGCATCTGTGTTTCCATCAAGCTGTCTTTCAATCAATAGAAACAGGGCTTTCTAAATAAAATCTAAATCAAATCAGTGAGGTCTGGAGGCTTTGACTTGGTTTTTTTGTATTTCTCTGATCTTGGGGTAAATTTGCTGGGACGTCTACTCCTGTGAAGATTGACAACTGTCTTTAATCTTTTCCAGTTTGATGTGCAGCAACAGTTGCTTCCCTAACACCATTGTTTTATGTCTTTCTCTCTTGGCGTTGTGTTAAAGAGGGGGTGCAAACTTTTAAACATGACTCCATTGAAATAGCATCCTCTAATCAGATTTCCTGAATAAGTGAATGAGTATTACCATAGCAACAAGAAGCGGGGACGCTTTTTTGTCTATTTATGTCACTTTTCCTTTGTGAGTCATTTTAATTTGTACTTGTGTAATAGTTCGTTTCATTAAACTTTTTTTGTAAGTGATTACACTTGCAGAGACTTTACATGACTCTCTGTGCTCACAGGTCTTTAAGGGCACTTGTATGGCTCCCCTGTGAATAGAGGCTCTGCTGGCAGAATCCCATAAAATCACAGCTCCTTTTTAAATTTCTCTCTGTGGGTCAAGGCAGCAGCATCATTTGAATTCCTCCTCTAAAGCTATTCACAGCTTGAACGGAATTGCAGAGATTGATTTATTTAGTGGTATTCTCTTTTGCCGGCTCTTTCACACGTACAAAGGAAACACACACATAGACTCACTCCCATTTAGAGTCAGACAAAAGAAAAAGATTTTTCCTTCACTTTTGTGTATAATGTACTTAAAAACTCTACTTATTATTATTGGTGTGGGCAGAATATAATATCAGGATGACATTGACATGTTAAAGGAAGAAAAGTGCACATAGGTGTGTGCATAGCTAAAGGTCTTTCTCATCACTGAAGGTGGCACAAAGGGTCGACAGATATAGGTTTTTCAGGGCTCATACTGATCATCCCTAATCTAGGAGAACAATGTATAATTACACAAAAGCTTAACACAAAACTTTGCTGAGGCTTATGTATAATTCACAGAGCCTTTTAACATTACAAAAGCAGGAACCAAATGTTGTGTAGTGTCATTGGAGGGATTGCTAGGCATGCTTGTCATCACAGACATACAACATTAGGTCATGTTGTTTTTTAACCTGGAATGTGGGTTATTTATGGCAACCTCAGCCTTAATTTACTTTTGTGGCATTGGTACAGCACTGCGGGCCTTCATGTGGCCCTGATGAAATGGTTCTGACATTGCTAACACAACAAGAGTACACTGACTGTGGCTGTGCAAAAAAAAAATGCGTTTTAAAATATTTTAATAAACATAAAAATGACCAATACTGATTATCATAAAACAAATATTACAACAAATGGGCCGATAATAATTTTACAAACATTCATCATATGATCCCACAATCACTGATGACCCAGAGTAACATGATATTTTTTGGTGATCTATGATTGTTTCCCTGTTGTGTGTTTTAGCTCATATTAAGTGCTAATTCCTCTGAAAGGGTGTAAAAGGGTTTGTACCCCCCACTGCCTTGCACTCTCCGTGTGTGTGTGTGACAATGTATTTTTTCAAACATATAATCATGGTGTGGAAATTGTTGTTTACATAAAGTACATGGCTAAAAGCCCCATTTTTTCACTTGGTAAAATGTACAAATTAGAGGAAATTCTGTGAATGCTGTTTATACAACCTGCATTGTCTGACCAGTCATGTAAAGCGAGGCAGACTTCTGGGTGGACAACAGAAAGCTACAGATTTGTGTCTGATAGAGTTGTTTGTTGCCTGATGCCTTCATCTGCAGAGAGTTAACAGGTGTCAGCTGGGCTTTTGGGAATTGGAGAGATGATATTAAAAAAGAAAAAGAAAAATCACAGCAGTATTTGGAGTGTTAGATCAACACAGGTTTTTGTTGATAGTAATTACACTGAAATGTCACACTTAATTTCATAGTGTGACACGTTGCACCTTTAATGTCAACAAAAACAAGCTGATGGAGTCAATTTTGCCAACAGTGCATGTCTTTGTGTATCTGATCTTGCTCTTTGTGTTTTGCAGGTTGGCGTTCGGGAACTGTAACGGCCTGGCCATAGTGGACTACTTGCAGAAGACAGTCCTGTTGTGTATGTCTACGCTCGATCTGTACGGAGCCACCGACCCCTATCAGCGCCTTACACGTTCCCCCCGTAGGAACAGACAGTCCACCTCAGGTAGCACAAACACAATAGTAATCACCCCGCATCCACACAATAGGGTGCTGGAACGCAATCATCACACCCACACTACTGTCTCATCTACTCTCTAGTATTCTGTGCTCTCCTCTGTTTCTTCTTTTAAAGGTTAGGCTAATCTGTCAGACAAACTGATTCACATAATCTGAAAACAACTCTGTAGATGGTGTCATTATGGCTCCTGTATTTTTAATCAATGCTTAAATGCCACTAATAATGATTAATATGTGAGAAATAAAAAAAGGTTGGAGTCAAAAGGAACAGCAAATTTAAATGCAAGAGGTTAGACAAACTAATCCAAAGAGGCGTGCAAAGACCGAAGCAAAACCGAAAAAAAATCAATAAGGCAACAACTGTGGTCAAATAAAACCACAGATGAACTAAGAATAGTTTGTGAGAATGCTTCCTAAAGAGGCAAAAAGAGAAAAACACACTATGTATACAGGAGGGGATCAACAGCACTGTGGAGACACTAGAGGAGTTTCAAAATATAATGGAAACAGGAAGTCATGCCCCTCTCTGGTGAGTGCCAGGGGGTCTCAATTATGAAAACAGATGAGTGATGTAGAGATATTAATTATTGTAATATTAATTAATTAATTAATTATTAATTTGTCAGTTTATTTAGTAATAATAATGTAAACTGTTGAAGATCTTTTTGAGATCTATTTCTAAAGGCACACTAATTGTAGATTACATCTATATTAGATGTTATTAAATTTATTTAAAAAAAATATATATTTTGCGTGAAATAAAATGCTTGGCTACTTTCCTTCTGCAAACTCATTTATGTGCTACATTTGACAGGTAGCATGAGTATTGCATAAATGCAACAATCAGCCGTAACATGAGGACTAACAGCTGCAGTGAATAACAGTGATTAATTATTCAGGTAAAACATGAGGATTTGAGCAACTTCGAGAAGAACCACATTATGGTGGCCTAGATGTGTGTGTGTGTGATGAGTGTGGGCAGCTCTTCTAAGGTGTGGCCATTTGCAGTGGTTAGTACCTATCAGAAGAGCGAAAAGTGGAGGCTGAAGTTCTCCTGTTGTCAACTGCTGAATAAGTTCCTGCTGGTTTTTGATAGAAAGCTATCAGAACACAGTGCAACACGGTACCCAGGGTGTAACAATGTTATGGATGGTTGTGTACAGACACTACTTTTCGGTTAAAAAATTGATTTGGTCTTTACACATAAAGAAATAATAATGTGTAATACATCTGGCCCCTTGAATATTACTGAATTCAAGTGTAGTTAGGAGGGAATACTACATTTGCTAGTGTCTGGTGTCCATCTATCTATTGTCAGGCTCCTCCAAAGATTGAGATTTTTGAGAACGTAACTCTCTCTATATGGTCTTATAGTGGTGAACGGATAACGGATGATCCAATGAATCCAAAGTCATGAAAACAATGGCAGAGAAATGTCTTCATCGTCTCTGTGATGTCACTGCCCCCCACTGTCTTAGGTGTGCTAAAAACTAACAGTCTCCCCCACAACAGCTTCACAGCCTCACAAATATGAAGCCTAAATATCGCAATTTCCCCCTAGTGGCTCGCCACTGTATAGGTAATGATCTATCAACACCGACAGCGGCTACAACATGACAGGCATCTGGCTCTCATAGTGTCGGCCAAGAACAATTGTGCCTCTTGGACAATGTAGTTGATGACCCCTGACTTAGATTACTTGCCAAACATTAGCTATGGAGCTAATAAGCAAGTAATATTTTGGTAGATTCACAGTGAGCGTGTATGCAGTTAAACTGCTTTTTTACTTTGTGCTGCTGGGCTTAAAATGATGCCACAGTCAGTGTGTGTGTGTGTGTGTGTGTGTGTTGCACAGACAACCTCCTGCTGTGAGCTGCATGTGTGAACACACACAATGTCCAAACCTAATTCTCTAAGACTTTAATGTGTGAAAAGCCTTACATCTGTTGCACAAGCAAGGACTGAGTGAATAAAGTTATGCAAATGTTATCATCTTTCAGTATGGAAAGGAAAGGCATTAGTAAGCAACTTCATGTTCACAGCTCTGAGTGAATATATTACAAATATTTTCTCAATAAGGGATGTGTAAATAATAAACTGAAATGTAAAATCAGATCCAACAAATGTAACATTGACCAGAACACATCTTTTTATTGCCAAGCAAAAATAAATTATATGTATAAACTTAAAATCTTTTCCATCGTAATCAGAAAATAGATATTTGTGTAATCCGGCAACTTAAAAGGTAAATATAGAAATAATAGGCTATGGCATTACACTGTTTCTCTCCTCTTTCTCTGTCACACCATAACATACAGACACAAAAACACCTCCATGTCAGTATGCCCGTCACACACCTGCACTGGGATATGAAGTGCATGTCAACAGGTCTTGCGTCACTTTACATTGGCATATTTATGCATGTCGTCATTTGATTTCTCTGTGCATCCTGTTTCTGCTTGAGCACAGATCTGTAGTCAAAAGCCACAGAGGTTATGTTGTACTTCCTGACCCCTGCCCCCCTTTCTCTGCTACTAATCTTGTCTGCTGATGGTCTCTGAAGCATTTTTTTTTATTTCTACCTATGTTGCTATAAAAGTATCCAACCCCATCACAGTTTTTACTTGACCTTAAACTAACCTCTTAATATTTTAGATGACTCAAGTTCTTGCTGGTTTTTAAGGTACTTTTTTTCTATTACATAATTCCCTCAAGTGTAGCTGAAAATATTTCACAGGTACTCAGTAATGTCAAGGTAGATGACTTCGCACTTTGGAGTCATCTTATTTATATATATATGCTGTTACACAAGGCTTTTATTGACACAATCTTTTGCTGTTGGGTCTTTAAAATCAATTTGAAAGGAAAAATAGAAGTGGACTCTTTTCTTTCTTTCTTTCTTTGCACCCCAGGTGGTGATGTTCTGGTCTCAAGCACCTCAAACTAGCTGTGTCACCACACGCATATATATGTGTACACTATAAGCAGTGGTGTTATGAAAGTTTGTGAATCCCTGAGAATTTTCTGTATGTATGCAGAAATATGACTTGAAATATCATATGTTTGTTTTGTTTGTTTTTATAATAGACACAGAGAACACAATCAAACAAATGAAACAGAAATATTGGTCATTTATTTAGGAAAATTATACAATCACATATGAGTGGAAAAAGTATGTCTTATATTAGCAGTTTTCATCCATTGAGATGAAAACCAGGTGTCGTTGAGAAAGTTACTGCTCTCCAAAAAGGACACTGCTACCTATGTAGAGTTTGCTAAAACAATCAAGTGGACAAGCCAGAGGGCTGCTGGGAAAAGGGATATCTAAAACAAAAATAGAATTCTTTGTACAAAGTATAGATTCTAGCATACGAACCTTATCCCATCTCCAAGGCATGGTGGTGGTAGTATGATGCTTTGGGCCTATTGCTACATGTTAGCCAGGACATTTTGTGATTATTGATGGAAGTATGAGTTCCAAATTATACTAGTGAATTCTAAAGGATAATGTATGGACATCTGTCTGTGAGCTAAATCTAAAGACAAAGTGGGTCATGCAGCACAATGACCCCAACAAAAGAATGGTTCAAGAGGAACAAAGTTTCATCTTTTGGAAGTCGATGTTATTACCTTAATCCAATTAAAATGTTAAAGCAAGCAGTTAATGTGAGGAAAGCCACAAACATCTCAGTCTTGAAGCTGTTCTGTACTGAGGAATGGGCTATAGGGCTTATCCCAGCTATCTATGGGCTAGAGACAGGGTCCCCTTGGACAGGTCACCAGTCCATCACAGAGTTAGTATTGGATTATTTTCCTAAAATAATAAATGTCTAAGTATAATATTTCTGTCTCATCGGGACTTGTGTTTGAAAATCTGATGATGATGATGTAAGTCATATTTTTGCAGAAACAGAGAAAGTTCTAAAGGTCTCTGAACTTTCAAGCACTCAATATATATATACACTATGTCAATCCATTTTCTGATGCTTAATTATAAAAACAATTGTGTTTCCTGGTTGTAGTACACAACACACAAATGCAGTGATGCAACAGGAGATGTACTGTCCTGTTGCCGTGTTAGTAACCGTGTTTTCCCTGCTAACACAGTGGCAAATGACCAATCACGTCAGCATATCTGGGGTTTGCTGGAGTAGCGGGTATATCTTTGTCTGTCCTCCCCTGACACTAACTCAGTTGCTGCTTGCTCTCACTTTCTTTTCCACTCTTAAGCCTGTGTGTTCTTCTCTCCCCCTCCTCTCTCACCCCCCCCCCAATCCTTCCTTCCTAACATTCCTTCATGCCTTTCTCTACCACTTCTCTCTCTCTCTTTTCTCTTTTGCCCTTTGAATTTCCACCTCCAATTCTCACTCTTGTTTCTTCCCACAACCTTTCCTTCCTTCTTTTCTCCCCAATCCTCTTCCCACCTTTTTGGTGACTCTGTGGCTGCTGGTGTGGGCATGTGGGGCCTGCCTGACAGAGTTTTGCATGCGCGGCCTGTCTAGCTTTTATTCAGATTCAAAGAAAAGGATCCGTACATCCTATCAGAGTAAGTCGGGCCTTCCTGAAGGCTGGGGGGGGGCACTGTGTGTGTGTGTGTTTGTGTGCAGGTGGGATTTGGAGGGGAGGGGGGTAGGAAAGGTGGGTCACTGTCTTCTTGCAAAGACAATGGAGATGATTTGTAAAAGGACAAACTATTGAAATGATTGGAATAAAACTTGTTGTTAGGGTGTGTGCAATATACAGAACTTGCCCTATTCCAGTCATGTCTATCAGTATGTCCTTTGCAGTCTGTTGAGCCTGTTAAATATTATTTGATCTATGCGATGTATATTTTAACTGAGTTGGGTGAATAAAGCCTTGTTCATGAATTGGGCCAACTGAAACTCTAATTCTTTTAGTTGAATTCTTAATTTTACACAACAATAAATGTTTTATCTGAGTTCCTTTCAAAGTTTGTAGTCGTTAGTAAAGCCATGTGTGATTTAATGAAAGGAAATTAATGTTAGGAAGGCTTGGAGGAACCTTTGACTGAAGACAAATAATTAAATTAATCCAAGTTTTTTGGACTGTGACAGACTCACCGAAGCTATTAATAAATCTATAATGAACCCAGCTTAAACACTCCACATTTGCAGTCAGACTAAAAGGAACGAGAAACTTTTGGCAGGTTTTTTTTTCAAAACCTTCCTGCCTGTGCTTGTTGCATGTGATCCGATTGGATTTGTGTTTGTTCCGTGTTGTATTTTTGACTGGAAATACCAATCGTCAAGTGATTTGCACTACATACTTTACATACTAAAATTTTAATGCAAAACTGTTCAAACGTTAGTACCTCCTCCCTCAATTTTTTTCAAATAAAATCTTACTGCGTCCCCCCTTACTGCTTCTATAGGATAATTAGGTGAGCTGCAGCAGGTGCTGCTGATCATCAGCCCTATATGGATTGATCTACATCAGGTGTGCAGACCTCTATAAGAGAAAAAAATAAAAACAGTTCCAAACTATTTGGATTTGTAGACTGTGAAATGATCAGAGAAATACATAAAAAAAACAAGAGCTACATGTCAGAGCCTACAGACCTCACTGAGCATGCTCAGGGTTAATGTGACAGCACAAATAGAAGAACACTGAACAAGTACAGTTAGTTTGAAGGGTTACCAGGAGAAAGACTCTTCTGTCTATAAAGCACATGGAAGCAGGACTGAGGTTCACTAAACTGCATCTGAACAAAGAACAACACGTGTGGAATATGTCCTATGGACACATTAGACCAAAGTAGAGTTGTTTGGTCTTAATGATCACCAACATGTCTGCTGAAAACCAAACACAACATTTCAACAGAAACACCTCATGCACACTGTCAAGCACGGTGGTGGAGGGCTGATGGTTTGGGCTTGTTTTGCGGACACAGGACCTTAAGAGTGCTGTGCATTAAGTAAATGGCCAAAAACCTCAACGAACTGAAGCAATGTTGTGAATAAGAATGGACCAAAACAGTAAAAACACTCTGTTGTACTTGTCTAATGCTAAGACTCACTGCAATCAATGTTATTGTACTTTTACACTAAACATAGAATTAATAGTGCAGCTACTAACCTTTGAACATGACTCTATAAATGTTTAACATACAGTAGTGCAGATCACATCAGGAATCAGGCCCTCTGCTCCTGGAAGACAAAACTCTTTGGTGAATCCTATAATGTCTATAAGAGTAAAATATAAAGAGCAGACATGAGAAGCCAAAGATTTTAGCTCTTCCTTTGAGTTTTGTGTGGCTGAACTTGATCGCTTAGTCTGACACTGTTAAATCTTCCTGCTCTCTCTGCTCCCATTGGCTGCTGCAGGCCTTACTGAACTCACTGACAACCAGCAGTCTGTCGACATGGAGAGAAGCAAGTCGCCCACTTCAGGTAACCTGCTCTCTCACACACACACTCACACACATGCACCAAATTCCTGGTATGCTGATGTCTTGTGATCGCCACAGTGGAACTTTGCTGGGATGCTGTTGTCTTTAAACTCTGAATTACAGCCTGTGATCACTTCATTTATCACCAGAGCATCTTCACTTCATGAGAATGACAGCTGTGTGACATGGCATCTGAGGTTCAGTGTTATATTGATTCTTGGTTCTATCTGTCTTGGTTCTATCTGATGCATTTTGTCACCTGCTGGGTTTTCCAATGTCATTGTGTTTTTTTGCTAAGGTAAGAAAGCCACTCTTCATCTTGTCTTCCTCTCTTCTTTATGCTTTTTTGTCATATTTACAGGACCTTGAACTCATGTTCATACCAGCTGGTATCTGTGGTTAATGTGACAATAATCTTTTATATCTTTACACAATCAAGGCTTTTATGTCATATGGTGTGTTGCAGTGCTTGACTTGCTTTCTGAGATCTTGATGGTGCAATGAAGCCAATGCTGCAAATGTCTGTATTTATATTCATAATTTTTTTAAGGTGCATCGACTGTCAGGATTAACAGTAACACAGTATTGGATATTATATTGGAATCATTGCATTGGCATTGGTAAGCCAGTGGAGGTGTAGTAATACAATAGAAGAGAATGGTTTTACTGTTCTTAGAATAGGCGTTTGGACAGTCGCTATGTGTGGCAGTGAGCTTGACAATCTTTGCACAGCACAGGTAGAGAATGAAATTCATAAACAACAATAATCTCGCATATACAGGATTTCTCTGTGGAGTGGTTGGGTGTACTCTCTCAGATTGAATGAGGAGTTGAGTCTCTGCTCCTTCACATTGAGAGGAGCCGGTTGTTGAAATAGTTGGTGCATCTGGTCACCACCCAGGGGGCCCTTGGTGCCTCCGTTTAGAGGTTTACCATGTATAGTTGTCCGGGTGTAGACCCGCAAAGCCAACCAAGGACCCGCTGGAGGTGATTACATGTTATGACTAGCTTCCAAGCAGCTCATGTCCCCCTTAGGAGACGCTGGAGGAGGAAGCTGCAGGAGCCCGGAAGGTCTGATCATCTGCTCTCCCGCTGTTGTAACCACAACCCTGATGCACTAAGCCATTTGGAGGATATATGGATGGATTATTTTCTTTTGGTTTCCACTAACACCTCTTCGTGGGGTGCCAAAATATACTTTACGGAGGAAAAACCTTTACTTGTTGAAGTCTGTGTGGATGGAGACAAAGAAACATGCAAAGGGTGCACAGAAAGTGAGAGATGAGAACATTTCGCAGCAGGTGCTTTTGTATCTGCCATGGGAAAACACCATCTCAGCAAATTCCAAACTTAAAGGTCAAACACAGAGTGTGTGTAAGCATGCAAATATGTGCCAAGTACGCACACTGTGTCCTGTTTGCTTCATAAGGCTTCAACTAAAGATAGTAATACCGTGTGTTTGGGTCACAATCCTCCTCTAACAGTATCAGGGCAGACCTGAAATTAATCTGGCTTGATGGCCAATTTGTGCTTTTCGGTGAACAGAGGAACCATCTTTTTTTAAATCTCCAGAAATAGTAGGCAGTCTGTTGGACGGTCTTTTTAACTCTTTGCAATTACACGAGTTTTTTAAGAAACATGACGTTGAAGCGGACGGTGGACAGTGAAGCAAACACACAGGACTATGGTTGATCAAGATGTCTTTAGCTGGCGAGTTCTAGTGCATGGAATTGAACTATTGTGTGCAAATATTCAATTATTATATTTTGATGTGTTTTCCAGACAGCTGCCTGCCATCCTAACAGGGTATCAGCCCAGCTGGCCCATGTGTTGGCCTTTAAATGGCTTATTTTGTCCCCTCAGTGGAGACAATGTGTCATGGGAAAAGCTTCCAGAGTCTCAGTAACACACACACTTTCTTTTTCTGCTAATAACCTGCATTCCTTACAGGGAGGGGTGTGCGAGCTCTGCTTTAGGGACCTCGTATTGTATACCAAAGAAACATTTTTTTTCCGATCAGGTGACTCTCAGTTTCAAATTAGAGGAGACCCTGGAGCCAAATCAGAATACACTGAAGGGATCATCTCTATCTGTTGTAGCCAGGGAATACCTCAGGTTCAGTCAAGAAGACATGGCTTGGTGGTGAATGAGTAACTGTGCAGCAGCATTTCAGTCAAAAGCAGAGTTGTGAGGTAAAGAAGTTGTGCTGAAAAAATAAAAACAAGTAATGCTTATTGGCACCCACACTAAAAACATAGAAGCATAGCTGAAAAGCATGACTCTACGCTGACTCAGAGGTCAGCTACTGAGTTGTTTGGCTTTCAGAATAGCTGCTTTCTGATGGAAAACATTGCTAAAAGGTGATATGCTGATGTAGAGTCTCAGTCATCCAGGCAGTGTTATTATCCAAGAGCTTGAAGCAGGGCACGTAAACTTGTAGAGTTCCTTTGGGACATTATTCTTTGGGATCCAATCACATATAGACCTGTATTCCATGCCGAAACAGACTTTTGAAGCATCTAGGAACTCTACAATATATATACCATATCTCTGGTACTTTTACCCTCTGCATGGTGTAAGATTAACTAAATTATCTGTTTGAATGCTAAGAACAGTACAAGCTGAAACATTTGAATGACTGCTCATAAAAGGTGATGTGTATACAATGATACATATTTTTTTTAAATATGATTGGCTCTGAAAGGAATCAGAGTGCAAATTAGATAAATAGAATTTTCTCCTACAAGATCCAATAGTTTTAAGCCCCTGGGTCTTTCCAATCAGGAAACGCTGCATAAAAGACAGACTCTGACAGCATAGAAGATGTTTTGTCCATTTCCACTGCATTATGGAAACAACAGAGTGACAGACAATACACAGAAATAGGTATTCCCATACCGGGAGTTGAACCCGGGCCACCTGGGTGAAAACCAGGAATCCTAACCGCTAGACCATATGGGACCCTGTATATAGTGCCTCACACACATGCACTGCATGAAAATATTTCCTGAACAGATTAATAACTTCATAAAATAATTGTAAATTATAAATGATCCCACATATGAAGTGATCAGATACACAGTTTATCAGCTGCAGTGAAATCATGTGTTGAACAGCTGTTTTATCAGAGCAGTTTAATTCACACGCCATTGCTTCTGGAGTAACTGTGGACAGGCAATGTGCAGATGATGTGTATACAATTTAAATATGTTATATATTTTACATATATAACATATTTATTTACCTTATATGTTGTTTTGCATTAAAAAAATAAGACTAAGATTATATTTTACATATTTATAAATATGATTTTGTATAATATTTTATTTCATGAATCACATTTTGTGACTTTAGGTGAAATAAATGACTAGTTTTCCCATCAGAGGTTTCATCACACCCTTATTTCTCACAGCTTTGTTTGCTTTTCAGGAACTTTGCGTAGTCGTTTACAATTTGTTTCATCAGCAAGTACACTTTTCCTGTTTCCTCTTTTGATATTGTCCAAGATGCTTTTTAATTTGTTCCCACACATGTTCTCCCAGGCGTGCCTGAAAGAGAGAGAGAGAGAGAGAGAGAGAGCCTCCTTCAAGGAGAGCAGAATAACAGAACCAGGACAAGATGTTCTTTTTGCTGTCATGGCAGGGAGTTTTTGAGCATTGTGATGTGGACAATGTCATGGCCATTCTGTCCCATTACAGGCCTGCCATTTGTTAATTAAAGAGAGACGGAGGAGGGGGAGAAATACGGCGAGATGGATAAAAAGGACAGGGACAGCTATGGCACGACGCAGTGTGATCAAGTGTCTGATTCACTTTAACATTTACCCAGAGGGTAACATGCTAAATGTTAATTATGAGTCAGTTGAAGTCAGGGTGATTCAGATTACCTTGTAGATTAAAAACTATTTGATATAAATGCAGGAGTGCTTTGTTAAAAGTGGTCATGCCCGCACAGCTGTGTTGTGCCTGGCAGAGGAAGAGTTCATGGTTTGTTTCCTCCAGCTGAATATCAGCTTCCACCCTTCTCTGAGGCCATTAGAGGCTGTCTGGCTGTCCCTGGCACACCAGGTGTGCTGTGTCTCTTCAAGGCCATATACTGACTGTGGACAGCTTATTAAGGAAGCCAGCTATCGTCCTGACTCACCCTGTGTGTCAATAACCGCTAGCATCTCTGTCTCTTTTTTTCCCTCCTCTTCACACATCACTCCCTCTATTTTTTCCTGACCTTTTTTTCTGTCTTTCTTTTGTCATTAGGCCCAGTAATTGGACCTTCTCCTGCCTGAAAACTTTCTTCTTTCGCGTTGTCTTCTCTTTTTTTATGTCCTGAGGTCTGTAGTTTTGGGTTTGGGGTTATGTGTTAGATCCCCTTCTGGGAACTTAATGCCATATGTAGCCATAGCAGAGCTTACTTGACCAAGCACTTTCAAAAGATGGACTAACAAGATGAACACCAGTGATCAGAGCCTGACCCAGCAAGGTATATTTAGCAGTGGGCACCTAAAGGGAGACTTGAGGCTGAAATGTTGAAATGTTCATCCAACACGAGGTTTGGTAAGACTTCAACATAAAACTCACTACAAACATTCAACTTAACCCAGCTCGTCCACTAAATCAGAAGGATTTACAAAAATATGATTAACCTTAACCTTAAAATATGAAATAACATCATACAATTAAATTAGCAACATACATGAGAACAATGTAAATGTCATTTGTGCTCTTTAATTATCTATGTTGATATTATGTTGAATAATTGATGAGCACTAATAATTTCTAATTAATAAACTAATAAAACACAAAGTCAAGTTTGTGCACAATTTTGTTTTATATGACCTGAATAGAGTTACAACAAAAATAAGGTGTCAACCAGGAACTTCGTTTTTTGGATTTTTTCATTAATATTATAGCCTACATTTAAATCTTTTAGTAACAGTAATGAACTTATTTATTAAAAGTAAGTAGCCTCCATCTTGCAAGCTCCTGATTGGTCACTTAAGTCACCTTTGTTCCTCTGATGCTCACCTGAACTTCATCAGGTCTTCACAATGTCTATATGCAGAAGTGCACTGGGCTGCTGCCAGCTGATTGGCTGATTGGGGTTTTCTCTCTAATGAGCAGTTGAATGGGTGGAGCTTCTAAAGTGGCCACACTGAGTGTATGTGTGCAAATACATAGCTGAGATGTACACACACTTTTCCCTAAACTGCGCTTTTTTAATGGATTTTTGTTTGAGTTGCTGCCATCTGATTGGCTGATTAGTGTGTAGTAGTAGTTGTGGTAATAAGCTGTTGCACAGGTGTTCCTAAGTGGTCAAAGTGGTCAGCAAGTGTGCATCCCTCACACATCAAATGTCAAACAAAGTTTCAGTTAGTTTTAATTAGTGCTTGTCACCAAACAACTGCACAGATCTCGATATCTGCAGCACTCCTGATGATCTGTTTGTTGTGCACACGCCAATTTTTTGTACTAATATACAGTATTAAAAGTGTATCATTCTTGCTGTTAAACAATATGTTAAAACAGTCATGGGTGTATTGTTAGAATTAATATTATTGAGACTTATTGAGACTTTATTTATGCTTTAACGTCCATGATTGGATGACATTGGGCAATACAACCATATGCTCCATAAGCATAACATTTTGTCATATCTGGATCCATGGGATTTATCATCATTGACCATGTGGTACTTTTCATGAGGACGTGTTGGCACACATTTTTGGTTGAGCTCTAGAATCTTCTGTGTAGAAACATACTGTATGTCTATATTTGGAGCAGTGCAAGTGTTATGGCTTTGAGATCAAGCCTTGTCATACTCTTGAATGATGAATGAATGTCTGCTTAGCTTTGGAGTTGTTAAAGTCCTCTGTCGGCGTTCCAAATGGTTCCACTTGGTCACATCTTTGCAATCAGAGGTTTTCAATGGTAACTTGTTTGATAACTGTATGAATGCATGACCTAGAGGACAGAAACAGTAGTCTTTGTGTTGTTATGTAGAAGTAGTGGTGGTGCCTGTGTGTGGTAAAAGTAGCAGTAGTAGTAGCAGTAGTCATGTTGCCAAAACAAAAAAGAAACATCTGTGTATCATATTGCTGGTTGAATGGTCATATTCTTCCTATTAACCCTTTTGTTTTCAACATCAATTGTTTCCTGTCTTATTACCTGCGAGTCTTTCTTCTCCCCAGTTCACCCAATGTGTTTGTCTCTCCCCTGTTGCCCTGAAAAGTCTGTGTCTGTTCTGTTGGATCTCCCGTTCCAGTTCATTACCCAACCTCCCTTCACAATGACCCACGCGTCCTGCCAGAGCCTGTGGCCAGTCTGAGAGCCAGCCACTGCAGTCCAGTCTTTTACTTACTGGACAATGGTAAGAGGAGGGATGTCTCATGGATATCGGCCTCTTCACATGGACACCTGCTTGTGTTTGTGATCGTTTTGTTTGTTATTTGCTTTTAATGTATTGTGTCGGCGATGATGATGCAACAAGTGAGGGACGGAGGATGATTTAGTTTTCAGAGCAGGTGGTTGGTTGGATGTTTGCACCTTGCATGCTAGCTCTGCTTCCACACTGTGAGCAACACTATTAGGGAGACACCAGGGGACAATTCATGCACATGTACAAAAATGCAGGAAATCGCCTTTTTGTCTTGTTTTTGTTTGTTTATTTACTTCCTTGTTCAACTATGTTTCATACAAAAACATGATTTCTCTTACTTGTGCAAGGATAAACCTCTTGGCTTAGATGTTAGCAACGAGAAAGACTACATTGCAGAAATAATAATAGAGTAAAATATTGCACACATACTATAAATTATATTTAAATTTTCATCATGCATCACCACGATTGGTTAGAACAGGATGACCCGTCAACCAAGTTGCTTGCAGTGTAACCAAGCTCACAGGGACTGAGCAGACTGTCCGCGGCTTCTTCATCAGTGTGTTCCATGCTTTTGTGCAGACGACTGCCGGTGTCTATTTGCCCCCCCAGCTTCAGTGGGGTTGTGATTGTTTGTCGTGTTTGTGCGTCAAATCTGGGCTTTGACCTCAGATCCTCCATCGTTTTGGTAATGCTGCGAGGCAGACTGGGTGCCTGTAGGGAAGAGGAAGGGGTCGTATTCCACAGCCAGGATACTTCTCCTCACTCATCAGTAGCCTCTAACACTTCATTCTCTGTGACATTAATCATGGTGGCGTCTCCACTGGGATCACACATCTTTGCCACTAAAATCATGCAGTGGCGCTCAGAGCCTCTTTCACTGTCTCCTCCTGGCTGTGTGTGTGTGTGTCAGTAAACTCACAATCTTATCTTGTTGTCCTCTCAGCTAACAATTCATCATTGTCTTGTCCCTTAACTAACTGCATGGTGCCCACGTATGTGGCCGCTTGCAGAGCTGATGAATATGACTTCAGCTTGCTTATGTGCTTATCAGTGTTTATCTGTGTTTTAGTCCTGCACTAGACCCACTTGGGATGTCAGCACTCTAAACATTACTATAAATCAGTCCAATAGCATTCCCTAAAAAAAAAATACAACAACACAGCATTTTATGTTTTTGTATGACATTTTGTCTCTATTATCAGTGAAAATACAGACAGTAACCAAGAGAAGTGAGGTGACCACCATGCACGCTCACTCGTGCATGTTGTCTGTACAGAAAGATACAACCATTAGCTTGAGGCGAGCGCCCAAGGAAAATGTTTTATCTTTCCGGGGAAGGAACAAGGCACCTACCGGGGTCACAGAAACAAACCTTTAAGACGCCACCAAGCACGGAGTAGGAAAATATTTTCCCAGGTTTGCAGGGAGCAACATTTCCATCATGGAGGTGGTAATGAACGTGAGTGCTGAGGTCACCAATTTGTGACTAATCCAACATAAAATGTTGTTGTTCATATGTTTTATTGTACTGTAACATAAACAAAGTACCACAAACACAAACACTATATAAAATGTATTATAATAATATGAGGTTTGCTTAGTTGAGCAAAGTTTGTGGCCTAAGGAAGAAGGCTGCTTTTGGTTTCTTATGTGGCTGTTTCGTGAAAATGCTGAAACCTGCTTATTAATGCAGGAAAAAAAGCTAGAAAGTAAAGGAGTCTTTTCCTAACCCTAACAGAGAATAAGGTCTAAATATATGCAGGTGTAAAATTTTGCATGTTAGTTTATATAATATATTTATATATTATATTATATGCAATGTCCCCATTGTGGGACTAATAAAGGTTTCTTAATCTTAATATAAAAGTAAATGTATTTGTGTGATGACCACAGGAAATCCTCAGAAATATGGGGCTTTGGTGTAGTATGTAACCAGTGAAGTAAATGGCCTGGTACCAGCAGTCACCTCCATTCAGGTTTTCAGTTAGACCCCTGCTGCAGAAGAGTGGGGCCATAGACTTCAAGGAAGTGGTCCACGGAAGCCATCATCACTGTCAAAATGATGATGATCCATGAGCTCCTTCTTCATCTTAGAGGGAAGCAGAAATTGAATCTGAAGCTCTGCTATTACCACATTGGCAGTGGCAAGTGTTAAAATAATTCAAACGAGTGAGTGCAGTACTGTTGTTTTGTACCAGACTGTAATCATGTTTATTTTCACTGTAAAGTTGGACATTTTAACATGGGAGTCTATGGGATTGACCCACTTTTAGAGCCAAAAACTGCAGTCTATTTCTACCTTAGGCCACAAACGTATCAACCCAAATTGCTGCTGTGGTTAAAAAAAAAAAAATCTCTCTGTAATGAATGGTAATAGATGCAGTGTTCACTTGGTTATAGTTCATTTCACGGTGAGCAACCCTTTGGCTCCCCGTGCCACACTCACCTGTTTATTTAAGATTAAAATACATTTTTATGAAGCGTTGATACAGCCACTGAGCTATTCGGCAGAGGAACCATCTGTGTGTACCTGGTTTATTAAGAGAACATTTTTTTCCTGTCATTCTGTCATGAACACACTGCCCATGTGTATGGTTGCAGCAGCAGCAGCAGCATCTGGTCACTATGGTTTATTATGAAGCTCATCTGTTACCTCATTAGCAACACTAATCCAGAAGGCTGCAATTGTTCCTGGAAAAATGGAAACAGAAATTAAATGATTGAAAAAATTCAATTAGAGCACGGTAACACTACAATTTCCTCTGCTATAATAGAAATTTTCCCTCAATATGACCTTTGATACCGAGCCACAAACACAGTCCTTCACAGTAAATGGTAAACACTGGATCATGGTACACCAGAATGTATTGTTTCCTTAGCCTCCATAAAACTCCTCTGCTAATACTCTTCTTCTGTGGTGCTTATAGCAGAAGGATTGAAACCATTCATTTATTCCAAAATCCAAAACACACACTGACATGACCAGAATGCCAATTCATGGTCATGCTGTTCTCCTCGTGGTCATGAAATTTATATTCAGACGTCATGTAAACACCATCCTTTGTCTTCCACATGTCAGATTAATCATTCAGCACAGAGAAACAATGACACGTTGCCTTTTTTGTTTCTGAAAGGGGGGGGGACTGACTCATGACACCACAAGTTCGACCTTTGCAGTTCTCTGCAAATGCTTGCAAAATGTTCTGACCAGTTATTTAATTTGCCTCCTGTGTCTGTATTGTTTCGTGTTTTTGTTTTGGTTGTTTTTGTAGCGACACCTTGTGGAGGTGTCACCTTGTTTATTTGTACTTCCATGTCAGACATCCCAGGCCTAAGACTTCCAGATTTTATATCCAAAATAGAGTTAAAATCTTAAGAAAAAAAAATCTATTGGCTGTCACTGATCCCATAGAAATAGCAGGGACATGGGAGAGGCCTGGGACAAGCATGGAACATGCATTTTGAAATATGCCTGCCATGCACCACTTTGCATGATTTTTTTATGTTTTTTGTTTTTTTTCATTTGAGCAAAATCCATTGAGTTTTGTTTTGCACTTCTTTCATTTTTTAAAGGGGGGTGGGGGGTTATTTTTATTTATTTTATTTTATTTGAAGGGATTAACTGGTGCTTTGTTTCCTATGCTTTTGTTTCAGTAAAGGGGCCCGGCAGAAAGTTAAGTCTGCCAACAGATCTTAAGACTGATCTTGGTACGGTAGGCGAAAGCCAGCAGTTTATTTTTTTTTAACCTGATTTCCTTTTTGAATCATTTACTTTCTGCTTTTGTCATGATTTCTATACTTTTTATGTTGCTTTTTTAATTTTATTTTTGTGTTTATTTAAGTCTCACTCAAACTTTCTTCTTTCAGTTTCCTTGCCACTCTCTCTCCTCCTGTTCAACCAGCCCATGAGACTGTCGGCCTGACGTGTTTCGTCCATTTTGCCCCTTTTGGTGTATTTTCATTTACAAATCTTATTCCGTATTTGTCTCTCTTCTACATTTTGCAAGTGTTTCTAAAGGTGATTTGTAACTCATGCCCATATTTAAATCTGAGGCTTTCTATCGCTTCATCATGATTGGACCATCTTCTGATTTTTACGCAACCTTTTCCTCCATTGACAGCCTTGCTCTGCAGTATTGGATCACCCACTTACCTTTTCTCATTGTTACTGGACCATTTCTCTCTTAAACAGTCTTTCCTCCATTTTGACTGGATCATCCGAGCGTCCCCACCCCCTCAACCACCCCCATCAATCTCTAACTGCATACACATCACAGTCTCAGGTTTCCCTTCGCTCTCCTTCTGCAGTGTCACACATGCTGTTCCCCTCTGCTTTTCTAACACAAAATGTGCCAGTGACCACTTATCTTTGTGACTTGCATTATTTAATATTTTTTTTCTTTATGTGACAGGTATAAATACTAATGCTTTGTTTTCTGCAGTAGTAGGTGTGGAAATAAATGCCATGTAGTTACTTCTTTCACCAAATAATGGCTCCCAAAATAACATATGATTATGTCAGTATGAACACAAATTGGTGTGTCGCTTTTTTTTGTGCACACACACAAATCGGCCATTTTCTCCCAGTACAAAATAGGGGTGGTGACGAATTAGAACATAAATGGTTAAGGTAAACCACCAAAAAACAGGGTAAGGTTGTAGGTTGTCACGAAACGTATGAAAACCTAACATTAGGCTGATATTTTGGTCCTTAAAACTGGAACGTGTGCGTATTTTTGCTGCAGCACTAAGTGTTTATGAGGGACAGGACTTATCACTATGGTAGCCATAATGATGATGGCAGTTTTTATCTTTACCTATGCCTTCACACTTGTTTTTAATGCCTAACCCTAACCAGGATTGAAAACAAATATTAACAGCAGGTGAAAACACAAAAGTTCACTGTGTTTCAAACAATGATTGTTGTTGGGGGTGCCAACCATGCAGAAGCTGTGAGATGTATCGATATTAACCTTTTTTTGGTAATGTACAAAACAGAATTTCAGTTAAAATGCATTAGTTTGAAATTTGAGCTGTCTCTCATGAAAAAAGGATGACTTGTGTTAGTGTGCACAAAATAGTTCGCTCAAAATAATGCAAAATCCCAGCTTTCTTACCCAGGTGGTCGAGGCTGATGTCCCTCCACTACCTGGTTAATTTAGAGGGGGAAAAAGCCTTGTTTGGGGTATGGTACCTTAGTTCTTCCACCATTTTCCTGGCCAACCTGGCAACAAGCCCCATTGACTTATTGACACTGATGCAGGAGGGTCACAGAAGGGTTGCTACTCAGCATACCATACTTATGGTTGGGTATGCTAATGTTGTTGTTTCTCCATGGGGTTATAATTCATCAACAAATGCTAAGGCAAAATGCTAAAATAGATCACAAAGTATAATAATAATACCAGTATTGAATTCGTATATATTGCGACATATCGTTTTAAATGGGGAAGGTGCCCAATCTTAAACACAGATTCTTCCAGTCGCGTCTAACAGAAGACCATTGCTGGTAAGGAACAGTGGGCGTTAGACACAATTTAGGACACACAATGACACCGTACATTCTGTAGGTTACAGGAGTCATGCACTCCTGCATAACCCTAAGAACACTTACCATAACCCTGTCCAGGGTGTACCCCACCTATCGCTATGACCCTGTAGTACAGGAAAAACACGTTATAGACAGAATGACTCATTTGTATGTCTGCTAATGTGAGTGTGTGCGCTCTTGATGGAAATGTGCAAAAATCTGTGTGTGTGTGTACATCAGCTCCATTCTATCTGCTAACCAGTTTCCTTCAGAACATTTGCGGGGGCAATTCGACGATTTACCACATCTCTGTTTGAAATTCATGATAACAAAACACAAAGACAGATACACAGCAGTGTCCTGTTCGCGGCTCCCCTGCATTACATTTTCAATCCCGGCGCCGCCTTGGCCCATCCTGCTGTGAAACTGGGTGAGTGTTTGCACATGGACTGGGTGGCACCCTGGAGTTTTTCATCTTCACTTTGAAATGATTTTTTTTTTTTTTACATCAACCAGTTAAATGGGGAGACAAGTTTTGACATGCCAGGCATGTCACTACATGACAGCGCCAAGAGGATACAGAAGAGAACGTAGTATTTTTACAAATTGGCCTATTGCACTTTATCCTTACGCATAGGTTTCTTCAACCAGTTTTTTTTAGCTCATGTTTTTGTCATGTAGATGCCAATAAAGTATACGAGAACCATGTTTATTTTTTCATCTCGGAAGACAAGTGAGAGTATCATGATGCTGTTAATTGCAGCTGTCTTGTCAGCTTTTTGTCATCTAAACAGCAACATAGTGCACCCATTCCACACAATGCTGCTTGTCTTTTCTTTGTCTTATTAATAAGATTTGTTTTTTTTAACTAATTACTTTGTTCACAAACACACACTCACACACCACAAGGTTTCCAACAAACCTAGTCCTACAGGGGGAGTCCGTTTAAAACCATCATTACTGGACCTTTGTACAAAGGTCCAGTATCTTATATCTTATCTAGCTTAGATACAGTGAGGTCAATACGTATTTGATCACCCTGTGATTTTGCAAGTTCTCCTACAATCATGGAGGTGTCTAGAATTTTCAGCGTGGGTGCTTTTCCACTGTAAGAGACAGAATCCAAAAATAAAAATCTGGAAATCACATTGTATGATTTTTTAACAATTTATTCGTGAATTACTGTGTCAAATAAGTATTTGTTTTACCAATTACAGAGGTCAAACGGTTCCTGTAGTTCTTCATCAGGTTTGCACACACTGCAGGAGGGATTTTGACCCACTCCTCCACACAGATGTTCTCTAGATCTGTCAGGTTTTAGGGCTGTCGCTGAGCAACACAGAGTTTTAGCTCCCTCCAAAGATTTTGTATTGGGTTTAGGTCTGGAGAAAGGCTAGGCCACTCCAGAACCTTGATATGCTTCCTACAGAGCCACTCCTTGGTTTTCCTGGCTGTGTGCTTCGAGTCATTGTCATGTTGGAAGACCCAGCCTCGACCCACCTTTAATGCTCTGACTGAGGGAAGGAGGTTGTTCCCCAAAATATATCAATACATAGCCCCAGTCATCCTCTCCTTAATACAGTGCAGTCGCCCTGTCCCCTGTGCAGGAAATCACCCCCAGAGCATGATGTTACCACCCCAATGTTCACAGTAGGGATGGTGTTCTTGGGATGGTACTCATCACTCTTGTTCCTCCAAACACGGTTAGTGGAGTTAAGACCAAAAAGTTCTATTTTGGTCTCATCTGACCAAAAGACTTTCTTCCATGACTCCTCTGGATCATCCAGATGGTTCCTGGCAAACTTCAGACGGGCCTGGACATGGGCTGACTTAAGCAGGGGAACCTTCTGTGCCATGCATGATTTTAAACCATGACGTCTTAGTGTTTTACTGATAGCAGCCTTGGAAATGGTGGTCCCAGCTCTCTCCACGCATTGACTAGCTCCTCCCGTGTAGTTCTGGGCTGTTTCCTCACCTTTCATAGCATCATTGATACCCCGTCAAGGAAAGATCTTCAGTGGGGCCCCAGTCCGAGAGACATTGAAAGTCATTTTTAGCTTCTTCCATTTTCTGACAATCGCTCCAACAGTTGTTCTTTTTTCACCAAGCTGCTTGGCAATTGCCCCGTAGCCCTTCCCGGCTTTGTGAAGGTCTACAATTTTGTCTCTTGTGTCTTTTGACAGTTCTTTGGTTTTGCCCATGTTGCTACTAAGACTTTGGCTGATTGTGGGGTGCACAGGTGTCTTTATGATGGCTAACGACCTCAAACAGGTGCTACTAATTTAGAATCATGAGCAGAGTGTAGCTGGACTGTTTAAAAGCACAATAACAGCGTCAGAAACCTGGCTGATCAGCAAGTGACCAAATACTTATTTGACACAGTAATTCACAAATAAATTGTTAAAAAAAATCATACAATGTGATTTCCAGATTTTTATTTTTAGATTCTGTCTCTCACAGTGGAAAAGCACCCACACTGAAAATTCTAGACTCCTCCATGATTTCTCCTCCATGAAGTGGGAGACCTTGCAAAATCACAGGATGATCTAATATTTATTGACCTCACTGTGTGTGTGTGTGTGTGTATATATATATATATATATATATAGTTAAAAATATATATATATATATATATATATATATATATATATATATATATATATATATAGTATATAGTAGTCAAAAAGCTCCCCGGCGGCAAGGCACCAGGGGTGGATGAGATTCGCCCTGGGTACCTTAAGTCTCTGGATGTTGTGGGGCTGTCTTGGTTGACACGTCTCTGCAACATCGCGTGGCAATCGGGGGCAGTGCCGCTGGACTGGCAGACCGGGGTGGTCGTCCCTCTTTTTAAAAAGGGGGACCGGAGGGTGTGCTCCAACTACAGGGGGATCACACTCCTCAGCCTCCCTGGGAAAGTCTCCAGGGTACTGGAGAGGAGAATTAGACCTATAGTCGAACCTCGGATTAAGGAGGAGCAATGTGGTTTTCGTCCTGGCCGCGGAACGCTGGACCAGCTCTATACCCTACGCAGGGTGCTGGAGGGTTCATGGGAGTTCGCCCAACCAGTCCACATGTGTTTTGTGGACTTGGAGAAGGCGTTCGACCGTGTCCCTTGCGGCATCTTGTGGGAGGTGCTCTGGGAGTATGGGGTCCGTGGCCCTCTGCTGAGGGCTGTTAGGTCCCTGTATGACCGGAGCAGGAGTTTGGTTCGCATTGCCGGCAGTAAGTCAGACCTGTTCCCAGTGCATGTTGGACTCTGGCAGGGCTGCCCTTTGTCACCGGTTCTGTTCATAATTTTTATGGACAGAATTTCTAGGCGCAGCGAGGGGCCGGAGGGGATCTGGTTCGGGAACCATAGGATTTCATCTCTGCTTTTTTGCAGATGATGTTGTCCTGTTGGCTTCATCGAGCCGGGACCTCCAGTGTGCACTGGGACGGTTTGCAGCAGAGTGTGAAACGGCTGGGATGAGAATCAGCACCTCCAAGTCTGAGGCCATGGTTCTCGACCGGAAAAAGGTAGTTTGTCCTCTCTGGGTGGGAGGAGAGCTCCTGCCCCAAGTGGAGGAGTTTGTGTATCTCGGGGTCTCGTTCACGAGTGAGGGAAAAATGGAGCGGGAGATTGACAGACGGATCGGTGCAGCTTCCGCAGTAATGCGGTCGCTGTACCGGTCTGTTGTGGTGAAGAAGGAGCTGAGCCAGAAGGCGAAGCTCTCGATTTACCGGTCAATCTATGTTCCTACCCTCACCTATGGTCATGAGCTTTGGGTAGTGACCGAAAGAATGAGATCGCGAATACAGGCGGCCGAAATGAGTTTCCTTCGAAGGGTGGCTGGGCGCTCCCTTAGAGATAGGGTGAGAAGCTCAGTCACCCGAGAGGAGCTCGGAGTAGAGCCGCTGCTCCTCCACATCGAGAGGAGCCAGCTGAGGTGGCTCGGGCATCTGGTTCGGATGCCTCCTGGACGCCTCCCTGGGGAGGTGTTCCGGGCATGTCCCACTGGGAGGAGGCCCCGGGGAAGACCCAGGACGCGGTGGAGAGACTATGTCTCTCGGCTGGCCTGGGAACGCCTCTGGATTCCCCCAGAGGAGCTGGAGGAAGTGTCTGGTGAGAGAGTCTGGGTGTCCCTGCTTAGACTGCTGCCCCCGCAACCCGGCCCCGGATAAGCGGTGGAAGATGGATGGATGGATGGATGGATGGATGGATGGATGAATGGATATATATATATATATATATATATATATATATATATATATATATATATATATAGCTTGTCCTTGTATCTTGTGTGTATACAATATATGAAGAAAAATGGAGGAAATAGGGTTTTTGTTTGTTTGTTTTTAATCATTCTTTTCTGGCACAGACTAGATGAAGCTGCACTCACAATGTTTCTCCACCTTTGCCTCTCCTTTGCATCTCTTTCTCCTTCCTGCACATACTTACTTCAAATAACTCTTTTTCACTCACTCTCCCCTTCCTCACTGTCATCTCTCTGGTTAACGATCAGCTTGCTTCTTAAAAAATATTCATCTTCATAAGTCATGTAGTGAAATAAAATCTAGTTGGCAGTTGGTTGAAAAAAACAGCGATTAAACTTGATTTGTCCTTTGTTTAGTCACTGGATGTGTTATGAAGATGGATATTACATTGATTAGAGTATAGTCTTGAAAGTTGAATTGAATCTCCCCTCTTTCTGTTGTTTGCTAATGCTTTGCCGTTGTTTCAGATCATGTCAATGGACATTGCACTAGCCCCACCTCCCAGCCCTGCTCGGCGGGGAAGCCTCGCATTCCGATGGGTCCCGAGGGACCACGGCTTACTCGCAGAGGCCCTGGCCGACCACCTTTCCGCAAGGCCCAGTCCGCTGCTTGCATGGAGATCTCTTTGCCTGTGTCCCACACTGAAGGTGTGTGCTTGTCTTCCCAACTCCCATCCCATATAACCCTCTATAACATACCCATCCCTTCCTCCCCAAACAACCGCATGACATCCTCTCACCCTGGGGTAAGTGGATCAAGGACTGACACATGGTAAACACAAGTCAAGCTCATGCTAATGCTAGTTAGCAGCATGAAATCTGATTTTTTTTTAATATTCACCATTTGATCAAACAGTATTTGTAAAAACTGAAGTAAAGGGGGATAATTTTATAGTTTAGCTGTTTTTTATCATATAGGTTTTGCAGCATCACCTCACAACATTTAGATCAGTTGAGCTAATGCTAGCTTTTTTTCTATAGCTAAAATAATAACCATAAGTAATAAAATACTGCAATTTGAACTAAATTCTAAAAGCTAAAATTAGCTTAAGACACTAACAAAAATGATTTGAGCGATCAAATCACTATAAATTAGTTATGGGCAATGTGACAACAATAACCAACCAAACTAATAACAACTCTAGCAGTAACAGAAAACTAAGGGGGCGGGGCTTAGCAATTTTTAATTAATATCCTTCAAAACAGTGAGCCTACTATTTCTAAACACTAGAGTGCTTAGAAATTTGCATTTGCAGATATTTTATATTGACGTCTTTACAATGAGCTACTTTATAGCTTCTGCAGCTGGCATTAGCATCACCTTACAACATTGGGACGACTTTGAATGCAAGAAACAGCCATTGCATTGTGTCCCTGTTGTTGCTTGTGTCAGCCATGTCCCAGGCCTGAAGGTTGGTGCAATGATGAATGATTAGAGCATTTAAGTTTTTTTTTTTCTGATTTACATTTTTTTTTTCTTTTATATCTATTTTTATGCAGCTATAGCAACACTGATGCACTAGAAACACATCTGCAGATGTTTAGTTTATCGGGTAGTATGTCCTGTTTTCTTCTCATGAACATGATGTTTTTAGAAAGTAAAAGCGTGTGGCCACACCTCCCGACTTTTCTCATAATCCACAAAACTTTGAACCTAAACAGGCATTTTTATCTATGGTTATTTGATTTTTATGTTTGTAAGTGTAAGCAATCTGCTAAACTAAAACTAGGACATCCGTTTTTCTTTATTTCAAATCGCCCTTTTCAGTATGCAGACAGATAAAAGGGTGGAATAATACAATGTCACTGCACAGTTTGAACTCTGCCGTTCTGACATTCTCTCATTGACAATTTGGACGTTTCTTTTTTCTTCCATTTGAGCTTCCTTTTATACACACCATAACTAAAGGACTGACCTATCTGAGGCTTCATATCTCCATTATCAGTGTAGAAAAAAAAATGTGTACAACTGTGTGTGTGCGTGGTAGAAAGGCTTTGTGTGTGTGCGTTTATGTCTGTATGATTTTTCTTTAAATGTGAAATTGTTTTCTGTTATATATATATATATATATATATATATATATATATAAATATATATATATATATATATTCCCATTCTGTGACAGCCAAAACAAAGGCTGTCATGCAAGTGCTTAAAGTGACACTCCCCACAGTGTAATTTTGAGATACTGACCTCAGAATTGACACAGAAAAATGGCCTCTGCCAGGATTGTACGACAACATTTAATTACACATATGTATAAATCCCTGCACTTAGTCTGTCTTGTCACTGCCGGGCTATGGACATCAAGACACCAATGTAGGACATGTATTGACTTTGAATAAAGAACATCATCCTCCCACTCAGACGAAGATGATGTGCACATTTTTCATCTTAACAGGACTCGTGACATCGCCCTGTCACGTTGAACATTTTATTTCTCTCTCCTGGACTCCAAACTAAACTTTTTTTGTTGTTAGCTAGAAAAAGCCCCAGCAAAACATCACTAAGACTGAGTGGGTGATATTCTGCAAGTGTTAAAAATAGAAGGATGGTAGATGGTAATGGACACAAAAAAATTGCAGGTCAAGGGATAAAGATTGGACAGGGTGGTCCATAGCTGGTTGAATGATGATTAGGCCTGGAGGCAGAAAAGTTCTTTAACACTCCTGTGTGGAGAGCAGACTGAAGTACAGTCATGTCTGAAAGTTAATAGAGCCTCCTGGTATTTTACTGTGTGTTTTTGTGGGTCTTAGCGTTACAACCTCAGACAAACAACATCAATACTGCGCCCCCTCTTACTTTCTTACTTTCAATAGGATTTGATTAAGTGAGCTGCAGCAGGTGCTGCTGATCATCAGCCCTTGATTAATTGATCAGTTTGGCCTGGAGGTTTAATGGCCAAGACCGGCCCATTATAAAAATGGACCACTTGATTTGTTGGAGTATGTTAGTCATTTCCAGTTGTGCCATGCTTGCTGTGAAAAACATTTACAAGTAGGGGCTGTTTAATATAATAGGCTGCTGAGGGTGGTTAAAGGTCATGGGCTTGTGGATGGACAAAAAAATCAAAATGTTCAGTCTCATCTACACTGGCCTCTACACTGTCACTCTTTCCCTTCTCTCAGCATCTGCTTCACCTATGAAATAATATGTAGATGGAAATACTAATGCCAGGACACAAACAGCATCCTTGTTATGTTAATGTATTCAACACAATGAACTTTAAGCAGTCCTGAAAAACAACTTTTGTTACTTCTTTTTTACTTACCACCACCCCATTCAGCTGTGCCTGTGCCCTCCCTAATTTCGATTTCATCAATATTGTCTGCCTAGCTTTGCTCTTTAGATGCTACACAAATCAAGCCATAAAGGAATTCTTTTACAGCACACTTATTATACATTCAATTATTTAATCATTATTTATTTAATTATTTAGACACTTATTATATATTATGTAAATTCATTTCAATAGCCATTGCCTATGTATACAATGCATGAATACTTGTTTTTTAAATGCGAGCTTATTGTTCAGTTTAGTTAGTTACTAATTGTGGTAACATAGCACAACGTTCAAAGTGTTGTGTGTAGCTTAATGTATTTATGGGTTTATGAGTTTTTAGTTAAATTATCAATTAGGTCTAACGATATATCTCCCTTACCATTTGCCTCTTCTGTCTGTCTTCTTGAGAATATGTCAGTCAGCTTTGCACATTTGGCAGCAACCTTAATCAATGCCCTTTTCTTCTTTAACCTGGCTTTTTCAGCTCCACCTGGTCTCTTCCGGTCCATTTTTACCCGCTTCTCTGTCCCGTCTCAACTTTTGCTAGAGACACGCTATGGTGGACTCAACCAACGATGAGCTATGCAAAGGGGTGTTTGTGTGAAATGGTAGCTCTCAAACTTCCCTCTGTCTCAGAGACAGATCGATTCAGCGCAAACAGCGCTGCAAAGTAACATTAATATTCTACCGTGATTACTACTATTCCTCGTCGCCGACCGGCCCATGAGTCGAGCGGCCCACCGGGAATCCTCCCAACTCTCCCGATTACCCACTCTGCCCTTAATGACTCGAGAGAAAGACATAAACAATGGTGTTAAAGAAGCAACTGTTGCTGCGTATCAATCAAGGATGGATGATCAGCAGCACTTGCTGCAGCTCACAAATAAATCCTATAGAAGCTGTAAGGGGACAGGGGACTTAACATTGAACATGTTTTTGACTTCATTTTTGGCACAGTTATAAGTTTTCTGAAGTTATATTTCCCCAGCCCACTATGATCAGACGATTTTTTTATTGTGTTTTTACACCAAAATAATTAAAAGAGACAGGACTCTAGACTGCCATACACGCACACCAGCCAAAGCACTACCACTGCATTATTTCTGTTATAGAGCTGCTGCATTATTTAAGGTGCTTCATTTTGTCGTCCCTTCATGGCCTCCCTTTCCTTTTCAGTCTGGGTTCTTGTGAGATTAACAGGATGTCAGGTCACGACAGGCTAATCTCTCCATAGGGAGACTCAACAGTGTGACAGTTACCAAAATGTCACCGTTACTGTAGCCGCTCTGCACGAACATCAGACAAAAAGTCACAGCTAACGTTGGCAGGTGAGAGTAAGATCATGTTCCCAAATCTCTTCCCATCTGTTCTGTGATTTTTAACTTGGACTCAGTACCCGTTTTGTTACTATAACAATCATGTAAGTGTACATTATTGATTCTGAATAGAGAGGCAGGATACTACTTGTTAATTCACAGCTGACCCTTTTACATCACTTCTGAAATTAGATCCACGTTGCCATTTTCATCGACCTCATTATGCAACAGTGACCTGGAACCAAGAGGGAAGCAGTTTTTCATTAGCATAAGCTAAATGTTTTATTAAAGCCGACTGCCTGGGCTACAGGTGCAATATCAAACAGGCCGGTGCAGACGATGGTGGAAATGGCTCATCTCCACAGTTGATTTAATGTGCCCATCACCTCTGTAAATATCCTTAAGAAACTGTTTGCCAGACTTCTGGAGTAATTTACCATCAATCTATTTAATTATGTTTTTTTTCTGCATCAAATTTCTTTGGAGATGTTAAATGATAACAGTTCAAAATTGGCCTGATACGGTGTTTAGACCTCAAATTAAGGAAGGTTTTATGCAACAGTATAGGCTTATTATTACAAGCTGGAATGCGGAATCCATAATACTTGTATAATATATAAATCCAAGCTAGCAGAAGTCCACAGCTTATATCTGATATGAAGACATGACAAACTTGCTAAATGGTATTTTGACATACAGTAAGTAGCTTTTATTCTCTGCCTTCTTGGTTGGTTTTAGTCTCTGCCACCCTTATCCGGTAAATCTGTGACTTTAAGTTTGACCCTATGAAATATTTAATTGGATTCTACATCTTTGTCTACTTTCTGTCTCTTCAGCTTCTATTTGTGCTACACTCTTAAATGTCATAATGTCAACTTGCCGCACAAGATTTATTGTTATATAATAGACCTATAATAGGCAGCTCGCTGTGAAGTTTTCAGAGAACATTCATGCTTCTAACACTTCATGCTGTGGGTTGTAATGAGTATTGTAACTGCCACATACTTCGTGCTATACCAGAAGGAACTGTGGTCTCAGCTGTGGTGAAAGTCTTTGAACCCTTTAGAATTTTTTTCTTTATCGCTGCATAAATATGACCCAGAACATAAACAGATTTTCACACAGGTCCTGGCAGTAGACACAAATATTTAACTTGGTGATTGATTGATTTAGGAAAATGATCCAATCAGTGAGTTAAGATTCAGCATGCAAACAGATGTCCTGACTGAGATGCAGCATAACAAGCCCAAACCATGATACTACCACCACCGTGCCTCCCAGATGGGATTCAATGGGACCTCACTATTACATGTTCTGCTTTTGGAGTGATCTTTGTTAGTCAAGCGCTCTTGAGGATGGATTTTTATCAGATGGACTCTAATTTGGCCTTCAAATAAACACTAATTCTACAGGTTCATATAATTTTACTAATCGGAAATATGAGTATTTGTCTTATTTGTTTATTTGGGTTCTCTTTGTCTATTTTAGAATCTGTGTGAAATGTGATGGTTTGGGTCATATTTATGCAGAAATATATACTAAATTCTAAATTCTTTACAAGCGTTCAAGTGCAATATATGAATAGTTCTTTAAAACAATGCATATGAGCAAATATCAATAACTTTTGCCTTTTTTGTTTTCGGTATTTGAAAAGTGCAAGTCAGCAGTGTGTGAGAAAAACTGACAGTGATCTGAAAGTCAAATGTACGACTCAAAGAGCATGTGGTCAGGAGGAAATGACTCATTGTAGCCTGTTGCAGCATTTATGTGCTTTTGTTATTATTATTATTATTATTATTATTATTATTATTATTATTATTATTGTACATGAACAGTCACTTCTCTCAGCAGAGCTTTGCATAATTCCTCTCATACTTTTGTCTTCTTTGCTTACCTTGGGCACGCTTGTTTATCAGTTGCACTGGGTTACCACAGTGAAGAGCCAGCAGGATCACTAGAATAATTAAAGGTCAACAAGCAGTGCGAGAAATGAGGCCGATGTTAATGAGGCCTGCATGCCAGGCAGGCAGACAGAGGAGGGAAATGGCAGGGGAAAGTAGACTCGATGTACAGTAAACATTTTCATTCTTCCCATCTTGATAAGGCAGCATACAGGTTAATAAATGTTAAAGATGTAATTCTATGATGCTATAAGATTTACCTGCGGCAGGATAATGCATAAAATGGAGAGTTTATATTGTAATCATTTGATTTGTTTGCTTATATAGAGACAGGCCGTTATTTACTCCTGCATCTTAAACAAGCCCAACCATAATACTACCACTACCGTACTACCGTAATACAAAGTATTTTAATTTGAGGTCAAGTTTTACACTAAGCTGTGGTCACAGTCAGTACATAGACATTTGAAAATTTCACGTGTCTGTCCTCGTCTCTCTACAATGTGTGTGTGTGTGTGTGCACTTGCGTAAATCGAGCACTTTGTCCGTCTCACCACTTCTGATTGTCTGCCTTATCGCCTCCCCGGCAGAGCCTCGCCTCGCCTGCCTCTAGCTCCCTCCCCTCCCTTCGCCCCCCTCCAGGGGTCCCTGTGTCCTGTCAGAGTACCACTGCGCCTGACTTTCATTAGCCAGCACCCTACAGGCTCTGTCACACAGCATAAACACACCCCAGCGACACACGCGTAAAAAAACCCAAGCTGCTGCTGCCACCAGGACTCGCAGCAGAAGGCTATTTTGCCTCTGTGGCTGCCGGCAGCTTTGTACAGCAGCCGTGCTGTCAAGACATCACAATTGTGCCTAAAAATATCTATATGCATTGATACAGTTCCAAATTCTAAGGGGAAATAGTTTCATTAAATTAACTCTGCATCTGCCTCTTTTGTTGCAAAAGTTTAGTTGTGTTGCAACAGTGCTGTAACAATGGAATGCATGTGTAAAGCTGTATTATAAGACTTTAAGCATCAAAACCAGCACCTCTTTAACAATGGTCTTTATTAGCTTAGCAGTAATGGGGTTCAGAGAGAAGATGGATGCGAGTAAAGGTTGTGTGTGGCCACCAGAAACTGGTCTTTTTCTGTCTTTGTATATATTTGAAGCAATCTCTCCAGGCTCAGTTGCATCTTTCTCTCTTTTCCTTTCTGTCACTCTCTCGTGCTGCTGTTCATCTGTCCGTCATGTCTGTTACCTGGCTGGGTATGGTCACATGTGTGTGTGTGTGTGTAAAAATCGTTTGGGTCGTGGTGGGGTGTGAATTTGTTTTATGGTGGGGATGGGGGGGACTCATGTTGTGGGGGATAAATAGGGCATGCGTCCAGGAGGGCAATGCTTCAGCAGTTACACGGGGTCACTATGTATTCCCATGACGAGCACCACACCGCCGCCGCCTCCTACTGCTGGAGCGACAGAGGTAAGGGGGCTTCGGCCGCAACAAAAAGTGCTGACTCTTGCTTCACGTTCGTCCGTCAGTCCAGAATGTCAGTCCGTCCTGTGGCCCTTTTGTCTCCTAAAACGTGCCTGCTCTTGTCCTGGAATTTGGGTGATGTCTTCAGGAAACATCCGTTCTGTCATAAACATCACTGCAGTTTGGGGCTGTGTGGGTTAGATTTTATGTAAAAAAAGAGATAATAAAGGTCAAATTGAAATCTATTTAGTTTTCATCTGTCAGGATCTGTGTACACTGGCTTGCAGCAGCCATGTGCAGCTGCTGTTACATAAAGTCTCCACTCTGTGTAACATTAGGCTGCAGTACAGCACATTTCCTGGCTCTGAATAATTCAGAAATGCAGCAATAGGCTACAGAAGTACTTTCATGATGGTGGCTTTATGTACACAGCAGAGGACGTGAATGTGTAAGCACTCAAACAGAGTTTGAATTTGGTGCCAGTGTGTGTGTGTGTGTGTGTCCACGCCACTTGGTAGAATCTTGTCAGTAGAAACCAGTGCAATATGTGTGAAAGTGTGTTTTTGTCCAGCTGTCTCTATGTAATAATTGATCTATTCTGTGGCATTTTGTGTTTTGATTTTACATCACAGTGTGATAAATATTCTGCACTCATGATCACTATTTCTTCTCTTTTTGTTTGCCATGTTGCTGTTTCCCTCTTCCACTCTTCCGCTGTTGCCATAAATTTCTACTTTCCAACACTGTGTCTGCCCCCCCCCCCTCTCTTTTGTCACTGGTCATCGTATCTTGCCTGTGCGTTTCTATATGGCTATAGAGAGTCGTGAAAACTCCTTCAGCCGCTCACGTAGTTCCAGCGTGTCCAGCATCGACCGTGACACCAAAGAGGCCATCACCACGCTGCAGTTCGGAGAGTCCTACGGCCGAAAAAGCGACGCCCTTCCTACACCGTGCCTGTGGGTGGGCACAAGCTTAGGCGTGGTTCTGCTCATCCCAATGTCCATTCCTACTGACCAGGAGGAGAGGATGGAGGAACCTGTCACCATTGGCCCTAGTGGTGAGTACAGCACAGTGCACACTAAAAAGGATTTTATATTTTTACTTTCTTATAGAAACACCGCACGTACTCCCAAATCTTAATAATGAACAGAAAAATAAGAGTTTTTATCCTTATATTTCACTCACTGCTAATAGCAAGTCATTAACCTATTCAGCTGCCTTACTATTTCAGTTTAAATTCCTTTTATGTAATATTCCTGCTCAGCACCTGTGGCTCTGATGCTCTAATCATAGATTTTATACTCCACATGACAAAAGCCTTAGGCTGGCTGCACGTTAGAGGATTTTACAATCATAACTGATTTTTAAAACATGAGAGATTGCAGACAAAGGCACAAGTTCAGCCCATTTTTAACATTATAATAGAGTGCTTAAGTCATTTCCTTTCCAGTGGACCCCCATGGAACGTTGATATGGAGAGACCTTGTTTTTTCAACTAAATTTGCAACCTTAGTTTTATACATTATATGTAGCTAACTAAAATATATTATTATAATTATTACTATTATTGTTGTTGTTGTTGTTATACGGGATATTATCATAAAGGTGTGCTGCTATAATCAACCTTTATTTTCTTTTTCTTTTATTTCTTTATTCATAAAATTCATGTTCAAACAATCTTTTCCATTAGTATACATCATATGTGTGTATGTGTGTCAAACAGGACTTTTTTTGTTTTTTCTTTCTATAGACAACTAACTGTAGAAGTTAGAATTAAGCTTCCATGGGGTCCACCAGAGGGGGCATAGTTGAACACACACTCACTAGATGCTCTGGCAACACCTGCCGTGGCTTAAGCAGAAAAACAAATATGGAGGAGGATCAATGTTTCTAGCTATCAACTCTAATATTGTGTCATGTATGACGCATTGTAAAGGCACAGGTTTTGTTGCTGCAAATCCAGATTATGCCTGTTTGCCAGATTATGCCGATCATAAATCATAAACTCCTTGTAGTGTGTAGCCAGCCTTATGTGGGGTTTTTAATGTTTGAATGTGCCCCACTATTGAATGCACTGCACTGCCTGTACTCAATTTCACGCTTGTTTAACAATTTGTCATTAAACATGCACAGCTGGACTTAATGTGCACTGAATGGGGAAGTTAATGAAGCCCATATAAAGTGCTGCTCCAACTCAAAAATTGTGCAGTTTGAACCACTCTTAGTTGTTTTCCCTTTTGCACACTGGCTATTACCAATCCCTGATACAGCGTCTGCATCTTACACCCACCTGGCCTAAACCCTGGCTAAACCTTGCTAACATTTGCATCATTATTTATCCACTGGCAATACACCGGACTCAACATGATACCTTGGCAGAGTAGTTCAATATAACTCTCTGCTATGTGAAGCAGTGAAAGCAGTTTGGATGGTGCTGGGTGGTGCTGATGAGGTGCTGCTTTTAAATCAGGCTTTGAAGAATTTACCAACACTGACTTTAAATTTTTTGCACATGACACCGATTCAGTCAGCTTTTGATGACAATGCATGCAGCTACCTTGTCACAAAAGAACACTGCAATAATATTCTATGACAAATCATTTTTCAATATATTTAAAGATGCACTGTAGGCTGATCTGAGTGAAGAGATATTATCTTGCATCCTCCCTTTTGAAATGTGTGTGATTGTCTTGAAGTGGCTCAGACAGACACTGATGCAGAGCCAGGCTTTTAAAATAAAAGCAGGTCATTTCCTGAGGAATTATAAGTGCTCTGCGTTGAAACTGTGAGAGCAGCAGTTGGTCTTACTCATAGTTTAAGCACTTCTGAGATGTTACAATTGGATAGAATTAGTTGCCATGGTGAACTTTGATCTGTTATACATAATCTTGCAAACAAGTTTCCTTTTTGCACTTTAAGGGCAAGGATAGATTTATGTCTTTGCAGTCTGGCCAGCCATTCAAACATGCTCCACACGCCCAGCTGTGTGGAGAAAAAGGTCTCCTAGACAAAGCAAAAACATCAATAAACCCCCAAAATCCAGGCTCTTTGAAGCAGCAGTTGTTCTCTTGAGACTGAAGGAACATGAAGCGAGCTTATTACTGGAAGGTCACAGATTTAGCTCTGAGGAAGAGTTGGCAAACAGAAAATCATTTGTCTTTGAAATGTGAACCTAACTTTGCATCATCCAACCCTTAACTTTACACCCACACACACACACACACTTGTAGGAGGGGTCCTGATGCTGAAGGGCTCTGTGCTGCGCTTTGGTTTCCTGGACTGCATGGGTGCTGTCATTCAGAGCCCCTACGAGGTATGGCGGGACCTCAATGCCCCCGAGGACCTGGAGCGACCGAGAAGGCGCAAGCTGGTCCACTTCTCACCCTCCTCTTCGCAGGACGCCTGCGGAGAGGGACATTTGGCCGTGGTGTGCTCTGAGAGGCAGGCCAAAGTTTTTCTGATGCCGTCGCAGTCTTGCCTCTTCGTCCACAACATCACAGAGTCATCCTTTGTACTGCGGGCCGACGTGGTATCTGTGTGCAACAGCGTGTGCCTGGCCTGCTTCTGTGCCAACGGGCATGTCATGACACTCAGGTGAGAGCCACAAGCACAATTGGTTGTCTAAAACTTTTAGAGTTTTTATACCACAAACTTAGTTTATTGTGTGTGTGTGTCTGTTACTTAAGGCGTCAAATCAGAGTCAATCACAGTGTGAGGTCATGTGATCTGTGGCATTGTTTATTTATAGTTGTAATAGGTGCGTTGCATAACTCTCTGACACATGTTTTAAAATTAAATGATTTGTCACCAAACTGGCAGCAAAAAAGAAAAAAAAAACTAAATGCTCCCTCCTGTTCTGCCCACAGTTTGCCCAGTTTAAGACCGCTGATGGATGTCAATTACCTGCCTCTGACAGACATGCGCATTGCAAGAACCTTTTGCTTCACCAACGGGGGGCAGGCACTGTATCTCAGCTCCCCTACAGAGATTCAGAGAATTACATACAGCCAGGAAATGTGCGACAACCTGCAGGTCAGTCACTGCCGTCTGTTTGTGTCTATTCATCTGTCTGTCAGTGTATCTATCTACAGTAAGGACCAGGTTAGAATTTATAAAATGATTCAGTCAATACAACAGTAAGAAGTGTAATGTTTCGAAAATACTGCATTCCAGTAGGAAGAACCATATCCCAGCTGCCATCATTGATCCAGCAACCTCTGATCTATTTGTGAAATTCTGTTGCCGTTATACGTCGTATTCATGAAGACATTTACAAACACACCACTGCATATCTTTGCCTAGTCAACTGTAATTTAGCTTTATAAATGGCATCTATACCCGTATCAATGTAAACATAAATAGCTTGGCTTTTCTGTGCATGTTGAGTAATTTCAATCAGAAAAGTATTGGTGCAGTAAATAAGCAGGGGCCATTATTCTCACCCTCGGTGAAGCCTAAAGCTGACAGCAGCCATTGAACTGAAATGTCACACTTGTCATATGTGTTATGAACTATGCTGGGTTGAATATGGTTCCACACTCTGTGTGTGTATGTGCATGTACACAGGGTCGTATTTGTGCTCATACTTACTGAGCACTGATAATAAATGTCAGCAGCATGATGCAGCCATAGTGCCATCTAGAGGCAGTAATGGTTTATTAGACTGAGTGGTTCTCTGCTGTTATGGAGGTAAAGCTGTCTGTGTATGCAGAAGATGATTTCACCAGTGTATGACATGTCAGTTTTAGCATTAGCAAATGCTAATGTTCATTGTTTGTATTTGTTTCAGGAAATGCTAGGAGAGCTGTTTACACCAATAGAAACACCAGAAGCCCAAAACAGAGGATTTTTGAAGGGCTTCTTCGGAGGAAATGCTCACAACTTCGACAGAGAAGAGCTCTGTGCGTGTTTTTCTATATGCAAACCCATCAAAAAATATATTCATAACACAGCCAATATTCTCTATATTTAAAAAATCTCTATACTTATCTGATGTTGTTGACAGTTGGTGAAGCAGCGGCCGGGAAGGCTTCTCGCAGTCTGGCGCAGCACATCCCTGGGCAGGGTGGGGTGGAGGGCATGAAGGTGGCAGCCAGCGGAGTGGTGGGTGACCTGGCACGGGCCCGAGTTGCTCTAGATGAGAGAGGCCAACGGCTGGGGGAGCTGGAGGAAAGAACTGCCCTGATGATGACCAGTGCAGAAGTCTTTTCCAAACATGCTCATGAGGTGAAAAAGACACATTTATGCAGATTAGCAAATCTGATTGTAGTGGGTCTTAGAATTAGGCAAATACAACTTTGGACAAACAATAATGCCTGTACTATATAACTCTTTTCACTGTTTTGTTATTTATTTAGCAAAAATGAAGTCAAAAGTCCCTGTATTCAATACTAAGTCCCCCTTACTGCTTCCATAGGGTTTAATCAGGTGCTGCTGATCATCAGTCCTTGATGAATTGATCATCAGTAGGTGTGCAGACCTATCAAAGCAAATAATAAAATCATAGAAATACAAAAAAAACCTGAGCTACCAAAAAGCTGTTGTCTGTGACGTCACTGGAAAAAAATAGCAGCCTCCCCCAAAACGGCTTGACACATACACAATACATACACAGATGAAGCCTAAATTTCACAATTCTCCCCTAATGCCACAGTGCCCTATACAGTGTTTGCCACAAATGATCTATCAACACTGAGGAAAATTAATACATTAATATATCAAACATTAATATATTACAACATTTTTTTACAAAAGCATCTGACTCTCATAGTGACTAATGAGAAAAACTCTGACCCTTGGACAGATGACCCCTGTTCTAGGGACAGTTAAAGCTTGGGTTAAATTGGGTCATACAACAGAACAATGATCCAAAGCACAGCAGCTAATCGACATCAGAATGGCTGAAAAATAAAAGAATCAAGGTTTTAGAATGATCTATGATCTGAGGTTGTATTTGCCTAATACTACCCACTATAGCCAGAAAGTACTTCTTTAACATAACTGTATAGACTCTAATATTGTCATACATGGTACACACAACAGATAAATAAGGTTGCTAGTTACTTCTAATCAACAGTATGTGACTGTCTGTTTTTTCCAGCTCATGCTGAAGTGCAAGGACAAGAAGTGGTACCAGTTCTAATAGCGGGACAGGGAGCCAAGGACGCCTTTGGCTTTTCTGGGAGCTTTACGCCGTGACTGGACTTTCACTTTAAAAATGAAAGCAATTACAAGAGAGACACTCGAGTGACTTTGTCTTTACGGCTTCTGGATTGGTTATACTGTGCATACAGCAGTGTCACATTGCTGAATGACGAGGACGGGGCAATCCTTCTCTGGACAGAAGGAGGACGGACGGCATGTGAAGGTGACGGCATCTGAAGATGGAACTGGAAATAACCCACATGTCTGTGTGTGTGTGTTTAACCGAGTGTGTGTGTGTGTGTGTGTGTGTGGTTGGGTTTTTTTCCGGACTTTACTGTGTAGATACTCAAAAGTTAAGAAACCAACAAGAAATGCATGAAACAACAATGGATGACTATTTAAAAAAATATACAACTGCCATATTATAAAGCAGCATGCTACTTCAACAGGAGATTCAAAAACAATAATAATATAAAAAAGTTTTATTTATTATGTAAGCCAACAACAGAAACTATGAAAAACTTTATATTTTTTGAGATATTGACAAAAAAATCTATATATAAAAAGGGAAACGTATACCTGCATTGCTATTAAGCCAAAACTTGTGTTACTTTCCCTTTTTTTTACTTTTATTTTGAATTTTTTTCTTTCTTAGTCTCAGCAAATATTACTTGACACAATATAAATGCACATAGTTACACACACTTAGAATAATGCTAAACGTCTTACTTCAATTACTCTCTGGGCTGCACAGTGCAAATATGAATCAGTAGTATTAACTCTGCACACACTGATCTGTTCTCACCTTCCGGCTGCTGCTACTCACAAAAGCATTAAACCACAATGAGGGACATCTCAGACCTCCCAAACTACTGTACTAGCTGTATGGATACAGAGATTGGTGAATGCTAAGAAAGATATCGGTGTGTTTATATCGGAATCTATTCACGTGCCATAAAGATGGATGAATTCACCCACTGCAAATATGTGGTAGTCATCACAGGTTAGAGGGCATTTATTTATTTATTATTGTTATTTTTTTAAATATGAGGGTGTTTTTTTAGCCGTCTTTAGCTGCCTTTGTCAAATGTTTGAGCCATTAGGTTGTGTGTGTGTGTGTGTGTGTGTGTGAGGAAGAGAAAGAGACACACACGCACAAAAAGTCTTTCTCTGCCAAAGCAATCTAACATAAACGACACCCTCCTCCCACCTCTCTCCACCTCAGTCCCAAGCTCATAACAGCAGATGATTTAAATGCAAAGACGAAGATAAAGAAGAAGATAAAGAAGAAGAAGAGGAAGAAGAAGAGGAAGAGAAGGAGGAGGAGGAGTTGGAATCACATCTGTTTAATCTCTGCCAGCTCCGAGGAGAAGTGACAGCATTTTCCTTTATTTTATTTCTATCTCTTTCTGTTTTTTTAAGTGATGTTGAGTTAGTGGAGAAACTGTGTACACGTGTAACATTTGCAACGATTTCAACCGAAGGCAAATATGTTTTTTGTTTGTTTTTTGATTTTCTTTCAATATTGTTCTTGATGACTATGATATCCTTGTGTTGCAGTCCTATATTTGATGGTTATGGCCTCTTAAAGTGGAGGTTCTTGTATTTTTAAAAACAACAAATGTTTCATGATACATGGTCGTGTATCATATTGTGATTGTGTTGTACGTCAGTGGGTAGCCACACAAGACACGGGGGGGATTGGGGGGGGCGGTGGTTCGCAAAACAGCATTAAGTGAGGAGGATATTTTGTACTTGTGTATTCGTCTGTATTTTTGAACTGATCTGTAAAATCAACCAGAGGATTGTCGATATCCATCCTTCACACGTTAGAGCTTTTACACACATGAAGCAATGATCATCACTCCCACATAAAGCAAACACAGGCACGCGCACACACACACATTTAAAAAAAATTAATAACACACACGTTGTATCTGCATTGCTAGCCATTTCTTTAACATTCCTTTTGGCTTAAACAGCCTTCAGATCCATTTATTTCGACTTTCACCTGAGGGTTTTAGCTACATGGATTTTAAGAATTACACATGAATTGATTCAATGGGGTGTCTTAAACATGTCAACAATAAATAAATAAATATATATATGCATATATACATTTCTCTCCTATCTCTGTAATGTCAATGAGATTTGTGTTCAGTGCAGTTCTATCAGTGGCAGAGAAAACACTCACAAAAAAAGAAAACAAAATAATAATAATAAAAAAGATCTGACTTCTGCTGACAGGGTGTTTTGTTAGTATGTTTTTGGTTTATATGTTTTCAGTTTTTATATTAACTGTACAGTTCAATCTTGGGTGAAAGGTGAATCAAACAAACTAAAAAAAAATGATAAAAGATATTCTTGGGATATTTTCTCTGTATATGTTGTACCTGTTACTTCTGGTACTGTATCTGGTATTCTGGCTCTGTCTCACTGGAACTATGTAGTTCTTCACACTGTAGTATGCTGAAAAAAGGCATTTCTTTGGTTTTCTCAATGATGGCAGCAAAGTTTGTCTTATTTAAATGGATTCTACCACCTTTTGTTCTTCTTGATATTATACTAGTGTAATTGAAATTACTTGACAAAAAAAAGATCTGAAAATATGTTGATGCAAAAGCAAACTGAAATAAACATTGATTGATGTACACAGTTGAAAACACTGTTGTTGTTTTGAAAGCCTTCACAAAAGGAGCCATCAGTTTCATCATACAGTAAAAATGTAACACAAATAAGGGATGTGTTCTTTCTTGGGCATTGGGAATGAGAGAATTCTAGTCTTTTTTTAAAAAAGTATGTCTGTGGACGCTCTCATTCATCCAGGTCATAGTCATTTCCAAGACTTTAAATTGAGGCAACTGGACTCAAGGATTGTTTTTGAAGATGTTTCACCACTCCCCCGTGTGCCTTCTTCAGTTCTGCTACTCGTGGGGAATCTGTACGAATAAAATAAAATAAAATAAAATAAAATAAAATACTAACTTCTGGGAGATTTAAATATTTTATTACCTTCAGTAATTTGTAACAAATCATCACAATGTTTCATCACTTCTCTTTGATACAATAATTTTACTTCCGCGTTCCAGACCAATCACGTTTTTTCTTAGGAAATTGTTATTCCTCTGCCCAATTGATTTTCAGATCTGTTGCAGCTAGAGCCAATCGAATCTCGAGCTCGAGTTCTTATCCCGCCTCCCTCGTTCATTCAGGTGATGGTTAACGGAACTCTGCAGACAGATTTTGGGACTAGTTGTAACCTTTGAACGCACCAAAATAATAGTTGTGCGCGTAGAATTTGGTACATTTCGAGAATGGCGTCGTCAATCTGCGTACGTCCAAATGGAAACGGACCGAACCTACGTTAGGCGTCACCCATGGACTTTTGTCACCTCTGTGTGATTTTGGATATTACTGAATCAACAATGCCAGGTCTGGACAGCAGAGTTCTGTGAGGGAAAGAGTGCCGGGACAGGAGTGTCGACAGAGTCCGGGCAGCTGGAGTCATGTCTCCTGGACTCTCTTCGTGGCAGCTGCTGCTTCTCTGCCTGGGTGTGTTCAGACAAGAAGCCCGAGTGGAAGCTCAGGCAGGCTCGGTACCGAGTGCTGCAAAAACTTTAGTATGGGGACCAGGACTGGAGGCGAATATTGTCCTTCCTGCTCGGTTTTTGTACATACAAGCGGTGGACGGCTCGGGGAAAAAGTGAGTCCTGTCTGGCGTGTTATGGCGCTTGTGGTTTACCTTTTCTGCCTGGTCGCCTCAACTTATTACGGTTTTATTAGCCTGCTGTGGTGCTTTCAAGAGCCTCACGTAAGAAAACCAAAACATCAGCAGATTCCAGTCCTAAAGGCTGAACAAGAGAACCCAATCAAACAAATAAGAGAGAACTATTACAAAACAAAACAAACAAAAATACTATACTCAGATACTCACGTATCTGTGAGTGATAAACATACACTTTGTTTTCAGTGTCTTCTTTGTGCAGCGATGGCGTCAACTGTAGCTGATTAGTCATTGGCTAGGATGAATTTTAGCCCATTCCTTATTACAGCTTTACTTCCTTGATATTGGTGGGTTTCCACATATATCCTGCCTGTGTTCGATTAGCTGAGGACTTTGAATTAATCATTCAAAAAAACATTTTTTTTTAAACCAGTTTTTTTGTAGAACTACTTGTAGCAAACTGTCCTGGTTCAGATGCAACAAAAAAGGCCCATGATACTGCCACCACCATGCCTCACAGATGGGATACACCTCTTACACTAGAATGCAGCATTTTCCTTTCTCTAAACATTACACTTGTAGCTTCAAATAAAACTTGTGGCCGCATCTGTCCACATAACATTTTCCTAATAGCACTTTAGTCTGTATACACTACATCTGTGCTAAACACCTCCATAACCAGCAGTACTGCTGACGCAGATTGTTGTTACTGTATATTGTGTTACTATATATTGTTTGCCAGAGGACAGCATGTCAACAAAGAACGTGCAGCGTAGTAAAACTATCAACCACGTGTGATGCTGTATGAAAGTAGAAATTTTAAACTAGTCAATAGTAACAGAGCAGACATGAAAGATTGCCCCCCAGGCAAAAAGATGTTAAATGACCTGTTTCAGCAGACAGCTGTGTGGGCTCATTGAAAGTCTGTGTTACAGCTGGTATCACTTTCACATTGGCTTTGGTTCTGCTCTTTAGTTCCATTCATAGTTGCCCTTTAAAAAAATGCTGTTGTTGTCTGCCAGTACAGAAGACACACAATATCAGCTTGTCAGCAACACTCTGTTTTTGATCCACTTTTTATTATAAGATATAATGATGTCAGAAAATATTATGGATAGTGTTACATGAAACACTATCCATAAAAATACAAACAAGGCAAACAGCGGACTGTTATGGACTGGCCTTGTACCATATTTTTTTTGATAAATCAGAAACTGTGCTAATTAAAGGTCAACACTTTATTTTATTGTTTTATACAAGGCATGAGTGATTCACTCCCTCTTACAGTTTCACAACATCACCTGGTGAGAAGACCTTTGAAGTGAAAATTGTGTCTCCGGCTGAGCAGTTCACAAGGATTTGGACCCAGATCCTGGATCGTCAGGATGGCTCGTTCCTGGTTCGCTACAGAATGTACGCCACCTACACTGACCTTCACATCCACATTTTGCTGAAGGGCAAACATGTTGCCAAATCACCATTTATTCTGAAAGGTAGAGAACACAGTAAGATATAGAAACTTTTGGTTCGGGATGGAAGAGATGTTCTAATCAGTTTGCATTTTTCTTCTGTAGGCCCAGTCTACCATGAGGGCTGTAACTGTCCACAGCCCAGTGGTTCTGTGTGGGAGGCTCACATGCACTGTCCTCCATCCTACCCCCAGATAGACAGGGATCTGTCACTTTTTGGTAGTGTCGACCCAGATCGCAACGCACAGGAGATCCCAAAGCGCTTTGGACAGCGGCAAAGCCTCTGTCACTACACCATCAAAGATAACAAGGTACTTCACACCCGGTACAGCACAAATACCTGAAAACACAAAATCGACACAATCATATTTACAGCTGCCTGATATGTAAGTCATTTTACCAGAAAATACCAGGTTTCTTTTTCAAATACCAAAGGGCAGTGTAGTAATAAAAGGTAGTATTTCTTTAGGCTGAATGGTAATTAGGGTCATGTAATAATGTAAAGAGCCTGGAGCTATGTGACACACCTGCACGAGCAGTGTGTAGGCCAGGTGTTCAAGGGTTCAGTCTTCTCAAAATACCACTGTGGACGTCAATCCTGGTTTCTGTAACAGTGGTATGTGCGTTCACACAGTGCTAGCATTACCTGGGTCAGTAATCAGCCATTTACCACATGTCAATGCTTTACTGCCCAATTGCAATTAATACAGTGCCCTACAAAATACTGCTCCCTGTGAGCCGGGTCCTGCTCAAGGTTTCTTTTTGTTAAAAGGGTTTTTTTCCTTTAAGGGGTGTCTATAAAGCACCTAGAGACAATTTTGATTGTAAAAGGTGATGTACAAATAAAATAGAATTGAAATGAAATTAATTTTACTGAACACCTATGAAAATATTAGCAACACCACCAGAACAAGCCATCTTTACAATACTAATATAAAATGAATAGTAATAATTATAATAATAATGGAATAGAAAGTTAATAACTAAACTTTCTCCTGGAAATATTTGACCCACAAACTCTTGCAGATAAAGCGTTGGAATACAAAAAGCTCTGTCCAGCTGCTTTGTAATAATTCTGAACAATTTGGGGTTGATATCACCAAGAATGGAGCTGCAGCAGTCTATGTCTATGTAGAGAAAGTGATTGTATGGATTTGTCCAGGTCTCTGTGAGCAAAAAGTGCTTTGATTCTGTTTATTCTTCTGCCCACTGAAAAAGTACATTAGTTGCACCTTGTCAGGTAGACATTAAAGGTAGGGTAGCAGATTTTGAAAACTCAGTGAGAGCCAGATTTTAAAAGTAAACACACGCCCCTTTCTCTCGGAGTTCACCCTGAAGCCACGCCTCCCAACCAGTCTGTGACTTCGGCCATCATGCACGTACCTCTCTGGTGCGCAGAGCAGGAAGAGAGTGACAACCAGCCAATACTCCGCGTGGTGTGCCTCGTAGGATTGGCTGATGTTTTTAGTGTTTTATAGCTTCCACAGATGATTCATATTCTTCATTTTAAAGCGAAACTGCCGAACTAATTGGTTGCTAACAGATTGTAAAGAGAAGTTACACTAATTTAACAAAAAGTGCATCAGAATGAAATCTCCTACCCTACCTTTAACTTCAGTTTACACAGCTAAAAGCGGGGTCATCACAGCACACTGCCTCCCATTTAAAATTGGTTAAATCTTTTTGAAGACCATCAAATGAAGTAAGATAAACTCTTCCGAACTCAAATGTACTGTTACCGTTCCTCATTTGTCAGTTACACCACACTTCACATGTTCACATAGTTTATGAGAAGAATAGCTATTTTCCTGTAATGTTGGCCCTGTAATTCAGTCTGGTGGTATAGTCCCATGGCTTTGAAGACAGTCCTAAAATAAGATTTGATCAGACTACAAATTGCTGCAATACCACTGGAGCTGTAAAATAATAGTTTGTGTCGTGTTGTGTTTTTATTCTCTTTAGGTCTATGTTCAAACGTATGGGGAACATGTTGGGTTTCGGATCTTTATGGATGCCATCCTCCTGTCACTCACCAGGAAGGTAAGGACTTCTTGGCCAGTGTGGATGTCACCTATTTATACCTGCAATTGCCTCCAGCCCACATGTGGGTGGATAGAATTTCAAGTGTCTTTGTACCAGGATTCAGTAATGCACATGGTGTACACAAAATAAAGATTGGAGTGTGCATCCTAGTGATATGGGTAACTGTGTGTCCAGGTGCAGCTTCCAGATATGGAGTTTTTTGTTAATCTGGGTGATTGGCCACTGGAAAAGAGGAAACCCACTGAGAACATCCATCCTATCTTTTCCTGGTGTGGCTCTAACAATACCAGAGATATTGTCATGCCCACTTATGACCTCACAGAGTCTGTCCTTGAGACCATGGGAAGGTAAGTCTCTCCATCCATAACAAAAACTTACACACAGTATTAGTCATCCTATTAAAACTATTATCAGTTGGAAATACTCAAAACTGTGTGACATGGCAAATGTATAAGAATAGTTTCCCCTTCTAATGGCCATATCTTTAACAGATGATGATTTAATTGTTATATTGAACATTGTGTCCATCCACTGAACAGAGTCAGCCTGGACATGATGTCAGTGCAGGCTAACACAGGACCACGGTGGTCAGAAAAGAATGCCACGGCCTTCTGGAGGGGAAGAGACAGTCGTCAGGAGCGTCTGGAGCTAGTCAAGCTTTCAAGGGCTCACCCCACCATGATAGATGCTGCTTTTACCAACTTCTTCTTCTTCAAACATGATGAGAGCCTGTATGGACCGCTGGTCAAACACGTGTCTTTCTTTGACTTTTTCAAGGTGAGAGTGTGACAAGAGTGGCTGGTTTCTGACTGTAGTTATGCAGAAACTGTGTCCTTCATTACATAATGCAAGATTTCTACTACTGCGAGGTGCAATAAGAATTAACATTCAACTCTGCAGGTGTTTCATTCCTATCCTTCTTCATCCTCCCCAGTACAAGTACCAGATAAACATTGACGGCACTGTAGCAGCTTATCGCCTGCCTTACCTGTTGGCAGGAGACAGTGTGGTCTTAAAGCAGGATTCTGGCTACTACGAGCATTTCTACAATGAGCTTACACCATGGGAGCACTACATTCCCATCAGGGCGGATCTGGGAGACTTGCTGGAAAAAATCCAGTGGGCTCGTGAACATGACAAAGAGGTGAAGATGATATGTACTGTAGCTCCATTCTCGGACTTTGGCTTCACAAAAGAGTTTTGTTTTAATTGGATTACATTTTCTTTGTTGCTGTAATACTTTGTGTCTTTCAGGCAGAGAAAATTGCACTTGCAGGTCAGCAGTTCGCCCGCAGTCACCTTATGGGCGACAGAATATTTTGCTACTACTATAAACTTTTCAAGGTAACAGTTTGAACTTAAAATCAAACATGCAAAAATTGTATCATCAGCACACTTTTGTTTGTGTGTGTTTTAGTGCCATAGTTGTAATCAGGACTTCCCCCATGTGTTATATTTCCCTCCAGGAGTATGCCCGACTGCAGGTCACTCAGCCCAAGGTTCGTAAGGGCATGGAGTTTGTAGAGCAGCCCACCGATGATCTGTTTCCATGTTACTGCCACAGGACGACGGTAAGTGACACTTGCATCATAACTGCATCATACCCAAACTATTGCAGGTTAAGCAGACATGGGAAACAGGCGTCATTTTCCTTCCCAAGATAAAATAAAGACAGACAATGTGATTAGATTGTAACAAATGTTTTTGTTTGTTTTTTCAGACCAAAGATGAACTTTGACCTTTCATCAGGGTTCAAGGCAATTTTTCATATGTGATATGTTGCCAAATATTTGTACGTAAATGTATATGAATATTTCATTCTCACTTTTAATAAATATTTTGTTCTTTTTTTAGTTTTGTTTTTCCTTCTTTGTGTTATATACTCAAGTCATAGCACTGACATATGTGCACATCCTAAATATACTAAGATATGTTATAATAGATAGTGGTATTAATAACAACCCCTTACTGCTTCCATAGGATTTAATTAGGTGAGCTGCAGCAGGTGCTGCTGATCACAGTCCTTGATGAGTTGATCATCGGCAGGTGTACAACACCGATCTACTAGCAGCGCAGGGAGTCGGAGGGCTACCTACTGGAAAATGTCAGAAATGAACACTTAACCAATATAAGCATGATCTGGCAGTGAGGGTTTATGATCTATAGTGCAGTCTGCCACCAGGGAGCAGCAGAGATGTTTTGGCCACACTTTTGGAAAGCTGTCATGTCTCCATCTCTATTTACAGTTTCAACCCGCAGAGGGTAGTCACTCCACACATAACTAAAACCATTAACATATATGCATATGCATATTGTTTCTGGAAGTAAGTTGCATTCACTTCTTCATTTTTTGGCCGGAACTTTTTGTCGGGTTCGAAACTGGTGCTTTCGATGTTCTTAGCGCGTCCCTAAATGCACCACTTTAGGTGTCCGTTTAGCTGCCTGAAGAAAAAGTGCAACTGTCACTATCAGCGGCGCCGCTTCTGCCCTTCAAGACTTCCCCACATGCTAAGTTCCAGCGTGTCGGAGCCTGACGCATCTTTAATGCTGCTCTAGGATACACAGCGCCGGTTGTCTCTGCTTGGTGTTTGTAAACGCACATTTGCGGTAATGGAGTGTCGTGTGTTGTCCATTCAGAGTCATGTTGTCAGGGGATACGTTGGGAACAAATCGGCAACATTCCCGCTGCAGGTAAGAGCTCAGTCTGATGACGCTCAGCTCCGCTGTTTGTATCCGCGCGTTGTGGCAAACAACATAAGATTAGTCAGAAACGATATAGACAACCTGCATGGTGCATGGTGACACTTCCTGATCTTACACACACTGTAACGTGATGTCAGCAACCTTTTTTCGCCCTTAAAACAATCATCACAGGCCTTTTTTTTATAATCCCTTAGCTTGAATTTGGTGTACACTAAAAGTAAACATATTTTATATAATTTGTATATTTAATATTTGTAAAATAATTCAAATGAAAAAACTTAAACAATGTTTAAATGTGTTACAACTTTTTTCTCGCACATAGTTTGGCTACGGGTACAAAACAGGGACAGTCTGCTCTGGAGGTTTTTGTTTGTTTTGTTGTGTTTTTGTTTTGTTTTTTGTTGTTGGTTTTTTTGCACAGGCACCATACTATTGAAGTCAGCACTGTAAGATCATAGAATACAATTATTATAATAAGTAAAACAACAAACAAAACTAAAGTTAAAAGCAGAGGCAGGTTTAAAAAACGCTTGATATATTATATAAAAATGTAAAACAAAGGGAAGAACACAGGATAAGAATGTGTACAGTCAGAAGAATATTAAGGGCAATAAGAATAACTGCAGGAATGTGCCGTGCATGTGAATAAACATAAACTGCATGTAGTGCCAAATGGTCATATAATAAAGAGAGGTTAGTTTAATTTATGGTTCTACAACTAGCTGGACTTTATCCTGTCCACAAATGAGTGCAGGACAATTTATTCACAAGGCAAAACCTTTTGTGTAAACATCTGTTTTTACAGCTGCTTCACTGCTCTCTTCTCAGGTGCTGGGTTTTGAAGTGGACTCAATCAACTCTGTGCAGTTCTCCAATCACACAGGTTGGCTGAATGTTGTTCATTTAGTTTGACAAAGATGGATTCCTGTGTGTTGTTAATAACTCAACAAATCTCAACTCAAATGAAACATTTGTTGTCACTACTTCCGTATTAATTACAAGAATGAAAAGTTGTATTTATATCCTACAGGAGTAATGTCATGTCTCTATAATTTTAAGGACAGAAAAGGAGATGTTTGAATTGATAAGTGTCGCATGAGAAGAAACTCAGAGGTCTGAGTGAATCAACACGCTGCACAATTACAAAAAAGAGTTAATTACTTTTCCTGTACTTTGCTCTGTGTGCACAGAAACTCTTGGATAAGCTCTGTATGCTCGCTTTATGTGACTCAGTGGATCTCAGCATCAGTCAGGATTAGAGGGACAGAAAGAATGTGGATAAAGCTAATGTTTTCAAGACATGAAAGTCAGTCAGAAAGAAACATAATAAATCATCAAATATCTTACTTTGCTACAAAGCGTGCAAAATCCAACAAAACAATGAATTGTTGATCATAGTAGATCCTGTATTTTCATGTTGTGTGGTTGTCTGGGAGTATATGAAGAAGACATAGCATTCAGTTGGTTACAAGGTGCAGCCTCTGTGCTGGATGGCCAGCCATACTCAGTCATTTTGCAAAGATTCTTTCCATGAAATGGGGCTGGAGCCCTGGGGAGGGGGTTGATAGCCTATCCAAACCAAGGAGTTTAGTTATGTGAGTTCCACTAGAGATGCACACAGACAGGGTTTTCACAGACCTTGTGTTTACATAGCAATGAAGAAGATTTGTAACTAGTTCTACCTGTGTTTGACTGTCAAAACAAGAAAATGGCAGCATATTGGTACTAAGAGAGAAAACAATCAACCTAAAAACTACTGGTTAAGCATACGGATTTTAAAGGTATGTGTTACGTAGCTTGTTACATATGTGCAGTATTATTGGAGTTACACAACTGCAGCATGTTGCCCAGTTAGGGAAGACAATAACATTTGGACACTAGTGGGATCAGACACCTGCAGGGAGGACTGGATTATTTTTCAGGGTTTATGTGCCAAAGTATGAGAAGAATGTGCCTCCACCACAGGGGCAGGAGTCAGTCACACAGAAATCACTTCTAAGAGGAAACTGTACACTGTGAGTCTGTAATCCTACTTCTAGCTGGTACCAGTGTGAAGAAACAACAATATTCCATAACCCTGACTTTCAGCTGAGGCATTAATATTCCCTCAGATCCCACTACAGCACATGCTTCTACTTTGCTGTGAGTTTTTATCCTAAGTCCTCGCTGCAGGAGGTGCGCTCAGCTGGCTCAGGGTCAACTATGAGTTCCATGTGAACTCCAGTAGACCAAAGTGTGTTTGTGTGTGTCCTTTTTTGTGTCCAATCATTTGTAGTCTGAAGGCGCTCATGCGGGTTTATTCTAGGTTAATGATGAAAGAAGGACAAAGAAAGGAGGGAGCTAGCAGCCAGGGAACAAGATTCTCATTCAGCCTGTGTGTGAGGCCCTTCTCGGCCTGGGACACTGCAAAAAAGAGATACTCTCCACTGAGGGATTTGGGGGGAGGTGGAAAAACAGAGACTGCTCTGTAGATTAATATGCAACAGGGCTTATGCAATGTATCACTAGTTTGTGTAAAAAGACCCAAAAACATGTTCAAAAATCTAACACAGTGTTGCATTCAAATATTTGAACTTCATGTGGAGCTTCAGTCAGCATTAAACCTCAGTATACCCTGTTTTTGCTGTCCTCTCAGGCTACGCCCACTGGAAGGGACAGGTCCTGACAGCAGAGGAGCTGAACGTCCTATATGAGGGCATCAGGCTCAATAAGGTGAACCACTATGACTACATCCTCACAGGTGGGTCTAAGAAACGTCTCCTTGTTATGTAGAAATCTGAAACCTCACAACTTTGTAGAATACTAAACAGCAGCCTGAACCGACTGGACCTCAGTGCAGTGAATGTAGTGCAGGGTTATGTTAAACCTGTAATTCTTCTTCAAACATTGCTTTTGTTTATTGATGTTTTGGGATATTCTCTTATGAACACTCACCTTATCATTTAAATTGGGTTGAGGCCTGGACTTTGACTAGACCCTTTTAAAACACTGATTACCAGTATATTATTTTTCAGTCCTGCTTCCATGTGCTTTTTAGACAGAAGAGTCTTTCTCCTTTTAACCCTTCAAACTAACTGTGCTTGTTCAGTCTTCTTCTAATTGTGCTGTCACATTAACACTGAGCATGCTCAGTGAGGTCTGCACACCTGCTGATGACCAGTTCATCAAAAACTGATAATTGTTGTTCGTCTAGAATTAGATTATTTTTGTTATGTCAATAAAACTTGTTTTATGTTTTTGTCTTCCTGTAGGGTACAGCAGGGACACATCTTTCCTGGAGATGGTGGTTGATATTATTCAGGAGCTGAAGAAGGCCAATCCCAGTCTGGTATATGGTGAGTGGTAGTTTGGGCTTTCCATTCTGGAATGTGAATGAAAAAACTAAATCTTGGGATTTTTTTCTCCACAGTCTGTGACCCTGTTATGGGAGACCACGGTGCTATGGTAAGCACCCTGCAGTTGATTTTCTTATGCACTATTTAGACAGTGATGATTTAGACCACAGTGATCTGTTCAATGATATTATGGATTTAGTGAATGATTGTGCAAAGCTTATAAATTGAATGAGGAGAAGTTTCATTACAATCAAAGAGTTGTCTCAATGGGTTTTGGACTAATTCATAATACCTACACTGTGATGAGTATGCTGAAGATAAGGTTACGGTCTTGCAGGGGATATGGGAAGGCTTGGAAATCTAAAACTAAACATCTGATTGCGGTATTACAGTGAAGGAGAATAGACATGACTAGACAAGTAAACACTAAAATCCTCCTGTATGGTGGCTGAGAAGGCCCGCAAAAACACCCACAACACAGAATCCTGCAACACAAATACAAAGTCCTGTTAGTCACAATGAACGTTATCTGCACAACAGATGTTGGCAACACTGGTGTGAGTGTCTTACACAACTTCCACTGTACCTTCTCTCCATTCAATTGGCAGGCTTTGCAGAATCATTCACTTCTTGTGGAGCTAGCTTCATCTGTGCATAACTTCCATTGTCAGGCTTTCGCATTTACTTCTTGCTTTGTGGGTTTTGCATTTTTGTTGTGTGTTTTGTATTTGTGTGGCCGTTCTTAGACACCATACCCTTGGTCTCTATATATACTGCCTCTAGTTACACAAATTAGTCCAACTGGAGACTGCTCTATCTGGAAAGGAAACTTTTAAGGAAACACCTAAGGGTCATGATCATCTAGTCCTGATGATGACATCCCCATGTCTTATTTACCCCCAGCAACACCACTGTACAGGTTTTTATTCTATTGATGATGCCTTCACAACTCTGGGTCAAACTATTGTTGGCTCAAATTTCACTGATGATAGCACACAATAAAATTATTTCAGTCATGCAGTACAGTTAAAACCTGCTTTCTGCTGCCTGTGTCAGTATGTTCCAGAGTTCCTGCTGCCTGTCTACAAGGACAAAGTAGTGCCTTTGGCTGACATCCTCACACCCAACCAATTTGAAGCCGAGTGAGTGCATTTGATCATTACAGACTAAAATTAAAGAATAGAAAATGTAACCTCCTTAAAAAGCCAAGCTGTTTTTCTGTTTGTCTTAGACTGTTAACAGGGAGGAAAATTAAGTCAGAAAAAGATGCTATTGAAGTGAGTATAATTTTCTGTTTTGCCCTCTTTGGATTAAGCTTGTTGTACCAAAAACACTTGAGAAGACGTGATTTTATCTTTTTCCAGGTAATGGACTTGCTGCATGATATGGGTCCAGAGACAGTGGTCCTCACTAGTACAGAGCTGCCCTCGAAACGTGGGGACCAGTTCTTGGTGGCACTTGGGAGCCAAAAACTAAGTAAAGTACCAAAGTGTCCCCAAGCAGAGTGCTTACTTTACTAATATTGTGCATCCTCATTATATATATAGCACATAAAATATAATGCGGTTCCCCCTGACAGCTGGGATAACACTGTGTCTCCTTTACTACAGGGAAACCAGATGGGATCAACACCAATCAGAAGATCTGCATGGACATCCCTAAAGTGGATGCTGTATTTGTGGGAACAGGAGATCTCTTCGCTGCCATGTTGCTAGCCTGGACTCACCAATACCCGAAAGACCTGAAGGTAAGTAACACCTGTGGATTTTCAGGCATATGTTAGAAGAGTCTCATCATGTTGTTATTCATATAATAAAAAACATTAGCTGAATGTAACTTTGTCCGTTTGTGTTTTACAGGCAGCCTGTGAGAAGACAGTTTCGGTCATGCACCATGTCATTAAAAGGACCATTACTTATGCTAACGGTAAGATTTGTGTGTGTTCATTGTCGTCAGTTTGTCATGAGGTCTCTCTGTCTTCTCTTAAGTTGTTCACTGGGAGTGCTCTTTGCTCCCTTGCATTGTTAATACTCTATCAAGAATTAGTCAATGTATCAACTTCAGTTGATTGCATCAACCTTAACTTGAAACATCAGATTTGGTTGGGCCTTTGATAGGTATTGCATAAAAGCTGTAGAAAAGCATGATAATGAAAAACAATGCTCTGTTGCCCCACAACCTTAGTGCACATGGCATGGGTCATTTGCACATCTGACTTTTTTAATTATGGGTGTATTTAAAAAAAATGCAAGTAAGTAGCATCATAACTGTTTCTTTTATAGCTACACATCACAGTCCTTGCTCAGAAATAAAGCCTGTTCAGCCCACACTGAAGCGTTAAAACAAAATTGTAGTTCACCCTTCAGCCACTAGGGGCTCTCTCAAAAAGTGATTCACATACACTCCCAGGTTAAACTGTCAGCAGCTTTACAACAGGAACAAACATGTTTGCAGGCTGGTACAAAAATAGGTTTTGGTCTCTTTTAAAAAATTACATAACCATGGGTGTGACTGCTTTGAGTGACAGGCATGTGTCGAATCACAGCTGCCTCTTCAGAGACTGCACTCCTGCCTCAGCTTTACTTATGTGACACCTCTTTGTCTGTACTTGAAGTTTAGGCAGACTGGGACACTGCCAACGTTATGTCTCCCACAGAGACTTAAAACAGGGCCTTAGAAACATATGGTTGATATACTGTTCATGGTAAAGTCTGTAAAATACCTGAAGGAAAGTATTAAATTATTAAATTAGCTGCTAAAACTATATCTACAATTACACATCACATTAAGGAAGTCCAAAGGGTTAGCTTGAAGACCGGCAGGTTTATGATTCTCATCTTCTTAGTCCCATCCGCCCTTGGCTTCTTCCCCAGCTCTACCCTCTGATTCCAAATATGGTCACTTGTCAAGATGGTGACCGGAAGAAAACTAATTAAGATTGTGAGGATGGCTACGTCTATCATGCGGCCAAAGTCACATGATTTACCTCTACGTTGACTAGCAATACACAGTTTAAAAACCTGGTGGCTTCCTTGAACTGAACTCCTTTAACTTTTATCTTTCAGAAATGGCCGGTCCAGGGAAAAGGCCAAGTCCTGCACAACTGGAGCTGAGGATGGTTCAGAGCAAAGCCGACATAGAGAGTCCTGCCATCGTAGTGGAAGCTAGTGTTATACAAACGTCCTGAAGGTGGCAACATTCCATGTGAAGCTTCACATTGTGATGGTAACGACCTGGGGCGCTCTGCCAGACACATGTAGGATTGTCACATCAAAGACTGTCACTTGTCGCAGCCTTACAGAAACTCTGAGGGAGTACCACTAGAATTTGTTTGTACGTACATTCTGTCCACAAACACACTGGAACCACTGCCATATGTGTCCCTACTATGGCCTGTGTAGACATCATCCGTCCTTAATTCAAAACAATTGGAAATCAGCTAACTGACCAGAGGTTATTGATGGGCAGAATCAGAGATAGGTTCTTGTTAAAGAAACAACTCATTCCAGTTAAACTGAGTAGAACATTCACAGACCCAGTGATGTAAGTGTGACCATGCCTCTACTTGTTTCCACTATAGTGAGGACTAGTCATAGGTATTTTAAGTGCGTTTCTCACACGCCATTATTAGCACATCAGTGTACTATCTGTAATGAAAAATGTACTGGTGAGAACTCATAGTGCAGAAAGCACTATGCATATTTTTCTGAAATTATTTTAATTAAACAATGCAGCATGCAGTGTGCTTAACATGCACTTGGGTGTTTTATCACTTCAGGTCAAGTGTTACCATCTTGTACATTCAGACTGGATACGTGCTGAGATGTGACATGCAATTAATATGTAGTCCAGAGATGTTATTTCAGTGTTTTATTTTTTAGTCAGACTGTAATATTAATGATAATCCTGATAATGGCTGATGTCAAAAAATGTTCTTTTGATCAATTTTCTGAAACTTTTTTTTAATTATGCAATACTTTCTTGAAATATCATCCGTGTTTGATCCATGTCTTAAACATCTCAAAATGAGGTATTTGCACAGATAATCTTTAATACATTTACTAATTGATCCTTGTTTTCATTTTGTGACTGTTATCATATATCAAGAAAAAAAACAAGTCCATCTGTGAGATCACACTGTGTAATAGCCTTATTAACAGCGTTAGAAAGGCAGCACTCAGTTGTGAATGTTTTTGTGTGCTAATAGCTGATCCTTACACATAATAGAAAGTCAAGTGCTAAACCTTGAGCTGCTAGCTGCTCTAACGTAGAGCAATATATGAACAGAAATAATAAATTGTTAATCTTTTACCGACGTTGTGTTGATTTTATTTGTGTTCATTGTATTCTTTTTGACTGTAGGTAGCATGTTTTCAGACTGTCCATCCTGAAAAATTTAATATCTATTTAATTATATAACATACACTACATATATGTAAAAACCTATCGTTAGGCTTGAGGCAAGTTGGTTAAAATGAAGCCAAAAAGAATAAAAATCTCTGAACCATAAGTACCTCCATCATTCCACAGCTTGTAGATCCACCTTTAACAGCAATAAGTTGAAGTAACGGTTTCCTGTGTGACTTGATCAGTCTCATCATTGTGGAGAATTGTTGGTACTTCTTCACAACATTGTTTCAGTTCAATGAGGTTTTTGGACATTCACCCATACACAGTCCTTAAGGTCCCAGCACAGTATTTCAATTAGCTTGAGGTCTGGACTTTGATTAGATCATTCCAAAACCTTGATTCTTTTATTTTTCAGTCATGATGTAGATGTTCTGTTGTGTGACTCAATTCAAGTCAAATCGTGTTTGGTTTTGGTTTTCAGACATGACAGTGAGCATTAAGACAAAAAAAATCTTGACTTTGGTCTTGTGCTTCCATGTGCTTTTCAGACAGAAGAGTCTTTCTCCTTTTAACGGTACTTGTTCAACCTTCTTCTAATTGTGCTGTCAAGCACAGCATAAGCATTATGTTAAGCATAACATTGAGCATGCTCACTAAGGCCTGTAGAATTTGACATGTTCTTGTCTTATTTTGTATTCCTCTGATCTTGGGCTGAATTTGCTGGGACGTCCACTCTTGTGAAGATTGACAGCTGTCTCCAAATAGTTTGAAATGGTTTTATAATTCTTTCCAGATTGATGTGCAGCAACAGTAGCTTCTCTAACACCATTGTTTATGTGTTTCTCTCTTGTCATAGTGTTAACACACACCTGAATGTTCCAGAGCAGCAAACTGTTAAAACGTCAGTTTTTACAGAGGTCTGTGCACCTGCTGATGATCAATTTAACAAGGACGGATGATCAGCAGCACCTGCTGCAGCTCACTTAATTAAAGCCTATGGATGCTGTAAGGGGACACTTAAGTATTGAAATTGCTTCATTTTGCTAAATAAATAATGGCTTGGTAAAGTCTAAACCACTACAATCAGATGAATAGGTGAAGAAGAAGGGGCTCTGTATTCCTTGAGGTTATTTAAATACATAAAGCATACTGACTTATCTCAAGTGTATTTTTTTAAGAAAAAGAATAAAGGCATGCATGTGAACAGGTCCTGCTTGTCTTGCCAGGTGCTTACCAACACTTTGTGATTAGGGCCAGTTGACACAGCTTTGTTTTGCCAACACTAATCCACTGCATTAGCCCAGATAGCCAGACAGTAACCAATACAGCAGCAGTTTATTTGCACCAGGTAATGAATGTCTCTAGACTACTGAATTATTTCCCAGTATTCATGTCTTATTGTTATTTTTTTCAAATGCAATACATTATTAATCAGAATGATCACATACTGTAAACGTGCACAAGAAGCCAATCCCTCAGATTACCTCACCTCTAATTTCAGTTGCAACTCCACACTTTCGCCAGTAGAGGGCTAAAGAGGTCTAAGGTTAATTCAAACATGAACACCTGCTCTGAAAGTCAAACACATGCTAGCTATAAAAGGCTGGGATTCAGAAGACAGGTTTTCAAATTCAAAATAATCATTTATCAATCAATTATAGAAATTTTTGTTTTTTTTTTAAATCAGAATGCATGTTTTAGACAAAGCAGGAACATTCGAAATTATACTTATGTAGTTTATTAAAGTTTACCTGTAAAAAAACGAGTAAATAATAAAGAAATTCAATAAATGAGGCTGTTTCAAAAAAAACTAAGGCGTACATTTAAATGTATTTTCACCTATTATTTTATTTGCAAAAAGGTGCAGGGTAGTATATGTATTTATTTAATGTTGTTTTGTTAAACGTGTGTTTTGTTGATCCATTGGGAATGAATGAGGGGCCGTACCGGATGTGGGGCATGCCACCTTCAGATAGGCTTGGAGGAAATGTGGGGCTTTAACCGACAAACAATAGCGCTCTTGCAAATGGTATTACCTCAAGTCATTTTTATTGCGTTTCAGAAAACGGATGCACTAAGGAAGCGTTCCCTAACAGACTTCTTTTACGCCCCCTGAAGGCCAGGAAGCTGTGAAAAGTAGAACAAAATCCACCGAGTCCCAAGTGAATAATCTTCAGGTAAGTGAGTATCGCAGTATAGTTAACGACACTGGCTGCTAACCTGAGTTGGCTAAATAGCATAGTGTAACATTAGCAAGCCGCACCGGGCGATTAGCGACTTACAAATTATGCAGGATGTTGGGAAAGTTGCTACTTATTTGCAACTGCACATCCCACGTAGCAGAGTCGATAATTTACCCTAAAAAACAATACGCACCTTTGCTATAACCGTTTCAGCTAACTTAGCATGCTAGTGTACATCATTAGCTAGAAGCGCTCTGTCCTTCTTGTGTAGCTGGGCTGATAGGTGTAGGTTCGGCTGTTGTCAACCAGACTTAACTCATTTATCGGCCCCTTTAGCAGGAGATACATATGTGAGATAATTTTTTTTAAATATGCAGACGTAGAATGATTCGTGTTTGCAACTTTAAGCTAGCTTACGACTCCGGCCGCAGCCAAGCCATGTGTGTCAAGAGATAAGCCCTGTGTCAGTGGGCTGGCTGGTGGTTGTTGAGCATTTATTAGCCTAGCCATGCGGCATTGGTGCAGAGCGTCCACTTAAGCATCGTCAATAAAGCGACAGTGGAGCTGCAATATTGACAAAGTTGCATACATACAGTTTGGCATAGTTCATAGTATGTTCATTAGAAAACACTAACGAGCCATGTTCCCCCGCTGTACGTCATGTGCGCCGGCTGGCTCCAGGCTGACTTGCGTACCGCTGTCGTACCACAGACGTAAAGGTTACTGGAGTTCATAGGAATTCTGCGGCTTTTATAAGCCAGATCTAACTTTAGTCTACACATAACCCCAGTATAGACTAGAGGGTCGAGCAAGTGGGCGCAGGCAAGTATCATGTTACCGTCACCATTACTAGCATTTTTTTGCTAGCTATGTTGTCACTACTTTTTGTCACGATCGTAAGCGTGTTATGACTGTTGATCCATGTTATGACTGTTGATCCGTGCTGCTCTGAGCATCTCAAGCGGGGCTGTTCGGGAAGTTTGTTGATAAGACGATGTGTGTAGTTATGGATATTGTAGAGCTTCTCTGGTTCCACACAGTCATTGTAGAGCCACTTGTTGTTCAGGTATTACAACTGACAGTGTTAAATACGAGTCTGGACTCTGCACCAAGGAGACAGATGTTATCATAACTGTTATCTGCTGACTGTGTCTTGAGATCTAAATGTTATTTAGCTTGGCAAAGCATAAAACATCGATGTGATCACTAAGTGGAAGCAACTATCTGGAAAAAAAACACAAAACTATTGGTTGAAAGTGCAGTGAGGGAGTGTCTGCTTGAACCTAATAATCCATTGATCTCGGTTATCTGCCAATCAGGTGCAGCGTTGCCCTATAGGACTTTGAGACATACACACATTGATAAGCCTTATCTGAACATTGCAATCTCAGATAGTAATCCATGGCTGTGTTCAGTGTTACTCATGTTTGACAATATGGTCGAGTATCATTTAACGAAGTGTTCATAGCATTCCAGCAATAAGGACTTCCTGTATCCTTGAGTCTTATCAGTCATCACTGTGCATAGTGGGCAAGGAGCAAGTGCTGAGGCAGCTTTTAAAGGGTTTTAACAATGTTTGAGTGATGCATGGCCTTTATCAGTCAATATGTTACTTATGTTTTGGATACATTTCTCTAGAGGATTTCCAGTAATGTTGCTTTTTAATATGTCTTTACACTATATCGGATTTTTATTATGACAAATGATGGGTCTTTTTTACAGTCTGAATTCCAGTATTGCCAAAACATAGATTAAACTCGGTTAAATGCAGGTTAATACTTCATGTGCTGTGGCTGGTTGCATACTTTAAGTTAAATAATTAGAATGATGTCCGGGTAATGAATTCTTTACCTGAACATCTGTCTCTAATGGTCACGTGGCCTGAAAATGCTGTCACAAAGCTGAACAAATTACAGTACAACTGAACTGTTATTGAGCGTTGGGCAGTACAGTGTTGCTACGTGAGGATCGGGAGCTCATCATGCTTTCAAACATGAATGACCTTCATTGTCAAGCTATCACAATGTATTTTTATCTCCATTTGTATTTGGCTTTAACGCCCCCCTGGTATGGCCTCAGGACTGCGCAGTAACCTTTGACCCATTTGCTTCACTTAACACTTGACACTCTAGGTCTGCAACTGTCTTCCACTCTTGTTGGAACTGCTTTAACATGTAACACACACAGACACGTACATAGTCTGTGGCCACAAGCTCTGTTGCCTTGTTTATGTGACTCACATGATAGATTGTGAGTCTGTTGTAAATCACTTTCCTTACCAAAGTTGTACCAAGAAAAACAGGTGAACATCACTGCTTTTCAAGGGCTCAGGATACTTCATCTGTAATTACACTTGGCCAGTACAAAGCATTGCTTAGCAACATAGGATGACTTGGTTAAAAGAAGTGATTGGGAATTTCTGTGAACTTATCAGTTACCCAACAGGTGGCTAATAGCAAGCTGAGTCAGAAAAAATCTACATTGGTTATTTTAATGTAACAGATGAGGTTCTGACAACTCCACCCTAGCTTTGGAGAGCCCTGGCATGTTCTTTGTTAATGTTAATGAAATGTGACATATCCAGGGTGCCCATAGCCTGCTAATCAGCACTAATCTGATCCACTGGATTAGAGGATGGGGATGCATGTAAGACACTTCTTACAGTACATGAACGCCTCCTCCTTCCCGAAGAGAGCCATCTTTCTGTTCCTTCTTTTAGCATTCATTAGCAGGCTCCAATAAGAATTGACTGCGACGGGTTTTGGTATTTTCTATCTGAATTTCCAGTACATGGAGATCCATTCTTTTTAGCCATTTTTGGACGGATGGGCAACACTTTGCTCCTCAGTTAACACTCTCCAAGAAGTTCTGGGATCTAGGATCTGGCTGCGTTCTTGCTGTCATCATCATAATCTCCCTCTTTCCTTGTGTGGGATTATCATGGCTATGAGGCAGGGCAGCCTGTGAATATAACCACTGCTCTCTGCAGGCCTGTTCTTTTATATACATATATATATTTTTGTTTTCTGGCTTGAATTGGTGGAATACCAGGAGCCAAAATGCTGAACCAGAGTGCTGTCATGATCTTCACTGGGATCTGTGGGGCATTGGTGCTCATGGCAATGGCCTACTATGTGTACTGGTAAGTTAGATATGAGATGGAGCAGATTGGCCTGTGGCTGCAGCAGCTACAAGATTTATTAGGAACTATTGGAGTTTGGATGCAGTTCAGCTGTTCACAGCAGTAAATGGAACATAGACCTTTGCAACCCAAAATGTTTGTGAATGTTAAATTATGTTTATTTAGCAGGTGTCTGTAAATGTACATTTCAGCAGTTCCTTTTAATATCGGATATTTCCAGCATGCAGTGGTTATTTGTTGGTATAGAAGCTGTATTCAGGTGATTCACAGCAGAAGCAGCTGTCCAGCCATAAGCAGCTTTAACCCAGTCAGCATTACTAATCTTTTTTTCCAGGTTGTATGGGTTCACAGGTGGACCCTGCACCCTTAGGGAGGTGGACGTCCTCTGGCTGTGATCACTGGACATCTGTGCATGTTTTTTGTTCTAGACGCCTTGTATTTAACCACCTGTAGTTTTGCCGAGCCCACAGAAAGAGCCGATTCTTGATAAGTGCGACATAACAAAGTCCTGATGCAAAGAGGTGTGCAAGCATTTTGTTCAAAATGGGGCTTAACATCCTACATTAAACACTGAGCTACTAACCCAAGTAGCTGGCATGGAGCTCTGATCCAATCTGTTACACTTGGCTAGGAAACACAGGCGTGTTTACCTGTTACAGAGAAAGATTTTTAGCTGTTTGTGTATAGTAGTAAATACATTATCCAAAAACAGAGGTCACTTTTTGTATTGGTTTACATTGTGTCTTATCTAACAGACTGATGTCATCAGCGATGTTATTGATTTTGTTATCACATACATTGGTATTGCCTCACTTCTGACAAGATATGAGAATTGCAATACCTAGAAAAAAAAATGAAATTGTTCCAGCGATAAATGCCTTCTTCACAATGAGTTCTAAGAAAATTTTCAGCAAGCTAAGTACGTATCTTGCTGTAGGCAAAATTACAATACCTACAATGCATTCGCAAAATGTTGCAATAGTGAGTGCAATGAGTTTGCAAGCAGATCTTGATAATCAAGATAAGAAATGTATGATTTCTTTTCAAGGCCTTGCTTGGCAACTAAAGACCCATTCTGCATTCAGATGTGTCCAATGTTGATGAGTTGATTTAGTTCTGTGTTTGTGGTTGCTCTGTGTGGTTTTAGGCATGCACAGAGATGGGAGCAAAAGGAAGGATTTGTGTGTGTGTATGAGAAAACAAGGACAAAGTTCATGGTGTACATGTGGACATGCCTTAGTCACTGCTTGTTGCCACATCAAAAATTGCCTTGCAGACTTCTCTGTTTGTAGCATGTAGTAATTATTCTTAGTCATTGTAAAGTGAAAAAGTGCTCAGCCTAGGTCATTTTAAATAATGTTGGCTTATTCAACACGTTTAAAAACCAAATTCCTTACATGACAGTGTAAGCGACTAAGGTTCTTTGAAGGTGAGATGAACACTGAGGTAATGTCTGAACATAAGGCAAAGGTATATGCACATAGGCTGTACTGTAGAGTATTGATAAAATGTAGACAAGCATAGATGATATTTTAGGAACTTGTATCTCATTTTTTATCACCGTACTTCCTCATAACATCTATGTTGCATATGTGTTCACCATTTTAAGCTGCCTTAAACAATACAAAGTGTTACCTGAGCCCCCCCCCCCCGTCACTCTCTTTCCCTGTATGAACAAAGGTCACTAACATAATGCAGACAGCTGTTCATGTTTGAACTGATAATCGGGGAGTCTTTAGTGATACATGGTAAACGTGCACAGGTAGCAGCATTTCAACATCTCCAAGGTATTTGACCAACTCCTGTCAGACGCTTTTCTGTCCACTTGCCACAAGAGACCTGAACTGAACTACTGTGGATGTGCATGTAAGATTTTATTTCCTTCACACCCAGGTGGCTGCGTTAGTCTGTATATTGTGTTGCAGTGTGCGAGCAGGATTGATTGCATTGGATAGGGCTTGTTGCCTGCCTACCAACAATAACCTGAACTTGGATAAGCTATGTGACTTCATGTAAGACTGGTTGGTCTGCTATTCACTGAGACGATACTTGAAAAAAATATGGTGGTACGACGTAGATTTAGGCCTCTGAGGGTTTTGACAGTTTATATTTCTTAGGACAGTTAAGGCACATTAGATTACAGTATTTTTGTCAACTGGTTTCACACAATCTTTTATGTACGGTGCATTATTGTTGCTGTGTATATGCTCTCAGACAGTGCATTTACTGTGCAAAACAACAATATGAGAAGAAACTACTCATTCAGACAGTATCTGAACAATGCATTGTCTGCGGTGGAAGACCATTATGTCAGTGTTACACGTGGCAGGCCCACAATGCTAGCCTCTGCCTTGTTTTTGTCCATGCAGGCATCAGGCAGCCTCATTTTTTCCTGATTTGCTGACATGCTCATAAAAGTGAATGCAGGATAGATTATCAGGAAAGAAATGGTAGGGTTTGGAGAATTAATTCATAAATTTAAAATACACAAGTTTAAGCTTGAATTAACCCAGTTATTCAATATTTGCAGTTAAGTGCATATAATCTAAACCCATATGAATACATACTTGAAATTCTGCACAGATAACTATTAATATATAATTATTTTGAGAAACCCAAAGGACCTCAAGTATAGCACAGCAGGTTGGAGCCTCGTTGACAGTCCTGAAGTGGGTTGGGTGCTTCAGATCACAGATTAGAAATGGTTCTCAGAAGCCTTAAATGGGCTTGACCTACACTCTAATGGGCTTTGGGGCAGATGTGGGAACAGTCCATTCAAGACATGTTAGCCTGTGGTCATCCAAATGGATACTAACTAGAAGTGATTGCAGCTTGATATTTTTGTAAACAGTGGGAGGGTAAAATCAAGAGCAGTACTATGTTTTCTTAGAGTGCCCAACTAGCGTTTTTAGACCAGACAATCTGTATAGACAGGTATTATGTGGATCTGATGCATCCATTTATTGGAATTAACTGATTTTTTTTTTATTCAGCTAGTCCCAGCATGCTTTGCATAAATACAGAAAGGCCCTAGAGTGGTTTCCAGTCTGTTGTTGATAGTCAGCCACAGTCACGCCCTGACCTCAGGGGTGATCAGACATCTCCTGTTCACCTGCTGGAAGAAAAAAGAGAACCCAAAGGAAACGCTCACAAGCCCAGACAGAAAGTTACTTATCTTGGCAGAGCATCTTTTGCTGCAGCTGTTCATTATTCTCACCATAAATGAGGTCCTCTGTAGCTCATTCATTCCTGCCACAAGTGCAGAAGCAAAGGTTTTCAGTTCAGCATAATATTCAGCAACAGATGTTCACACTTATGAAACCTCAGTCAAATCTAACCTTCAATCTCAAGTGTGCTCACCTGGTGTTTCTGTGTAACTGAAACTAGTCACAAATAGTGCTCTGCACTGTGCTGCTCGGATCAATATCATCACAACCAAAATAAAGGCTGAATATCCTTTGTCTTTGTCAAAGCATTTTGTGTTAACCAAAATGCCACATTTGTTGTGTTGCAGTGCCACAAATGTCACATCATTCAACTTCCATGATCATTTGCTATGAATGATGATGGAACTACTTCTGACATGTTTTATGTTGCTAACATACGTATGCTAATGTAATTAAGCATTTTTGGTTTAACATCTTTCAGGACTGTGGTACTGGCTGACGGTCCGTGTAAGCGCGGCTTGTAAAAGGATTCCACCGTGGTAAGAGTCAATATTACCTTTTGGATTGTTAGCCACCCCCTTCACTATTTTCCCCATGTCTCATTAAAGTTGTTCTCATTGCTGTGGCACCACCTGTCTCCTGATTACTCTCTTTGACAGGTTGGTCATAGTGTATAGAGAGGAGCCTACTCAGCTCTCCAGGCTCCTCCGCCATGGCTCTGCTGGGCTACCTGAAGAGCCTGTTCATCCTGCAGTTGCTGATGGGGTTTGTGTTTGTGGTGAGCGGCCTCATCATAAACTTCATCCAGCTCTGCACCTGCATCCTCTGGCCAATCAACAAGCAGCTCTACCGCAGGATCAACTGCCGGCTTGCCTACTCCCTCTGGAGTCGTGAGTAGATGTCTATTGTCCGTCATTATTGCCGTATTTAAAAAAGAGGAGATCGTGAGTTGGACGTATGGCAAACAATCACACATCTAGCTAGATACAGAACAATAGTATTAATATTCTATCATCTATCGTCATATTTGGCCACCTGCTGAATGTGTTATTAGCTGTGTCATGCAAAGCTGAAACTGATATGGCTGTGATGCTCCCTCTGTTACACACAACCTAATACTCCTCCTCTTACATTAGCTCTGAATAAACTGCTAGATCCTCCAGTTTTACCAGCCTTTCTCTGCAGATGACTGCTGCTTTTATTAGCCCTCATGACAGACATTAAATCTGATAAAAGATAATTACCTAACAAAAAAAACTAAGGCAGACCTCACAGCAACACCAGCACTAATTAGCTAGAAGGCTTTTAAGCGGTGAGTGTATAAATGTAATGTTATGCGTGCAGAGCTGGTGATGCTGCTGGAGTGGTGGTCAGGCACAGAGTGCACCCTATACATTGACCAAGCTACGGTGGACAAATTCGGCAAGGAGCATGCCATCATCATCCTCAACCACAACTTCGAGATCGACTTCCTGTGTGGCTGGACCATGTGTGAAACATATGGCATCTTAGGGGTCAGTCTAACACCAAACTGTGATTTTTCTTGGTCGTTAAAAGTTAACCAGTTAAAAGCATAAGTAACCTATGCTTCGTCAGTGAAACTATGTTCTTTTATCTTCCTCTCTAGAGTTCAAAGGTGCTAGCCAAACATGAGCTGCTGAAGGTTCCTCTAATTGGCTGGACCTGGTACTTTCTAGAAATCGTTTTCTGCAAAAGAAAGTGGGAGGAGGACCGGGAAACTGTCTTCAGTGGACTGGAAAGGCTCAAAGATTATCCTGAATATATGTGGGTAGGTATACATCAGACGTGTTCATGTGTGATTAAGGTGCAGCAGTTATTTTATTATTTTATTTCTAGGTATGTTCGCAGACACCATGTGCATTCCAGCCGTCAGTCCTCTCTAACCCAGCTGCACAATCAAGATTGCAAAATATTTCAGAAATGACTTCTTCTATGTTTGTATGACTTTTCACATATTGGAACACAAATGCAAAATGTAGTTTTGCATTTTTGTGTAATCTCTCACAGGAAAACTGTGAGTAATGCTGTGACAAGTGAAGTAGGTCAAAGGTCACCCAGGGATTCGACCTTTAAGCTTGTTTTTTTCTCTTGTCTTTTTGCATTCCCACAGGATTGCTAACAGAAGCATACAGGCACCAAAATGGGACTGCTTAATAATTGCTGAGTTTTCATATGTATTCCAGTCTGTCCCACCAAAAATGCGGGAAATGACTCGATGACCTTTGATACACTTTTTCTTACCTCAATTGATCTTAGTAGTAATTCACATAACAGCTGTGTGAGTGCACCAGCTGTATTTAATATGTCTCAACAGGAGGCTGTGTGTTTGTTTTTTGTGAAACTTCATGATCTGGGCTTTCCACTGTGCATAAACGGTTTACAAAGGTGTCCAAGTAAAACTAGTGGCTCAGATTTGTGTTTTTTTTGTCTGATGAGAGCTTATCTCACTATTTGTTGCTCACCTTTTTCTAAAGGTGTAAATTTGTTTTGGAGATTTTCACAGTGGCTCAACCAGTTCTCCAGCTGAGATTAGGCAGATCAGCGGTTGATCTCATTACCCTCCAAGTCAAGTATCAGGCCACTGCTAATGGTTTTTATGTGTTCAGATAAATACGCTGAACTCTCTTGGCTTGAGCTGCCATCCACCTGTCCGCTTTAATACCATCGAGATAAGATAGTGACTTTATTTTGGCATAGCGTTACATTGAGGTGAACTTGATCTGTAATTCAACCAAGCAGAAGTAGGGTAGTGGATAGTACAAGAGAAACAAGGTCACCTCAAGCCTGTGATTTTACTTTATACTGTAGGTGCGTGTATGTATTAACACAGCTCTTGTCTCCACAGTTTCTGCTGTACTGTGAGGGCACCCGCTTTACAGAGCAGAAGCACCAAATCAGCATGCAGGTTGCAGAGAGTAAAGGCCTGCCTAAGCTCAAGTATCACCTACTACCCCGAACCAGAGGATTCACCACTACACTGCAATGTCTTAAGGGCACAGGTGGAGTACACAAACACAAACACACCACAAAAGTTCATTGTGTTCAAAACAACATGTTTTTTTGTTCTCACTCTTTTTGTTTGTCTCTAACAGTGACTGCTGTGTACGACGTGACTCTTAACTTCAAAGATAACCAGGCTCCCACTCTCCTGGGCATCGTCAACGGCAAGAAATACAAAGCTGACATGAGTGTAAGGTGAGTGCTGCTGATGCCGTCCGCTTTAGACTCCATCAGGTTTTGTAATAATGACGCTTGACACTGCCAGCTGCTTTTTCAAGTGTAAAATAATGGACTTGGAGCATTTTGGCCTCTTTCCAATTGAAAATTGTTCCATAATAATCAAAGAGACAGCGAGCCTGGCTGGACTCCCAGCATGTTGATGGTTTCAGAACAATAGCTCCGATGGCCATGGCACTCCCCTAGGAAACGACCTGGATAGAAGATGATAACTGTAGATCTATGGAAGCACTGCAGTTTTTGATTTAACAGAAGGAACCTTAAAACTGGTGACATGGACAGACAATTGAACATACCATACAATATAGTAGCTGAACTGTCATTAGGCTCAGTGTTTCAGAGTTAATAGGCATTTAAGGTGAGGTGAGTCCTCTGGTGGTGAGCAGCCGCCACTACAAGCCACTGGTGATGCATTTACAGTTGCACTGAGTGGTAGAGGTGTGTCCTGTGTGGGGAGTCAGATTTTAAGCAGTCATTAAGATTTTTAGCTACATTTCTGATCAACTTTCTTCCACTCTGTTTACGTTTTTTGTATCTCAAGACAAATTCTGAAAATACTGTTTTCTGCTGGGTTGTGTGGCTACAAAGCTGTATTTGACACTGAAGCCAAACTGAGAATGTACCGTCTCCATTCCAGGCGGTTCCCTGTGGAAGAGTTACCAGGTAATGAGCAGGAGTGTGCCACCTGGCTCCACAAGCTCTACCAGGAGAAGGTAAGCTGACTTTGAAAGCACCAATACTTACCTGTGAGATTTATTTATGAGAAAAGAGGGAGACAGGACAGAGAGGATGAAGGAGGGAGAGAGAGAGAGAGAGGAACAAACATGCACAGACATCATACATTACAGAGAACAAATATGATGGCTGTTGATGTGGTCAAGCAAGACGAAACGGCTGTGATTATACTATAGTGGATCTATTTATATCATCAGCTATCGTCAGCTAATAAATAGAAATAGTAATTTAATAATAAATAAAACAATGAGCAGCAGAGACTGGTGTAGTCAATAAGCATTGGAATGATCAGGGGCTGGGCTGCAGGTCTGGAGGCAGAGAGACCTGCAACGAGAAAGAGAGAGAGAGACACAAAACGATGAGGAAGACAGCAAACACAGTTTATGACATGAATCACTAGTATGAACCAGACTAATGAGAATAGAGGCGAGGTCAGAGGGTGAGAGGGGGATTTGAGGGGACAGGGAACTGCTCAGTGGATCATGTTTGTGTCCCCTGACAGCGTAGGCCTATAGCAGCATAGCTAAAAGAAGCTGAAGAAGTATTTTCCATTCTTTCCCCCAGGATGCCTTACAAGAAATGTACAACAAGGAAGGCAAGTTCCCTGGAAACACAGTCATTCCCCCTCGCAGAATATGGCCACTGCTCAACTTCCTGTTTTGGGCCACCCTGCTGCTTTCCCCACTCATCAAATTTGCCTGTGGCGTCGTCGTCAGCGGCTCGCCTCTCCTCATCATCGGCTTTACCATCTTCCTCATCATAGGTGGGTAAAAACAGAATGAAACACCCACAACATTTCAAGCTCTGAAATGGGGTTTTATCTAACCTCTCTTGTTCACTCCACAGCCTCCGTAGCGATCCGCCGCCTCATAGGTGTCACCGAGGTGAAGAAAACAGGCTCCAGTTATGGCAACCAGGAGTCCAAGAAACAAAACTAAAGCGTGTCACCCCCTCCCATGTTCGGCCGCTTCTGTACGGCCACACTGCAGTGTCTCACCCCTACCCAACTCCATTCTCCTCCTACTGTCAAGTTGGTTGGTAGGCCGGGGAGGAGACCTAGCTGTGAAAACATAAACAGAGACTAGAGTTCAAAATTCTAATGGCAATAGAGTGTGTGAGAGAGGGTGTACGTGGGTCTGGGGTCCAAGCTCTCACAGAACATATATATATATATATATATATATATATATTTAAGGGGAAGATGCAACACTTGCACCTCAATGCTTCTTTCCTAATCCAGCTAGCCCTCATTTATTGAAATCCTAACACATCTGAGGTCACATGGGTTGCCATTTAGCCCATTATCAGCTCCGTAACCGCTCTACTTTCTGTCACAGTCATCATCCAATCAGGAAGTGGGGACATGCCGAGTCTTTTTACTCACTCGACACAAGCCGATCCACTTTCCTAACCACCATCCAGGGGCAGTGTGTTTTCCTCAACGACTTATCTATAACATGCAGGACGTCTCCCTCTCTTTTCTCACTAAGTGGGACTTGTAATGGGAATCGGTGCCTTGAGGCCCAGCCTGCTTTTCCTTAAAAGGGTCATTTCACCCAAATCACACTGATACTTTTTGGTATATAGCCGGACAGATGTTATGGTTTTTCTATAACTACAGTCTTGCGATATCTAGCACTGCCACGCAAACACAATGAAGGTGAATCGACAGTTATGGTGTTGAAGTTATTTCAAACGCTGTAGTTGACCTTCTTCTTAATCATTTGAACATCAATAAAAATCATCTTCATTGTGTTGTTGCAGTTCTGATATCATGATATATGAATTCCCTATCATCTCCAGGGCTATCTACCAGAATGGTTATGTTTTTTACTTTTTTTTAATGACTCTGTGAGCTTGGTGTACTGGCCCTTTAACATTCTGCTTTGGAGAGGCTGGTGTCTGTTAAACTACAGCAAGGGCTCTGAATGTGAAAACTGTCCTCATCAGGATACCTACCAGCTGTTACAGGTCTCATTTGTAGCCCACAACACCAACACACATACACAATTATTGCTCCCCTTTTACTCGCTCTACACATTTAGGATTCCATATTCTCATTCATTTTTTAACTGCCCTCAAACAGCAATCCCAGTCTGAACATGGAAGCAGCTCAACAAACCACCACCATCACCCCCTTCTCCTCCTCCTTTTTACTCCCCCTCTTGATTTCATTCATGCAAGTCACTGTTTAATGTGACTGTTCAGCTGCTGCCGCTGTTAAACACCAGTGGAGCCCATTTCCAGAAAAAGGTCACCAACTGACTCCACGCAGCTGTTAGCATGTTACTTTTGCTCTCCAGAAATAGACTGTAGTATTTTAACCTTTGCCTTAAAAATCAAGCTTGCTCAGGCAAGGGATTGCTTATCTGCCACCCCTTTAACAACAAGCACCCACCTCTGTGCTGTTTGACCCCTCACCCTCTCATTTCCTACCATGCATGGTAGAGCAGCATTCATCAGTGAGTCATTTTTGTTTAATGTAGACAGGTGTTCTGTAACTGTGTACATTGTGTTTAGGTTAATAAAGCTGCTTATGTACACTGCAGGCGGTTTTTATCTCTCCAGATGTCAACACAGCGACATTTGGCCATTCTTGCAGTTTCACAGTTTTAGATCACCCTGATTGTTTTTATGCTATCCAATTGAATAATGGCTGGGGCAGTAGAGGATCTATGATCCTCGTTTAACTGGTCTATACAGTAGCACCTCTTACATTTTTTTTGTTACGCTCCTCCTTCCCAGTTCCCGTGCCACATGTAGTAATAAATCCTACTTTGTTTTGTTGGCTTTTTTGGGAGGGGGTCATCACTCCTCAGCAGAGACATGTTGTGTAGTTATCCAGAGACCAGACAGATTTCATGCAAGCCTTAATTAGTGCTGATTATTATATAATTCTTTTTTTGTGTGATGATGTAGAAGCTAACCCCCTCCTCCCACGTGGTAGTAAAGGATTGAAAATCGTTCACCATTATAGTCAGCAGGAACTTCCTCTAGAGTTTTAACATAAATAAAAACAGACAGATGAAGTCTGATATTATTCACAAAGAATTCTGTATCTATTTACTCCATGCTTTTTTTGTCATTTGCATTACCTCAAATATGTTACCTCTTCCAGAGTTCCGTTTCAGCACACATTAGATTCAAACCTCCCTGTCGTTCAGGTTACTCCAAAGCAGGAAAAGCAGTATTTGAGGAAAAAAAGTACACGTTTCATATTCATCAATGAACAAACTCAGTTTGCTATTCAAAATGACATCACAGGCTGACATCACTTCATATGCACATTTTTTTTTTTTTTACAAAAAATCCGTTTAGTGGCAACTCCGGCATCATTTTTTTTGTTTTGTTTTCTACAGCTATTTTTATGTTTGTTTGTTTTTTTTTTCTTCACTTGAGAATATTAAAGGATTTAATCACAAATCAACTATTACTCTTTTGATTTATTTGGATTTGGTGTGAAGTTGTGTGGTTTTCTTTCTTCCATTACATCCTACATTAAAAGGAGTTCAGTGTTAATCGCACTCTGGTTCCATCCTCCTCCATTCATCATGACACATCCACAACATTTAGCCGAGGTACAGTCATACAAGTGTAAAGTGGAAAATATGTACATAACATAAATGAATGTCACTTTAGAAATTGTAGACATGCCCTTAGCTGCTCTTTAGACCCTTTGAATGACACATTAACCAACTTAACAGTCCACTGGACACCGATGATGATGGAATATTAATAGACTGTACAAATACATTGTGTAAATAATGTAAATGATAACTATGATGCTCAGTTTTAAAAACAGAAGAGGCTACAACCAAATGTACTGCTGACAGAAGACTGAGCTGTGGTCCCAGTTGCAGTTTACAAACTAATCTGCTTCTGTACTCATCACTGCAGAGCTGTATATACATCCTGCGATGCCTCTCTTGTAATTAAAACCACAGACAGAAGCCTGTAGTCACAGAGGATGCTGAACAGAGCATTTTACAGACTTTGTAATTGTTTCTTACTGTAGTCACTTAACTTTTTGCATGATGTGCATTCTTGCACAATCACTGAATCGAGTTAATTCTGACTCAGGGACTTACAGACTGGCAATGCAACAGCTGTGGCATTAACTCTGAATCTGAATAAAAAGGATTTCTGGGGAAGATGAGCTAAAAGAGTGTTTTTTTTCTTTTTTGTTAACAATGTTTTAATGTTCAGATGTGTTCATTCCTTTACATTTTTCTCTACAGCTCACACCTATAATCATTTGAAGTTACAGTTTGAGGTGTTTCTCAGACATACCAGTAGAGTCTCATAATCTTATATTTTAAGCCCATATTGCACCAAGGCAGGAAACTAATATATTAGTAGGAGCTCATTTTTTTCTGACAGTGTCCAACAGAGCTCAACAATTCAATTCAATTCAGTTTTATTTATATAGTGCATTTTACAATCAGAAATTGTCTCAAAGTGCTTAACAAACTTGAGCAAACATTTTCCTGTGATGTGCCTATGTGCAGATGATGTGTAGCTTAACTGTTCAAGCTATTTGCTTTGTTTTGTATTTGTCTATTTGCATGCGCTCTACTAAGCAGAAGTGTGTTAAACTTTCACGTCCCCTATACAGTGGGTACAGAAAGTATTCAGACCCCCTTAAATGTTTCACTCTTTGTTATATTGCAGCCATTTGCTAAAATCATTTGTTTATTTTTTTTCCCACATTGATGTACAGACAGCACCCCATATTGACAGAAAAAACACATTTGACATTTTTGCAGATGTATTAAAAAAGAAAAAGTGAAATATCACTTGGTCCTAAGTATCAGAGCCTTTGCTGTGACTCATATATTGAACTCAGGTGCGTCCATTTCTTCTGATCATCCTTGAGATGGTTCTACACCTTCATCTGAGTCCAGCTGTGTTTGATGATACTGATTGGACTTGATTAGGAAAGACACACACCTGTCTGTATAAGACCTTACAGCTCACAGTGCTGTTGGAGCAAATGAGGATCATGAGGTCAAAGGAACTGCCTGAAGAGCTCAGAGACTTGTGGCAATGCACAGATCCGGCCAAGGTTACAAAAAATTCTGTTGCACTTAAGGTTCCTAAGAGCACAGTGGCCTCCTGATCCTTAAATGGAAGACATTTAGGACGACCAGAACCCTTTCTAGAGCTGGCCGTCCAGCCAAACTGAGCTATCGGGGGAGAAGACCCTTAGTGAAAGCAATAAAGAAGAACCCAAAGGTCACTGTGGCTGAGCTCTAGAGATGTAGTCAGGAGATGGGAGAAAGTTGTAGAAAGTCAACCATCACTGCAGCCCTCCACCAGTCAAGGCTTTATGGCAGAGTGGCCCGACAGAAGCCTCTTCTCAGTCAAAGACACATGAAAGCCTGCATGGAGTTTGCTAAAAAAACACCTCATGGCCTCCAAGACAGTGAGAAATAAGATTCGCTGGTCTGATGAAACTTTTTGGCCTTAATTCTAAGCAGTATGTGTGGAGAAAACCAGGCACTGCTCATCACCTGTCCAATACTGGTAAATGATTTTAGCAAATGGCAGCAATATAACAAAGAGTGAAAATAGGGCTCGAAAAAGGGGGTCTGAATACTTTCCGTGACATAACTACACAATGTTATTTGCAACCTTTTTACCGTTAACATGTTTTTTTTTTTTAAAACAACCACTGCCACATGATGTATTCAGACTGTACTCAGACTCTGCCCTTTCTATAAGTTAATCACACTGATTGGTGGTATATGTGTGTGTTGATAACATGGTATCTCCTGAGCAGAGCTGTAGCAAATGGACTTTGAACACTCGCTGACAGAAAGCTGAGTCAGACATTAAAGCTCAGGTTCACACTAACGGCAATGGTCGAAACATTCATTTCAAACGTATAGAACTTTAAACTCATATCTTGACTGATGGAAGAGAAGGCAGCCAGATCACCTACAAGGACAGGTATGATGCTGATTTACAGTTGGAGTATAAACTGTGTAAACTGAAAATAAATATGTGGCAGGATTCTGATGATTCAGTGCACTTTACCTGACAGGTAGCATTCATGCTCTCCAGGAGCTGAGAATCATCCTGCTGGGGCACGACTGGCTGGAGAAGTGCCTTACAGGAAACACCGTCCTCGGCCGACAGATGTTTGACACCAGTAGGGATGTGAAGATGTGTGTTAGGAGGCAAGGTGTTCTGGAAAATGGACGTAAACTTGTTGTGGTCAGCACACCTGAGCGGTGGATCAGCTACTTTGTTCAAAACCCCTGCCTGGTGAATACCAACATGAAGACCTGCATGTCTATCTGCCCTCCTGGACCCCACATCTTCCTAATGGTTGTGCCCATCGGTTCTCACAGAGGCAGGGAGTGGACAGTAGAGGGACCCCTTGAGCTGTTAAATGACACACTGTGGGGAAACACAATAGTAATATTCACCAGATGTGAACATTTAAGGGGGGAGTCTGTGGAAGGGTATGCTGAAAAATCTGGCTTTCTTAAGGCCCTCTTGGAGAAATGTGAATACAGATACCACTGTTTAGACACAAGCATGTGGGGAGAAGATGATGATGTGCAGGTTGTAGAACTTTTGCAGAAGATTGATGTCATGGTTGAAGAAAATCTGAAGGCAGGTGGAGCTGGATATGTGACAACAGATGAAGACGTTTCAAGGATGACTGAAAGAGAAATGACAGAAGTAAAGGAGAGGGCATCTTTAAGACAAAAAAACACACAGCTGTCTAGAAGCACACTTAGATCTCTAATGGGTAAGTGTCACACAGCTATCATCATTTCAGAATAACAGTTGATCACATGGCTACATGTAAAGGAGACTCTCAATTATTAACCAGATTATGAACATTTTGAAATAGATTTTGTGTTGGTTCATATTTTTTAAACATATAATCCAACACACATAGTCCAGTTGTTAGCAAGCATATGATCAATAGGATAGAACAAAAACATCATCATCGATTCTGTAAAAATGACAACCACTAATTTAGCGGTGTGTTCAAGTCCACATTCCTGGATAGCAGCAATGACCACGGAGCACTTCTGTCTGCTTCCTATGGGAGATCTTGATTTTGTGCCATAGATCAACACAGAATCCCATTGACGATTTGATTTGATTTGATTTGATATAATGTAATGTAATGCAATGTAATATAATTTAAGTTGCAATGCACATTCTTCTTCTTTAGACTTCCTAAGGGCCTCTTTTTTTCAGAGAGTTTAGAGCGCCCACAGATAAAGCAGAGATAGGATTTAAACTAACTTTTAAACTAAAGCATTAAAACCACTAAAAGTAAATAATCAAATCCAGAATGTCTGAAAGTCAGGCCAGAAATGTTCTTTGTAAGAGCTGAACCAGACACATGAGGGAGACAGAGAGTGGGTAAGGATGCCTGTAGGCTATATTTTGCTCAGGTCTATTGTAAAGTATGCAGTACTCAGACCATCACACAGACATGGATCTACACTCCTCAGTAATTTAGTCTCTTTTCTTTGATTTATCTCATTGATCTTGAATCATTGATTCAATTGCAAAATTGATTGCAAAATCCCTTCAAGTGCTATCTTAGACCACAAACCAACCAATCACACCTCACCTATCAGTCCATGTGCTAATTTTGCCATAATCAAGAAATATCTAATAATCATGTTGTTTCTCACCTGCATGATGTAAACATTATTATGTCCTTTTTTTAATCCAGGAGGGACTCCTTCTTCCCCATTGTTTCGAATACTGCTTGTAGGCCCGAAGCAGGTTGGCAAAAGCTCAGTTGGAAACATTATTCTTGGTGGTGAAGTCTTTCCTGCTGGACGTCCGACATCACAGTGCACCCACGGATGCGGAGTTGTTGACAAACAACAAGTCACTGTCGTGGACACTCCTGGCTGGCATGGACGATACTGCTCAGAGGATACTCCATTGGAGGTACAACAGCAGATTATCCACAGCGCCTCTCTGTGTGCACCAATTCCTCACACAGTCCTGGTGGTGGTACGCAGTGATGAGACCTTCACTGAAACTGACAGGAGAAAGGCGGAGGAGCACTTGAATTTCCTTGGACATTGGGTGTGGTCTTGGACTATTGTGTTGTTCACCTGGGGAGACCACCTGGAAGACACTTCAGTTGAGGAGCACATTGAGCGATGGCCTGCTCTGCAGTGGCTGGTGGACAAATGTGGAAGCAGGTATCATGTTTTCGATAACTCAAACAGGGTCACTCAGACTGAAGAACTGTTGAAGAAGATTGAAGAGACAGTGGTGGAGAATGATACCAGGTACTTGCTGAGGAGTCTCGTGAATTTTCAACAAGACAACAGAAAGTTGGAGCAAAGCTCCAAAAAGACTGTGAGGCAGCTAAAGAAGGTAAAGGCGGAGAACGATCTACTGAGGACAAAAGTGGAGGAGAAAGAAAGACTCATAGAGAACATGATGGAGAAGGAAGAGACTGCAGCAGAAACAGACAATGAAGTGAGGCAAAGAAAAGAGGAGATAAGTAGAAGGTTAGAGGAGGCTGACAGGGAGAACAACCAACTAAAACAGGTGATCATGGAGAAGGATGGTGCGATAGTGAGTCTGAGTGAAAGCTGTGCTGTTAAAGATGGTACCATAAGAGCTATACAGCAAAGAAGTAATGCAGAAAAGGAAAGGCTGGAGGAGAGAGTGATGGAACACAAGCGAGCAACCACAGCCTGGAAGAAAATATGTGAGGAGAAAGAAAAAGAACTAAACCAACTTATGACAGTTCACAAAAAAGAGCTGACAGAAACAGCTGAGCAGCTAAAGAGAGAAAATGAAGATACAAAGAAAATGCTGACAGCAGCGGTCCAAGGGATACAGAGGCAAAATCAGAGCAAAGACACTGATGTGCACATTATTGAAGATGACAGGAACACCATGCCATACTACAAGTCAGTGAAGGAGGTGAGCAGACAACAAACATGGACAATTACATCATCATCTAGTTACCATCAAAATGCCTCCAGAAGTGGTGAGTACAACCTCATCAGCAACTTGGTGTTATGTGTAAGCAACGCTCTGAAAGTGTTTCTCTGTTACAGAGGCAGGACGTAAAAACACAGACACACTGGATGATGGTATAAAGATCCATGAGAAGGTGAGAGTGAAATTTGAAAAAAAAGCTTGTCCAACACTCTAGATGGTGATACTGTGTTGACTAAAAGTCACTAAAAGAGATATCAGACAAGATAATGTAAATGATTATTGTGGGGTTGAATTGGTTATCCATTGACCGACACCTCTACAGACTAGGGTTGTCGAGGTCTGTGTTGCATAATGTAACCATTTCTGATGAGAAGCATCATCATCTAATCAGGAATCAATTTGACCTGAACACCTTGTAGTCAAATAATGGCACATAGTAAAAAAACATCAGTTTTAACAGTGTAATAGTGTACATAATATTGATGAATGAAATCCTGGTTTAGTATTTTATTCTTTATTTTGATTATTGTGGGTCCACAGAAGGAGACTGCATGGCCACCACAGACAGACTGGACTTCATCATGGCTGAGAACTGGAGGTGCAGTGCTGGGAGCTGCTGTAGGGGCCTTTGCTGCTTCGTCCCAGATTGTGACAGGAATCAGTGTCAGGTCTGCTGTTGGAGCTGCAGCTGGGGCTCTAATGGGCAGTTTACTGGTCCAAGGAATCAAGTTCCAGAAGAAAAAAGATGAGCGAAGTGGCCAAAAAAAACAGAGATACCCCTGAGATTTCATGGACATATTTTTTCTAATTACTAGAACTGTCTCTGGATTATCACCACCAAATTTATCACACAGACTTCAAACAGAATTTAGATGAAGTGCCTGTGACGTCACCTGTAGGTGTATAAAGAGCCATTTTGATGCTCCAACTGTAGTCATGTTGGCAGCATTGCAGTCCCTAAACTCCCAATATGGTTGATAAAGTGGAGCGTAAGTGGAGCTGAGGTGGACTGTCAGAAATTTCTGCTGTAAAGACTTCCATTTTAACATGGAAGTCTTTGTGATTGACTGAGCAGGGTTTGTGTTATGAGCAGTTGAACAGGTGGAACTAATACAATCTTTGTGTCATGGATTGTGGACTATCTAACTGGTAGACCACAGTATGTGTGTCTGACACAGTGGTCAGCAGCACAGGGGCCCCACAAGGGACAGTCCTCTCTCCCTTCCTCTTCCTCTTCAGCTACCAGACAGAGTCATGCCTCCTTCAGAAGATTTCTGATGACTCTGCCATAGTTGGATGTAAGGGTGGAGAGTCTGAGTACAGGACTGTGGTGGACATTGTGGAGGATTAAAAATACCTGGGAGTGGTTTTGGACAATAAACTTGACAGAAGTCGGACAGAAGGATGCTGTCTAAGCTGCTTGAGATTCTGGAGGAACAGCTTCCACTCTCTCCACAACAAGCTGCTGAAGTGCAGGAGTACTTTCAGTGCCAGACTGATCCCTCCAAAGTGAACCACTGAGCACCACAAAAGGTCATTCTCCTCCATCTGAAATCAGACAATCTGATCTAATACATTGTCTTAATAATTAGGGCCTGAGCACCGAGTGGTGCAAATGCCCTATTGTAATTGTCAGTATTATTATTTGCACCTATAAACCGCCCATTTTTTTGCCATGCGCAAAAACTCATGAAATTTTGCACACTTATCAGGGGTGGTGAAAATTGCAATATTTTGTGGTCGCTGCAAATGGCGCGCCAACAGGAAGTCCACCATCTTGGGTGGAAGTTGGCGATTTTGGCGATTTCCACCCTTGGTATGCGAACGAACTTCTCCTAGGGATTTGGCCCGATTGACTTGATATTTAGTGGAGGTCACCTAAATCCTGTGTGGATCAAAAGTTATCAAAGGCTCTTCTCTAAGTTAAAGGGCGTGGCTGCTGCGGCGTACCTTCACCATTTATACAACATCTCCCTCTCTCCTACATATTTGCTCCAAATGGCTTCAAACTTTCTGCACATCATCAGAGCCCCATCTTGAACGTCTCTATGTGATCATGACATGTGCCGCTGGAGACAGGAAGTGCGATGTTCTACACTGATATGCACTTATCTCACACTTTTTAATTCATCCCCATCATTACACAGCCAAATGAGGATCACAGACTTGAAGTCTGCACTTGAAGCCATGCATCGTCCCAATGTCCTCAAATAAGTCACCTGCACAGCGCCACCTACTGGAAACAGGAAGTAACTGCTTATTAAATATTTTGATGTATGAATCAAATGTTTTTGGAGGTTTGAAGCACAGACAGGTCTGCACACAGACTCAACCATGACCATGTATGTATAGTTGCATGACTTCTGTGGACAGTGCCACCTACTGTAAACAGGAGGTTACTGCATACTAACTATTTTTACATATATTGACAGATTTGTTGCACTGCTGCTTTTTTACACCGCCGGCAAAATCACTGCAACTCATGGGGGGTACGAGGGAGAGAAGGGACGATGTGATACGGATGGGGGGCGATCGCAAGGGCCTGATCATCACTGCTTGCAGCTTTAATAATATAATTATATCCATATTGGATGTTATTTATTGCTGTTATATTTTACTTGCTTGCAGTATTCCAGGTATATTAGAGGTAGGCTAGGAAAATAATCTCTCCTTAAACACAGAGAAGGAGATAATTATTAACCTGAGGAAGAGGAGAGACCAGCACACCCCACTTTACATTTATGAGACGCAAGTACAGAGGGTGAAGACCTCCAAACTCCTCGGCACCTACATCAGTGAGGATCTCATCTGGACTCACAACACGCAGCAGATCATCAAGATGGATCAACAGAGACGGTTCTTCCTTGGGAAGCAGAGGAAATTTAGATTGTTCTCCAAACTCCTCAGTGTCCTGACATACTCCATCACAGTCTGGTACGGGAACTGCACCATTCAGGACAGGAAGGCTCTCCAGCATGTCGAGCAGCCTTCCCACCACTGCAGGACATCTACAATGCCCGGGTCACAAAGAGGGCACACAACATTACCAAGGACCACATTCACCCACAGCACACACCGTTCACACTCCTGCCATCTGGCAGTGAGTTTGTATCAGGCTGCTGAACAACTGACTGAACTTTGGACATTTGTGCTGTCATATCATATATCATCAATGCCACGTCGACAATGTGACGTGAACATATTTGTTTTTGCATGTTCTTACAAAGTGAACATATTTACACAGTCTGATTATCCTACCTTTTTGACAGTAATGCATAACTAATGCACCTTAAACCCTGATAACACTTTACACTCTGTACATAGTATTTGCGTATTTGTGTATTTTGCTTCCTTCTATGCTTAAAGTAAGTTTATTTCTTTAATCATAGTTTAGTGTAGCTGTGTATAGTAATGAGATGAGAACTGCAAAGTAAGAATTTTATTGCTCAGTGTAACCTTTGCTGTGTATGTGACAAAAAACTCGTAACTTGAATATTCTTTGACTTAATGTTCTTATTATTGTTTAGAATGTGTATTTTATTTTATTCACTTGCAATGTTAATTTACCTTATTTTATATTTCTAACCTGTGATAATTTCTGATCATGCATGGAGCACCTGCAATGTAAGCAATTTCAGATTCTGATTGTGATTAATACCTCGATACTCAATACTGTTTTTGGACATACATAGTGTAATGATACATCTTCCCATAACACTAAAATAAAACTGTAGCACAAGTCTGTGCACAAACAGTTTTATTTACACGTTAGACTGCAGCTGGAACTGTGTTATGATACACTGATCTAAAATTTAAGGGCTAAGGTCTTTTTTTCAGTATATTTTAAACACCAAACCTCACTTGACCTCACTGTCAGTTGAGGTAAAAACAATGTACAAATACAAAAACTGTATAGTGTGTAGGGAGGACACATTGTGTATATGCAGACCTGCAAAGAATCAAAAGGGTTTGACTTAGAGACTAACATTCTAACATTAACATTCAAGGCAAGCTTTATTTATATAGCACCATTCATACACAAATTCAGAGTGCTTTACATAGGATGAAATCACAGAATAAAAACATTTTTAAAACATTAAATTAAGAAGGAAATTACAGTCATAAAAATCTCTTATACAGAAATTATACAGCTTACATTTTTGATGTGGTTGTATTTCATTTTTGTAATGTTTTAAATCATTGTTTTTTACTAGGCAGATTACTTGTGAAGTGCAAGGAATAAGAATATTGAAAAAAACAGAATAATAGCTGGTTTACAGTGAAGAGTTTAAAAAAATACCTTCTCCTCTCTAACTGGACCAAAGTAATATGGAATGTAACTGATATATGTATTTAGATAACAATGCAGTGACATGTAAAACAATGAAACAAACAAACAAAAAGGAGTGTTGAACAAACAGAAGCAAGACCATCATTTTCATACATGTATACTGTATATCTTACAACTACACTTTGACTGTTATTGATCAGCATATGTCAGATAAATAGGTAAACAAAATGAAATGAATAAGATGGAGAGGTCATTTTCGTTTAAAATAAACTAAACTGAGAATCCTGTTTCGAACTTTGGTCAGTTTAAATCCGTAGATGAGAGGATTTATAACTGGAGGGATGAGGAGAAATTCTATAGCGATGAAGTTTTGAAGACTTTCAGGAAAATTTGTGGAACCGAATCTCATGTACATCAAATCAAAAAGTATCACTACTAGGAATGTGATTAAGGAGACCAGATGAGGCACACAGGTCTGCATGAACTTCACCCTGTCGTCTTTGGACTTTGTGCATGTTTTAATAAGATGCATGTATGTCCAAACAATAAAGAAACCATGAGACACATAAATGATAATGGTTACATAGGAAATAATAGTATTTGAAAGGGTGCCATTATCAAGGCAAGCCAGTTTATAAATGACCCAGTTTACACAAAAAATCTTCTGAATGTTTGATCCACACAGCTTCAGTCTGGATGTTAGAATAATACTGACAGAGAAAATGCAGAAAGGTGTCAGCCAGGAGAAACACACAAGCTGAGAGAGCCTCCTCTTTGTCATGAAAGAGTGGTAGTGCAGCGGTCGACATATAGCCAGATATCTGTCGTAGGCCATGACCGCTAGAATGGACAGATCGCAACAAGCAAAGGAGTACATGATGAAAGCCTGTAAGAGGCAGCCTTCATATGAGATCTGCGGAGAGTACGACAGCAGGTCTAAGAGGAACTTAGGGTAGAAACCCGTGGTACCATACAGACCATTAATGCAGAAACTCCCCAATAAAATGTACATAGGCTCATGCAGGTTCTCATCTAAAATAATGATCAACACAAGGGAAACATTTAAAAACAAAATCAAACAGTAATACAGCAATGTGACAGAGAAGATGGCAATCTTGTAATTCATTGTCTCATTTATCCCTGAAAGAGTGAAAAATCTTACATCAGAAGCATTCTCCATAGTCAGACATTCAGTTCTTTGCCTGTTACCTGTAGTGTGTCAGATCATACTGCAGTTTAGAGAGACTCTGGCTCTTCTCCTTCAGCCATCTAGTTATACCCTCTTTGACTGTGACAACAGACATGACCTGGGAATTCATACTAATCCTTGGGATCCTTGGAATCCTGTTGTGTTTTAATCATATACTTTTTATCATCTTCAACAAATAATGTATTAAATCAAACGTCAAAGTCAGCTTTATTGTCAATACTGCCATATGTACTGGACATACAGAGGATCAAATTTGTGTTACTCTCAGACCCACAACATATAACTTATAAATAAGGAATAAAAAGTACAAAAAATATAAGGTATATAAAATATGTACCTACAATGAAACCTATTTAGTAATATATTTTGTTATCGCTATGATATTAAAAAATGTAGTATATTAACGGGAGTTAATGGGAACTAAGTAAAAAAAACATTTGAATCTGATGCTACACAAAAACTAATAATGCATATTTTGGCTAATCTTTGACATATCCAAGACTAATTAGGAAAAAAAACACAGCCCCCTAGCTTTTGTTTTATTGAAAAAAATTAATTTTTTGTGCAATTAAAAAAAAAAAAACCCACCCCTATTAGAACTCAGAACTCACTCTAACCCAGTGCAGTCTCATCCCTTTACCTAAGATAGTCTTGTAATGTAATGGGTTGTTATTTTCTGCTGATGTTTAGGGTTAGGCATTTATTAAAAAGCAGGGTAAGGGTGCATATTGTTGTGCTGGCTGTCTAAGCAGGTCTAAGAGGAATTTAGGGTGTTAACTTGTGATACCATACAGACCATTAATGAAGAACCCCCCCCCCCCCCCATTAAATGTACATAGGCTCATGCAGGTTCTCATCTAAAATGATGATCATCACAGGTGAAGTATTGAAAAATAAAATGAGACATGTATACAGTAGAGTGAATGTGACGAGTGTCACTGTAGTTACACGTCTCATTCAATCAATCCCTGGCAGACTGAGGGTTCTTACAGTAGATATGTTATCCATCATCATACAGGTGAATTAATGTTTGGATGGACACTGGGCTGGTAACAAAGTCTTGTGTCCCTCCAGACTCCCTGTTAACAACAGCTGATACAACAACAAAACACACACAGGGGAATTGTGTTAATTGGCCCTCTGCAGAAAACTTGTGAAAAAGAAAACACAGGCCATTAGTTGGAATAGCATTACAGTTTTATTCCCATTGTGAGCTGTAAGGTCTTATACAGACAGGTGTGTGGCTTTCCTAATCAAGTCCGATCAATATCATCAGACAGCTGGACTCAAATTAGGATTCAAGATTCAAGATTCAAGATTCAAGAAGTTTATTGTCAAATGCACAGCAGAGGTTACACTGAGTAATGAAATTCTTGCTTTGCGAGTTCCCTTCACATAACTTTGTACACAACTAAACTAAGATAAAAGACTAGACTTATTTTAGGCAAGAATAAATAAGAATAAGAATAAGCAATAAAAAAATAAAATGTGCTAATGTTCAGTTTTATGTACAGAGGGTGTAGAACCATCTGAAGGATGATCAGAAGAAATGGACCTGAGTTCAATATATGAGAGTCACAGCAAAGGCTCTGATACTTAGGACCATGTGATATTTCACGTTTTCTTTTTTAATACATCTGCAAACAGGTCAACAATTCTGTGTTTTGTGTCAGTATGGGGTGCTGTGTGTACATTAATGAGGAAAAACTCAACTTAAATGATTTTAGCAAATGGCTGCAATATAACAAAGAGTGAAACATTTAAGGGCGTCTGAATACTTTCTGTACCCGCTGTATCTATGTCCCTCTCTCTGTCCTGTCTCCCTCTTCTTTTCCTCCTCTGCCCGGCCAACTGTCAGCAGGAAGGTTCTCCTTATGAGGCGGGTGCTGTTTGAGATTTCTTCCTGTTAAAAGGGAGTTTTTCTTGCTACTGTCTTGTGGAGGCTCTACTATATTATTAATGAAATTATTTTTGGGGGTACCCATATTTATGCACATGCCTATTTTTGTTGAAATGCACATAAACTGTTTCTGTTGGGCAAATGAGTACAGTGATTTGCCTAAGGGGTCTCCAAATCTTTGCATACCACTGTGTTTGTGTTTGTCTGTGGTTGTATTAACCTAATACTAAGACTACTGACCACTATGACAAGATGATTTCTATTATAGTTTTACAGACAAACCTATAATTAACAGATGGGGTACTAAAGTGTGAACATGACTGTAAAGTAGCAGGTAGGCAAATCAGAGCTGTTGTAAAGGGAAAAGGCTTTAGGACATTTCACAACACAAGGTGCCCAGGTGAAAGTACTAAGCACAGAGAATTTTTTTAATTATAAAAAAAAAAACACAACAATCAAAATTTAATTCTATTGTTCATTCTGAAAGTGGCATAGCACAAGAATAAATTGAAAATCAACACAAATGTCCCTGATCATCCAGCCATATGTACACATTTACATCAGCCATTTACGTAGTTGAGTAAAAATAGACATATTGCAAAAGAAAGACAACTTAAACACACCGTACACTCCACAAACAGAGTTGTGTACATGTGCATTTTTGTAGCCTAGAACTGAACCACTATTTACAAAGTATGTAAGGCAACATATACAATATATTGACAGAATATTAGTATAAAACATATACACTTCTATGCCTCCTTGTATCCCATCAGATATGTAATCTGAATACATTTGAAAATACTTCCTCAAGCTGAGCTCTTACATCTGATCTACCTTTCTATGGCACTTTTTCTCTAATCTAGATCCCCAAAATCCTCTTTCGTATTTTGTTCAGTTTTAATCCATACACCAATGGATTCAATAGCGGAGGAATTAAAAGAAATTCTATTGCCATAAAGTTCTGGAGGCTCTGTGACAACATCCCTGAACCAAAACGAGTGTACATCAAATCAAACAACACCGCAAAGGCAAAACTGAACAAAGAGACTAAATGTGGGGCGCATGTTTGTGTAAACTTTCTTCTTCCCTCTTTGGACTTTAGGCAGATTTGAACCAGATGTATATAAGACCAAATAAGAAACAAAAAATGGATTACATAAATTGCAATGTTGACATATGCAAAGCTAATGTTTGTTATAGAGGGAATGCAAGCAAGTTTACCAATTAAAGCATTTGAACAGTAGAGTTTAGGTATGAATGAGCCGCACAGCTCTTCATTAAAAATGGACATTGTGTTAGTGAACATGCAAATCAAAGGTAAAAACCAGCAGAAGACCACTAATAGAGAAATGTGTTTTGTAGTCATCACTGAGTTATACAGAAGCGGTTGACATATAGCTACATATCTGTCATAGGCCATAACAGCTAAGACTGATAAATCACATCCAGATGATGAGTGTATTATAAAACTCTGCAGGAAGCATCCAGCATAGGAGATGACATGAGAGGGGGACAGGAGGTCTAGGAGGAATTTTGGATAAAAACCCACTGTCCCATAAAGTCCACTAATACACAGATTTAGGAGAAAGATGTACATTGGCTTGTGAAGCTTTCGGTCCACAATAATAGTGACGATGACAACAATGTTAACTATGCAAATTATTGTGTACCACAACAAAGTGAGAGCAAAGAGAATGATTCTGTGTGGAACTGTGTAGTTCAATCCTGAAAGCGTAAAAAATGTTAGCACAGAAATGTTAGCCATTAAAGTCACAGTTTCAAGCCTCTGTCAAACCTGCATGTCCTCATCGTGTAGCCTCCATGTCACACAGTCAACTCCCTTTGTGTGTCCCTAAGTGTCTCATCATCTGGTTAAATCATCTCTCTCTCTGTTTCTCTCTCAGATGACAGAATGAGCTGGGGATTAAAACAGATCTGATGCAACACATAATAAGAAGTTACACCCCTTCCACCCCAAGCCCTTTTTTATGGCATCAGCTTGAAAATGGCATGGCCAAAATGAATTGAGTATATCTCAGCAACCACTAGGTGTATTTGGATACTTTTGGCAAAGTAACTGCATGAATCTCATACATAATATGTACATATATTTAATTTCATGTTGGTTATGTTGGTGAAAATTGAGGTTTTATGCTTGGCAACAATTGTTGCCGGTGGGAAACTGCATAGTCACAGTCACAAGTTTACACAAATTATAGTATTTTACACAATGTACACATATATAAATTGAAATAATACATAATGCACTGCTAAAATAAAAAGGGAACAGTTAAAGAACACAATGTAAAGTTTGCTCACTTTTTTGTCAGTGCTCTCAGCCCTAGAGGTAGCATGAGGCGGTGTCTACAACCCACACAAGCTGCTCAGGTAGTGCAGCTCATCCAGGATGACACATCAATGAGACCTGTGGCAAGAAGGTTTGCTGTGTCTGTCAGCACAGTGTCCAAAGCATGGAGGAGATACCAGGAGACAGTACACCAGGAGACGTGGAGGAAGGCAACAACCCAGCAGCAGGAACGCTACCTGCCCTGCAACATGACCTCCAGCAGGCCACTAATAAGCATGTTTCTGCTCAAACAGTCAGAAACAGACTCCACGAGGGTGGTATGAGGGCCCGACGTCCACAAGTGGGGCTTGTTCTTATAGACACAACAACATTGCAGGGCGACTGGCATTTGCCAGAGAACACCAAGATTGGCACCCTGTGCTCTTCAGATGAGAGCAGGTTAACACTGAACACATGTGACAGATGTGACACAGTCTGAAGACGCTGTGGAGAACGTTCTGCTGCCTGCAACATCCTCCAGCATGGCCGCTTTGGTGGTGGGTCAGTGATGGTGTGGGACATTTCTTTGGAGAGTAGCACAGCCCTCCATGTGCTAGCCAGAGGTACCCTGACTGCCATTAAGTACCGGGATGAGATCCTCAGACCTATTGTGAGACCATATGCCGGTGCAGTGGGCCCTGGGTTCCTTCTGATGCAGGACAATGCTAGGCCTCATGTGGCTGAAGTGTGTCAGCAGCTCCTGCATGATGAAGGCATTGATGCTATGGACTAGCCTGCCCATTCCCCAGACCTGAATCCAATCCAGCACATCTGGGAGATCATGTCTCGTTCCATCCACAAACACCACATTGCACCACAGACTGTTCAGGAGTAGACTGATGCTTTAATCCAGGTCTGGAAGGAGATTCCTAAGGAGAACATCTGCCACCTCATCAGGAGCATGCCCAGGCATTGTAGGGAGGTCATACAGGCATGTGGAGGCCACACACAGTACTGAGCCTCATTTTGACTTGTCTTGAGGAACTTCCACTCAAGTTGGATCAGACTGTAATGTGATTTTCCACTTTCATTTTGGGTATCGTTCCAAATCCAGACCTCCACGCAGTGTTAATTTTGGCAGCAATTTCTGATATAGTTTTTATTTTAGTCTTGTGACTAAAATGTCATTTGATTTTAGTCAGATTTTAGTCATCAACATTTTTTAACTTTTAGTCTAGTTTTAGTCGACTAAATATCAAAGAATTTTAGTCGACTAAATCTGCCCTGGATTTAGTCGACTAAAATTCTATGATATATTTTTTCATGAAATGATTAAGGTTTGAAGTGCAATAAAAACAGGCACAGCTTTAACTTTTGTTATTTGAAACAATCCATCCATCTTCAAACGCTTATCCAGGGTTGCCGGGGCAGCAGTCTAAGCAGGGACACCCAGACTTCCCTCTCACCAGACACTTCCTCCAGCTCCTCTGGGGGAATCCCGAGGCGTTCCCAGGCCAGCTGAGAGACATAGTCTCTCCACCGCATCCTGGGTCTTCCCCGGGGCCTCCTCCCAGTGGGACATGCCCGGAACACCTCCCCAGGGAGGCGTCCAGGAGGCATCCGAACCAGATGCCCAAGCCACCTCAGCTGGCTCCTCTCGATGTGGAGGAGCAGCGGCTCTACTCCGAGCTCCTCTCGGGTGACTGAGCTTCTCACCCTATCTCTAAGGGAGCGCCCAGCCACCCTTTGAAGGAAACACATTTCGGCCGCCTGTATTAGCGATCTCATTCTTTTGGTCACTACCCAGAGCTCATGACCATATGTGAGGGTAGGAACGTAGATTGACCGGTAAATCGAGAGCTTCGCCTTCCGGCTCAGCTCCTTCTTCACCACAACAGCGGAAGCTGCACCGATCCGTCTGTCAATCTCCCGCTCCATTTTTCCCTCACTCGTGAACGAGACCCCGAGATACACAAACTCCTCCACTTGGGGCAGGAGCTCTCCTCCCACCCAGAGAGGAGCACCAGGGAGGTCCCGGCTCGATGAAGCCAACAGGACAACATCATTATGAACAGAACCGGTGACAAAGGGCAGCCCTGCCAGAGTCCAACATGCACCGGGAACAGGTCTGACTTACTGCCGGCAATGTGAACCAAACTCCTGCTCCGGCCATACAGGGACCTAACAGAGCACCTCCCACAAGATGCCGCGAGGGACACGGACGAACGCCTTCTCCAAATCCACAAAACACATGTGCACTGGTTGGGCGAACTCCCACGAACCCTCCAGCACCCTGCGGAGGGTATAGAGCTGGTCCAGCGTTCCGCGGCCAGGATGAAAACCACATTGCTCTTCCTGAATCCGAGGTTCGACTATAGGCCTAATTCTCCTCTCCAGTACCCTGGCATAGACTTTCCCAGGGAGGCTGAGGAGTGTGATCCCCCTGTAGTTGGAGCACACCCTCCGGTCCCCCTTTTTAAAAAGAGGGACCACCACCCCGGTCTGCCAGTCCAGTGGCACTGCCCCCGCTTGCCACGCGATGTTGCAGAGGCGTGTCAACCAAGACAGCCCCACAACATCGAGAGACTTAAGGTACCCAGGGCTAATCTCATCCATCCCCGGTGCCTTGCCGCTGGGGAGCTTTTTGACTACCTCGGCAACTTCAGCACAGGTGATAAACGAGTCCACCACTGGGTCATCAGCCTCCGCTTCCATAATGGAAGGCGTGTTGGTGGGATTGAGGAGACCCTCAAAGTACTCTTTCCACCATCCAACCACCCCCTCAGTCGAGGTCAACAGCTCCCCACCTCCACTGAATACAGTGTTGGCAGAGTACTGCTTCCCCCTCCTGAGGTGCCGGACGGTTTGCCAGAATCTCTTTGAGGCTGACCGATAGTCTTCCTCCATGGCCTCCCCGAACTCCTCCCAGGCCCGAGTTTTTGCCTCTACAACTGCCCTCGCTGCAGCACGCTTGGCCTGCCGATACCTATCAGCTGCTTCAGGAGTCCCACAAGCCAACCAGGCCCGATAGGACTCCTTCTTCAGCTTGACGGCATCCCTGACCTCCAGTGTCCACCAGAGGCTTTACGGCCACAGCTTTGGACGGCCGCATCGACAATGGAGGTGGAAAACATGGTCCACTCCGACTCAGTGTCTCCAGCCTCCCTCGGAATCTGGGTGAAGCTCTCCCAGAGGTGGGAGTTGAAGATCTCCCTAACGGAGGGTTTGGCCAAACGCTCCCAACAGACCCGCACAGTATGTTTGGGCCTGCCGGGCCTGTCCAGCCTCTTCCCCCGCCAATGGATCCAACTCACCACCAGGTAGTGATCAGTTGACAGCTCAGCCCCTCTCTTCACCCGAGTGTCCAAAACACAAGGTCGAAGGTCAGATGACACGATTACAAAATCGATCATTGACCTCCGGCCTAGGGTGTCCTGGTGCCAGGTGCACCGATGGACAACCTTGTGCTCGAACCTGGTGTTCGTTATGGACAAACCATGCCCAGCAAAGAAGTCCAATAACAAGACACCACTCGGGTTCAGATCGGGGAGGCCGTTCCTCCCAATCACGCCTCTCCAGATGTTACTGTCACTGTCCACGTGGGCGTTGAAGTCTCCCAGCAAGATGACAGAGTCCCCGGTTGGGGCGCCATTCAGCACCCCTCCTAGAGACTGTAAGAAGGTCAAGTACTCTACACTGCTGTTCGGCGCATACACCGAAACCACAGTGAGAGACCTCTCCCCAACCTGAAGGCGCAGGGAGGCGACCCTCTCACATACTGGGGAAAACTCCAACACATGGCAGCTAAGCTGTGGGGCTATGAGCAAGCCCACACCAGCCGCCGCCTCTCACCATGGGCAACTCCAGAATAGAAGAGAGTCCAACCCCTCTCAAGGACCCTTACTTAAGGTTCCTCCCACCGGTGGTGGGCCCATGGGAGGTCGGCCCCACGTCGCTCCTTCGGGCTGAGCCCGGCCAGGCCCCATGGGGAAAGGCCCGGCCACCAGGCGCTCGCATTCGAGCCCCAACCCCGGGCCTGGCTCCAGGGTGGGGCCCCAGCTGCACCATACCGGGCGACATCACGGTCCTTGTTTTCCTTTTCTTCATAAGGGGTTTTTGGACCGCTCTTAGACTGGCCCATCACCCAGGACCTGTTTGCCTTGGGAGACCCTGCTGGGGGCATTAAGCCCCCGACAACATAGCTCCTAGGATCATCTGGGCACTTTTATTTAGTTATCGTCTCATTTTTATCAGCAAAAAAAGGTCGTTAGCTAAAAACTATGACGAAAATGATTCGTCAACAAAATTAACACTGCCTCCATGGAATAATAATTTTGATTTGCAATGATCATTTTGATGGTATTCTGTTCTCAATGTATTCCACTATGTAATGAAATAAGATTTTCAACTGGAATATTTCATTTCCAGAGCAAGACGGAGTCCGGGCCGAGTCGCATGGACGTCACTAGGGTTGACAGATGACAGGGCTAATCACCAACTTCTGCCAGTGACTCTGAAACAGCATCTCAGTCTATAATCTTTTCTTATTCTTTCAGAAATAGTCGCGCTGTAAATGTCTCTTTTGTCCCTGCAATAGTTGTGTGGCAAAAGTTGAAAAATGAAGCTGCGCTACATGAAAGAAGCGCTGTTTACTGTGAGCGTCTGAGAGCGAGCTCCCCTGTTCATCCGGAACGTCTTCGACGTAACTTCCGGGTTAGCGTAACAAAACAGCACCGCTAATAAGTCAAATAAAAGTTTCCAGTAAGAAATAACAGTGTATAACAGGGGTATGCAGAACAATGCACCTTCCGGCTAAGATAACAGTCCGCTATGCGTCTATTATTGCATTCAGAGCCGCTTTTCAGATGTGTAGACGACTCAGCTAGTTAGTGGAGATACTTCTCTTGTCTTCAGAGGACATCTTTGATACACCACGTCAGAGGCACAAGGCTCTACAATTGGATATTTGAGCCCCTTGTGATATCGCTCAATGGTCCGATTGGACACTGACTTGCCCGTAGAATAATACAGCCGGGTTAGGTCACACAGACATGCCTGAAGTGTCCTCTTTTCGAGGAAAGAAACAGAACGTCTCTAGCTATTACTTTCCTGATATATGAGCGACTTTGTAAGACATATTCTCTCATGTCGTATGCGACGTGGTCAACTCCGAAATAATCAAGATAATAATAATAAATAAAATATTACCGCAAATTATAGGGGGGCTTTGGATTATTTTAGGGAGGCTGAAGCCCCCCTAAAATAGGGCTAGCGACGTCTACGCCGAGTCGTAACCAGAAAGGCAGTCCATGAGCAGAGGTAACAGGTAAGGGGGCACGCTAGCTCAAGAAAACAGTCCAAAGCAAAGGTAATACCACAAACAGTCCGACCAGGCAAAGGTACCGACAAGGGAGAGGCGAAGAATCAGGAACAAGGCAAAGGTAAGTCCAAACACTGAGATATCATACAAAAAACGCTGGAACGCTGGGAAAATCCATGAGACAAAGAGGCTGGCAAAGAGGCAGGGTGATGCGCCAACACAAATAGGCTGCCGTTCCCAGGTGCTCACGGGAAAAAGGGTGTGCCTGACCCCTGGTGGCAGGAGTCCGGCGATCAGCAGGAAGTTCCGGGTTCCCCTGGGCGGGCCACCATGTTTGTAGTCCCAGTTTGTAGTCCCAGTAGCGGCTGTGGAGTCAGACTCCTGACAGTCCCCACCCTCTATGCGCGCCTCTTAGCGTGAAACCAGCCTTCTCAGGGTGAAAAAGTCCTGGATCAAGGATGGGTCCAGGATTCTGTTGGCAGGTTCCCATGACCTCTCCTCTGGGCCATAACCCTGTCAGTCCACCAGAAACTGTAGACCTTGGCCCCGCCTTCTAACGTCCAACAGGCATCGCACCGTATAGGCTGGCTGGCCATCGATGACACAAGGAGGAGGGGTGGAAGGGGGTTGCAAGGCACTGGAGACAAGGGGTTTAATCTGAGAGAGATGGAAGACGGGATGCACCTGTAGAGTCCTTGGGAGGCGGAGTCTGACAGCAGTCTGGGGTACGAATAGTCTGCCCGGAGGACCTCCACCGGGATCAGGTTCCCTGGCCTGCGCAGCTTTAATTTCCACCTCAATCTGCCAGACTAGTCTACCCACCACACAACCAGGGGGGGCGATGGGACCCGATTCCTTACTGACCAGGTCCTCCTCAAACATGCAAGAGAGTGCATCGGGCTTGCCATTCTTAGACTCTGGTCGGTATGAGATGGTGAAGTTAAAGCGGCCAAAAAATAATGCCCAACAGGCCTGCCTAGAATTAAGCCTCTTAGCTGACTGAAAGTAGGGTGTTCAGCTCTCTCCAGCCAGTGTCGACACTCCTCTAGAGCTAACTTGATAGCCAGTAACTCCCAGTTGCCGACGTCGTAGTTACGCTTGGCAGCAGGTAGACGGCGAGAGAAAAAAGCACAGGGACGGAGCACCTCTGGAGTGCCTGACCTCATCCTGAGACAGCACGGCACTGACCCCAGTGTCAGACACATCTACCTCAACAATGAACTGTCTAGATGGGTCGGCCTGGGCCAAGACTGGAGCCGTGGAGAAACGGTGCTTCAATTCGGAGAATCCCTTAGCTGCGGCAGGCGACCACATGACTGTAGGCACCGGCCACAAGGTTATAGCCTCCACTTTACGAGGATCGGGTCCAATTGTGCCGCTAGCTATAATGAATCCCACACTTTTCAGCAGGGGCGTTAGTGAGCCCAATGGGCATAACCAAGTACTCAAAATGCCCTTGCGGGGTGTTAAATGCTGTCTTCCAATCGTCACCCTCCCTGAATTTCAACAAGTGATAAGCATTACGCAGGTCAAGTTTAGAAAAAACCCTAGCCTGTTGAAGAGCCTGGAAGGCAGAGTTCACAAAAACTCCTACACAAACATAATAAATGTCTAATCCTAATATTTTTAGTCTTGAATACACACAGACATGTTGGTCTATCCGAACCAAGCATTTATTGCCTTAAAATATGACTTTATTGCAAATTTACAGAAGAAAGACAGAATTTTTTGTTACTCGCTCTAAAGTCGTGAATATTTACTTTTATATTCTAATTTACCAAATGTTGAAAATATAGCAAAACAACTGTAACAGTGCCAATTGGTAAAGTCTCAGCTTTCATATGACACCTTGTTTGTTTGTGTGACATGAAGTATGACAGAGTTAGCAATAACCATGTGGCAAGTGGATCAACTTTGATATGAGAATTTTATTTTGATGAGAGATAATAGCATGGTGTTGAAGTTATGTTTGATGTGTGTAAATATGGCTTATGGTTAGTACAGTGTTATATGGCTTTTATTTTTTTGGGTGCATGAAAAAGCCCCCAAAATTGGGGGCCGTAGGGTGGATAGGGTTAATAGACTAATACTAACAATAAGAACTCTACAATAATCAATGCTAGGGCCCACTATTGGTCTTAGTTATTAGGTAAACACAACCTCAGACTAACAACTTTTTTCAATATAAGTATTTAGACAGATGTTCACCCCCCCCATTAAATGTACATAGGCTCATGCAGGTTCTCATCTAAAATGATGATCATCACAGGTGAAGTATTGAAAAATAAAATGACACATGTATACAGTAGAGTGAATGAGGGTTCTTACAGTAGATATGTTATCCATCATCATACAGGTGAACTAATTTTTGGATGGACACTGGGCTGGTAACAAAGTCTTGTGTCCCTCCAGACTCCCTGTTAACAACAGCTGATACTTCCACAACAAAACACACACAGGGGAATTGTGTTAATTGGCCCTCTGCAGAAAACGTGTGAAAAAGAAAACACAGGCCATTAGTTGGAATAGCATTACAGTTTTATTCTGATTAAATGTATACATTTTGATACATATTAAAATGAAATTAAGCAAATCAAATTAGTAAAAGTTAAATAAATTAAAAGTTTTAAATCTATTGTCTGTGCATGGATAGGAAGGAATTCAAAGGTTAAAAGCTCAGAGTCAAATCATACCAGGTAAGTCAAGATACATGTCACATGACTATAAACCTCACTGAGCATGCTCAATTTTAATGTGTCAGCACATTTAGAAGAAGACTGAACTAGTACAGTTTGTATGAAGGGTTACCAGGAGAAATACTCTTCTCTCTAAAAAGCACATGTAAGTAAGACTCACTAAACTGCATCTGAACAAAGAACAACACTTGTGGAACAATGTCCTATGGACAGACGAAACCAAAGTGGAGTTGTTCGGTGTTAATGATCACCACCATGTCTGCTAAAAACCAAACAGCAGTTCAGCAGAAACACCTCATACACACTGTCAAGCACTGTGGTGGAGTAGAGGACATCTGTCCCAACAGTTAAAGTTTGGTGGAAATTGAGTCATACAACAGAACAATTGTCCAAAAAACAGCAGCTAATCTACATCAGAATAATGGAGCTCAGCCACAGTGACCTTTGGGTTTACCTCTCTCACCAAGGCTCTTCCCCCCGAGCTCAGTTTAGCTGGACGGCCAGCTCATTAGGAAGGCTGGCTCGGTGCTGGGAGTGGAGCTGGAGTCCGTGGTGGAGGTGACGGAGAGGAGGATACTGAGGAAACTCCTCAGTATTCGTAACAACACGTCTCACCCCCTGCACGACACACTGCTGTCCTACAGGAGCACATTCAGTGGTAGACTGAGACTACCGAGGAGCAGCACAGAACGCCACAGGAGGTCCTTCCTGCCAGTGGCCATCAGACTGTATAACTCCTCCCCTTTCTGTAGGGAGAAGCGCTAGATAATCATGTCAGGCATCACTGTCATTCCTATATTATGTTTACTTAGCACCTTACATCTCCATATTGTATCCATGTATCATATATTGTGCTCATACCGCGTACTGTACTCTTTTTGGATTATAGTGACACTTATACTCTGTACTTAACTGCATTTAATGTAACTTAATACCTCTGGCACAAGAATTTCCTTCGGGATTAATAAAGTTTTATCTTATCTTATCTTATCTTATCTAGGAAGGGTTCTGTTCATCCTAAACGTCTTCCTTTTAAGGATTAGGCGACTGTGCTCTTAGGAACCTTAAGTGAAGCAGAAATTATTTGTAACCTTGGTCAGATCTGTGCCACAATTCTGTCTCTGAGGCCCCGTTCACACTGGGCAAAAAAATGTGGCTTAAGCAGGATTTGGCCACATCCAGATCAATCCAGATGGATAAGATGGATTTTCAAATCTGGCTAGCACACAGTTGTGTCCGCACTCAATCCGGCTTCATCCAGCGTGTTTGCTGTTCTCCAAACCACTAGGTGGCGCCTCATAATATGGCTAATAATGTGGCAAGCCGGATTCGCTAGCTACATTTGCATTCACACCTGAGCCACATTTGAGCCAATCCTGCTAGATCCACCTCTCGAGGGTGGATCTAGCCGGCTTGAAATCAAACTGGATTCAGCTGGATTGGAGGTGTTCACACTCGGAAAAAAACACATCTGGATGCGGCCAAATCCTGCTTAAGCCACATTTTTTCCCCAGTGTGAACGGTGATGTGAAGAAGTTTATTGTCAAATGCACAGCAGAGGTTACACTGAGTAATGAAATTCTTGCTTTGCGAGTTCCCTTCACATAACTTTGTACACAACTAAACTAAGATAAAAGACTAGACTTATTTTAGGCAAGAATAAATAAGAATAAGAATAAGCAATAAAAAAATAAAATGTGCTAATGTTCAGTTCTATGTGCAGAGGGTGTAGAACCATCTCAAGGATGATCAGAAGAAATGGACGCACCTGAGTTCAATATATGAGAGTCACAGAAAAGGGTCTGATACTTAGGACTATGTGATATATATATATATATATATATCAACAATTCTGTGTTTTTGTGTCAGTATGGGGTGTGGTGTGTACATTAATGAGGAAACAAATTAACTTAAATGGTTTTAGCAAATGGCTGCAATATAACAAAGAGTGAAACATTTAAGGGCGTCTGAATACTTTCTGTACCCACTGTATGTATGTCCCTCTCTCTGTCCTGTCTCCCTCTTCTTTTCCTCCTCTGCCCGGCCAACTGTCAGCAGGAAGGTTCTCCTTATGAGGCGGGTGCTGTTTGAGATTTCTTCCTGTTAAAAAAGGGGCAGCAGTGGCGCAGTTGGTGGTTCAATCCCAACTCCTCCCTAAGTCATTGTTGTGTGTCCTTGGGCAAGACACTTCACCCTAGCCTGTGGCACACCGTGCTAGTCATCGTGTGACACTGCTTGGCAGCAGCTGTAAAGAATTTCCCTCTGGGATTACTAAAGTATCTAAAATAAAAATAAAAGGGAGTTTTTCTTGCTACTGTCTTGTGGAGGCTCTACTATATTATTAATGAAATTATTTTTGGGGGTACCCACATTTATGCACATGCCTATTTTTGTTGAAATGCACATAAACTGTTTCTGTTGGGCAAATGAGTACAGTGATTTGCCTAAGGGGTCTCCAAACCTTTGCATACCACTGTGTTTGTGTTTGTCTGTGGTTGTATTAACCTAATACTAAGGCTACTGACCACTATGACAAGATGATTTCTATTATAGTTTTACAGACAAACCTATAATTAACAGATGGGGTACTAAAGTGTGAACATGACTGTAAAGTAGCAGGTAGGCAAATCAGAGCTGTTGTAAAGGGAAAAGGCTTTAGGACATTTCACAACACAAGGTTCCCAGGTGAAAGTACTAAGCACAGGGAATTTTTTTAATTATAAAAAAAAAAAAAAACACAACAATCAAAATTTAATTCTATTGTTCATTCTGAAAGTGGCATAGCACAAGAATAAATTGAAAATCAACACAAATGTCCCTGATCATCCAGCCATATGTACACATTTACATCAGCCATTTACGTAGTTGAGTAAAAATAGACATATTGCAAAAGAAAGACAACTTAAACACACCGTACACTCCACAAACAGAGTTGTGTACATGTGCATTTTTGTAGCCTAGAACTGAACCACTATTTACAAAGTATGTAAGGCAACATATACAATATATTGACAGAATATTAGTATAAAACATATACACTTCTATGCCTCCTTGTATCCCATCAGATATGTAATCTGAATACATTTGAAAATACTTCCTCAAGCTGAGCTCTTACATCTGATCTACCTTTCTATGGCACTTTTTCTCTAATCTAGATCCCCAAAATCCTCTTTCGTATTTTGTTCAGTTTTAATCCATACACCAATGGATTCAATAGCGGAGGAATTAAAAGAAATTCTATTGCCATAAAGTTCTGGAGGCTCTGTGACAACATCCCTGAACCAAAACGAGTGTACATCAAATCAAACAACACCGCAAAGGCAAAACTGAACAAAGAGACTAAATGTGGGGCGCATGTTTGTGTAAACTTTCTTCTTCCCTCTTTGGACTTTAGGCAGATTTGAACCAGATGTATATAAGACCAAATAAGAAACAAAAAATGGATAATGTAAATTGCAATGTTGACATATGCAAAGCTAATGTTTGTTATAGAGGGAATGCAAGCAAGTTTACCAATTAAAGCGTTTGAACAGTAGAGTTTAGGTATGAATGAGCCGCACAGCTCTTCATTAAAAATGGACATTGTGTTAGTGAACATGCAAATCAAAGGTAAAAACCAGCAGAAGACCACTAATAGAGAAATGTGTTTTGTAGTCATCACTGAGTTATACAGAAGCGGTTGACATATAGCTACATATCTGTCATAGGCCATAACAGCTAAGACTGATAAATCACATCCAGATGATGAGTGTATTATAAAACTCTGCAGGAAGCATCCAGCATAGGAGATGACATGAGAGGGGGACAGGAGGTCTAGGAGGAATTTTGGAAAAAAACCCACTGTCCCATAAAGTCCACTAATACACAGATTTAGGAGAAAGATGTACATTGGCTTGTGAAGCTTTCGGTCCACAATAATAGTGACGATGACAACAATGTTAACTATGCAAATTATTGTGTACCACAACAAAGTGAGAGCAAAGAGAATGATTCTGTGTGGAACTGTGTAGTTCAATCCTGAAAGCGTAAAAAACGTTGGCACAGAAACGTTAGCCATTAAAGTCACAGTTTCAAGGTTCTGTCAAACCTGCATGTCCTCATCGTGTAGCCTCCATGTCACACAGTCAGCTCCCTTTGTCCCTCTAAGTGTCTCATCATCTGGTTAACAGGACCTAGACGCAGACAAAAAGGGAGCTTTATTCAAAGCTAAACTACAAAACACAGTCCAGATGAGCAGGAGAACAAAAGGAGAGCTTCTGAAAACAGTGCCAGTCAAAATCAAAGTACCAAAAGACTAGGGAAACAAAGATCAAAAACACAAACCAAACCTGAGGAGGAAGGGAGGACGAAGAAATGAGGACGACGCGACAGTGTAAGGCAGGTAATCACAAGGGGTTCACCAGGGAAGAACTGACAAAGTCAAAGGTGAAGCACAGGGCTTAAATAGAGGAGAGACGGCACAGGTGAACACAATTAGGGAGGAGCTGGTAATCAGGAGGAGGGAACTGGGAGGAAGTAAAACTGGCAGGGAGACACACAGGGAAGACAGGACTGCACAGCAACACTGAGGACAAGAGGGAGGAACGACGGATCAGACGAACGACTAATAACAGAAAATCATAATAACAAATGATGAGGGAACAGAATAAACGACATCCACAACAGATGACCAGATGCTCACCACACACCACACATACGGATCCAGATTTCAAAATAATGGCATTTTCTGCATTTATCTTTTTTTCTTTTTTCCCGTCTGGTAAAGGTTTGTCTCCTGTTGCTTAGTCCTCTAAGCAACAGAGCCAGCAGGCACAAGTTACAAGTCTGGGTAGGTAGCAGGGTTCAATTCACCAGGCAAGTCCACTCAGGCGACAGTACAGACAAGGGGCAGGCAAAAGACAAAAACCAAAAGACAGGACAGATCATACATGAAAGATTGCTTGGAAATAATTGCTGGAAAGCTCAGGGTAACTTGCAAGGTGTTTTAGCGAAGCAAGTACGGAAGTCCACCCCTTAATTATACAGAGAAGTGGGAGGACAATCTGCTTGTTACTTTAATGAAGCTGAATAGTGTTTGTTAAAACCATGTGAGCATTAGGTAGATGCTTCAAAGAGTTCTAGTAGTAGATCCATTGGTCAAACTGCTGCAAAGAAACCACTACTGAGGAAGAGCAACAAAAAGTTTTTGGGTCAATAAACACAACGAATGGACATTAGACTTTGGTCTGATGAGTCCAAATGTGAGAATTGTGGTTCCACCATGTCCTTCACCATGGTTCCCACTGTGAAGCATGGAGGAGGAGGTGTGATGGTGTTGGAGTGCTTTGCTAGTGACACTGTTGGTGATTCATTCAAAATTCAAGCAACACTTCACCAGCATGGCGACCACAGTATTCTGCAGTGACATGACATCTGGTTTGTGCTTAGTGTATTAATCATTTGTTAATTAATTATTAATTCATCATTTCTTAATCATTTGTTTTTCAACATGACAGTGAGCCCAAACACTTCTCCAGGCTATGTGACCAAGAAGGAGAGTGATGGAGTACTAGGTCACATGACCTGGCCTCCACAATCACCTGACCTAAATCAAATTGAGATGATTTGGGATGAACTGGACGGCAGAGTGAAGGCAAAGCACTCAACAAGAACCATTCCATCATGACAACTTCATGGCGCTGATTGAGAGAATGCCTAGTGTATGTATGTATCAGTGTTATACATCAGTAAACCATATTCCCAAAAAGCATGTCTTAGTGTTGATAAGCTAAAAGCTATACACACTATGTTTTTCCGACAGTGGGCATTTCAAGAATGAGAGAGCCACATGGGGGATAAAAAGTAAGGTATAAAGTAAACATGCCCTGTGAGAGACAGACAGACATACAGCATTACACCCTACTCATTTCTCCTCCCACTAATCAGGCTGAGCGGATGTGATTCACTTGTGCAGTCTAGGATGTAAATAACATTTCATTTACAACTTTTTGTATATTACGTTTATTAACTCACATATTATGATGCATAATGTTTCAGTCTGTATGTCCTTCTGAAACAAAATGATGCAGATGTCTGTTTCAGATTTAACGTGATGTACAATGCTCTGTTCAGTATGATGGATAATGTGTCAGTGATCACTATGCTTACTCTTTCAGGATTAGGTGGCATAGGAAACTACAGAGTGACTCTCTTTGCTCTGACTCTACTGTGTTATTGTGTGAGTTGGCTGGTAAATGTGACCATTATTGTGGCAGTTATTGTGGATAAAAACCTCCATGAACCCATGTACATCTTTCTGTGTAATCTGTGCATCAATGCACTCTATGGGACGGCAGGTTTTTACCCCAAGTTCCTCAGTGATCTTCTGTCTCACACTCATGTTATCTCTTATGCTGGCTGTCTGCTGCAGGGTTTTGTGCTGCACTCCTCCGCTTGTGCTGACTTCTCTCTTCTAGCACTGATGGCCTATGACAGATATGTGGCTATATGTCAACCTCTGGTCTACCACTCTGTGATGACTAAACAAAAGGTCTGTGTCTTTGTGTTCTTGGCTTGGCTTGTTCCCTTTTTCTTATTATTCTTGAGCACAATAACCACATCAATGTCAAGGCTGTGTGGCTCACACATACCAAAGATCTACTGTGTTAACTGGTTAGTTTCTAATCTGGCTTGCACTGCTTCCATTGCTAATGTCATTATTCCAGCTTTTAATTACACTTTTTATTTAGGCCATGTTGGTTTTGTTGTTTGGTCTTATATGTATTTGATTAAATCATGCCGTTCATCCAAAGAGAACAGGAGTAAATTCATGCAGACATGTGTCCCACATTTATTCTCTCTGATAGTCGTTGTTGGATCTTTGCTGTTCGATTTGTTGTACATGAGATTTGGATCAAAGACATTGTCAGAAAGTGTCCAAAATTTCATGGCAATAGAATTTTTGCTTGTTCCACCGATTGTCAATCCCCTCATGTACGGTTTCAAGTTGACAAAAGTAAGACACAGAATTGTATATTTCATATGTGATAAGAGTTCATGTTTTAAGACTGAAGCCGTGGCAAATTTGCAGTGAAAGTAAAGATATGTGATTTGCACATCCAACTGTGACATCTACACTACGGTTCAAAAGTTTGGGGTCATCGGGCCAGTTCTATAGCTTTTCTGATCAGCATTAACATTTCAGCTGTGCTAACATAATTTCACATGAGTTTTCTAATCATCAATTAGCCTTTTTAACCAAATTAGCTAACACAATGTACCACATAGGAGAACATAGGAGTGATGGTTGCTGGAAAAGTGCCTCTGTTTACCTTTGTATATATTACATTACAAATCAGCCTTTTCTAATTAGAATAGTAATTTACCACCTTAACAATGTCTAGACTGTATGTCTGATTACTTTAATGTTATCTTTAATAAAAAAAAACATTTAAAAAAAACATTTCCATGTGACCCCAAAATTTTTGAACGACAGTGTATATTTAATCATTTTAAGCTTGATTTAGAATAAACATCCTCTATTATGGAAAGCAAACTATGTGTCTGTGTAAACAACATATTTAATATATAAATCTGTGCCTTACTGTGAAATATCCTGCTTGTTTTATAGAACTGTGTTTTTTTATATGTGTGGGAAAGTTTTGCACCTGAACTGAACATGTAAAAAAGGCTTTCACATGGTCACACTTGTACCTGGTGTCTGTGGCTTAAAATGCACAAAATATGATTATATAAGGTTTAACTGTTTTTACCTAATTACACAATGTTGCTGTTATACTTTAATGTACAACTATGTTTAAAAGGTAGTACTCCCTCTTTTAATTTGTGCTTTATCTAAATGTAGTGATTCTTTAGCAAATACAACCCCAGACGTACAAATTCATAACTTTTTTCGCTGTGCCATTGTTTACTGAGCAAAATGAAGCAAAAAAAAAACAAACAAACAAAACAAAAAGTGTTAAATACTGCGTACCCTCCTATTGCTTTCACAGAATTTAAATAGTTGAGCTGCTGCAGCAGCTGCTGCCGGTGATCAGTCCTTGATATATTTATCATCAGCAGATTTGCAGACCTTGTTCAATGTTCTACAGTGAGAAAGATTATTCACAAGTGGAAAACATTCAGGACAGCTGTCAATCTTCACAGGAGTGGGTGTCCCAGCAAATTCAGCCCAAGATCAGAGAAACCACTGAGCATGCTCAATGTTAATGTGACAGCACAATTAGGAGACTGAACAAGTACAGTTTGTTTGAACAGTTACCAGGAGAAAGACCACTTAAACAACTGGCATTGAGGAGAGTTTTTAAATGCAGGTAGGAGATCAGGAGATATGAGGCAGGTTGTGCAGGTGGATCCACTTAGCTCTAATTACTTCTAATTAATTGGTGGTACTGCAGAAAATACAGTGAGTTCCTTTGTAATGGCGAATGAGGTCACGCCCCCGCCACACTGTAACACTTTTGAAAGAGTTTTGGAATGCGTCTATTCCCTATGGTGTCCTGAGTTGAAACAGTGATTTTCAGCTTGATTGGATGAAGTATGCGAGTCGTGAAAAGTTTTGTAGCAGGGTCACAAATCGCCAAAAATTAACATAAATTTCAAAATCGCAGACTTCCTGTTGTTTTTTGTGCATCTTGGGGTGATGACACATGTGTGTCAATTTTCATGATCCTACTTAAAACAGGCCAGGGGGGCAGGCAGAAAAACCTATGAAAACACAACATTTTGTGTAGCCAGTAGGTGGCACTCTGTCAAAGCCTCAATATTGTTGTATAGATGTGTTTAGGGTCAGAGACTGAGCATACACAGACATTTGGTACAGATTGGGCAGTAAACACAGAAGTTATAGCGACTTCCTGTTTCCTCTGAAATCGCCAAACTTTTAGGCCACGCCCCGGCCACACCGTAGAGGCCAGGGCGCCAGGAGATGCAATGCGGTCCAATGTGAATTATAATCTTACTGCATTTACGCTTATCTCTTTCCAGCAGCTTTAAGTTACCCCCTGCGCCCACTCTGGCCCTCGGGATGTACTTAACTATAGCCTCTGGTGTTGGCTTTACATGCAGAACAGAATAGCCAATGACCAAGATCGGTTTCTCCATGAACCACAGGCCTTTGTTTGAAAAACTCATTATCTGATTTGTGCAGTGCAAAGTCTTCTGTGATTGGATTGTTTGAATTCCCACATCCACTGGCTGCTTCAATGAAAGGATATAACTGATATCAGAATAATTTCCAGCTCAGGGTGGATGTCCTTCTTCCTCCAGCCAGACAGTGTGGTGTGCAGATGCTTTGTTTGAAATGATGTAGAATGCTCTGTTCAGTATGATGGATAATGTGTCAGTGATTACTATGCTTACTCTTTCAGGATTAGGTGGCATAGGAAACTACAGAGTGACTCTCTTTGCTCTGACTCTACTGTGTTATTGTGTGATTTGGCTGGTAAATATGACCATTATTGTGACAGTTATTGTGGATAAAAACCTCCATGAACCCATGTACATCTTTCTGTGTAATCTGTGCATCAATGCACTCTATGGGACGGCAGGTTTTTACCCCAAGTTCCTCAGTGATCTTCTGTCTCACACTCATGTTATCTCTTATGCTGGCTGTCTGCTGCAGGGTTTTGTGCTGCACTCCTCACTTACTGCTGACCTTTCTCTTCTAGCACTTATGGCCTATGACAGATATGTGGCTATATGTCGACCTCTGGTCTACCACTCTGTGATGACTAAACAAAAGGTCTGTGTCTTTGTGTTTTTGGCTTGGTTTTTTCCCCTTTTCATGTTATTCTGTAGCACAATAACCACATCAATGTCAAGGCTGTGTGGCTCACACATACCAAAGATCTACTGTGTTAACTGGTTAGTTTCCAGAATAGCCTGCGCTGCCTCTATAGCCAGCATTGCTGTTCCAGCCTTCAATTATACATTCTATATTGGACATCTGCTCTTTATTGGTTGGTCTTATGCAAATCTCATCCGAACATGTTTAACATCCAGAGAGGGCAGGACAAAGTTCATGCACACATGTTTGCCACATTTCATTTGTTTAGTGACTTTTGCTGTGTGTGTGCTCTTTGATTTGTTGTACATGAGATTTAGTTCAAGTGACTTATCAGAAAGTGTCCAGAATTTTATGGCAATTGAATTTATAGTTATTCCTCCGATTATGAATCCTCTCATGTATGGTCTGAAATTAACTAAAGTAAGAAACAGCATAACACAATTTATGCTTTTAAATGTATTCAAATGTACACAAACATGATCTGATTGTGAATACTGTTCATGCTAACAGATGTCATGTTGGTGTAAGTGTCTCTGATGTGTTTCTGAATTTGTTGACATTGACACAGCTTGTGAATGTTTACAGTTTCATTATTATATATAATGTCTGGCCACTTATTTGTCTCATTTGTATTGATGTAACCAGGGGTGTTGATTTATGTTTCTGCTGGTGGGTGCTCGCCATGACTCCTTGCTATTCTGTGGGCGTGTGTGTGTATCACATACGCTCTCTTTCACAGTCACACACACTCTACACACTGTTTGTGGTGTCGATTATCATAAACTTGTTAGTTGGGATTTTGTTGGCTAAAGCAACCATTATGCTGGTTTTATAAGCAAGTTACCATCCAGCGTATTTGGCAGTTTATCTGAAATAACAATGCAATGCGTTGGTAGGTAGCAGGGGAGTGGTCACTAGCAAATCAATGACAACGTAGGTTGGAACACGTGCTCCGACCACCAAAGCACCCATAGAATCTGCACCTATGGATGTAACATATAGAAGTGTGGTCAAATATTAGCTTCTTTAATGATAAGATACAATTTTAACTTGTATTAAAAACTCAAAAAACAAGGAAATTAATTATCTTATCACCTGCTACTTAATGAATTACTATTGTACATAACATACATAATATCAGGTCTTTATTATTTCTTATACTAAACAGGGCAAAAAAAGAAAATCATGTGACATGTTTGAGTTTAGATCCTTTCAAGAACCATCAAAGGGATTATTTTGGGGACAGACGTTTACATACTTTTTTCCAGTATAAGTGAGATACAGATAATAAAATAAAATAAGGGGCAGCGATCTGAAGTACAGTATTAAGTACAAAAACAATTATGAAGCCAATTTGACAAAACAATCCAATGTCTGGTTGTATGTAGCCTACAGTGTCAATAAAATTTAAACTACACTGCTCAAAAAAAATTAAAGGAACGAAAACTTTAACAACACAATGTAACTCCAAGTCAGTCCCACCTCTGTGAAATCAGCCTGTCCAGTTAGGATCAACACTGATTGTGAATCAGTTTCAGCTGCTGTTGTGCAGATGGAACAGACAACAGGTGGAAATGAGAGGCAGTTATCAAGACAGCCCTATAAAGCAGAGGTTCTGCAGGTGCACCACAGACCATTTCTCTGCTCTCATCCTTTCTGCCTGATGTTTGATCACTTTTGCATTTTGTCAGTGCTCTCACCCCTAGAGGTAGCATGAGGCGGTGTCTACAACCCACAGAAGCTGCTCAGGTAGTGCAGCTCATCCAGGATGGCACATCAATGAGAGCTGTGGCAAGAAGGTTTGCTGTGTCTGTCAGCACAGTGTCCAGAGCATGGAGGAGATACCAGGAGACAGGCCAGTACAACAGGAGATGTGGAGTGGCCGTAAGAGGGCAACAACCCAGCAGCAGGACCGCTACCTCCTCCTTTGTGCAAGGAGGAAGAGGAGGAGCACTGCCAGAGCCCTGCAACATGACCTCCAGCTCCAACTGTGAGCATGTTTCTGCTCAAACTGTCAGAAACAGACTCCATGAGGGTGGTATGAGGGCCCGATGTCCACAAGTGGGACTTGTCCTTACAGTCCAACACTGTGCAGGGTGATTGGCATTTGCCAGAGAACACCAAGATTGGCAGATTCTTAAGCAATGGTAATAGATTGAGGAAAGGGGAACCCAGACATTTGTCCACTTAATAACCTTTTTGATAAAGGGTAACACAAGTGTGTGGATGTAACACCAAGCACCCCACAATAGGTGAACAAGCAGGACAGAGTGGAAACAGGAAGTGACGCAATACGTTACCATCAGACATGGCAAGAACAGCGTGTACTACTCTAAAGTATATCCAAGTTTCATTTTAATAGTATTGTTTCTGAAGAAGAAATAACAAATGGTTGCTGAATGTAAAGGGGGGGGTTCACTTCTGTGAGATACTGTAGTATCATTGTAACAGTGATTTGTACTAAGGCTAAACAAAGAGGGCACATCTTCAGGAGGCTGAAAATATTGACCCTGGTAGTTTTTAGTTTGCATAAAAAAATCTGTTGTGTGCAAATTACAGTAATTAGGTTTTCTCAAGGGAAACATAGTAGAAACGTTCAGAAATTTGTCTGCTCTGCTAAACAGAACATGTGAAATATTTGAATGATATAATGATATTTTAACAATTTTGTCTGACACTATTTTGAAAAATCAGAGGAAGTTAGAAAACAATGTAAGACTATGTAATCAAATTTGCTTGGGTAAATCTGGTTAATTATACTATACAGCAAAAATGATTCAGGAACACAATGAGTTTAAGGCGTAGACCTGGCCTCCTAATTCACCAGATCTCGATCCAATCAAGCATCTGTGGGATGTACTGGACAAACATGCCTGATCCATGGAGGCCCCACCTCTCAACTGACAGGACTATAAGGATCAGCTGCTAACACCTTAGTGCCAGATACCCCAGGACACCTTCAGGGGCCTGGTGGAGACCATGCAGGGCTTTTTGGCAGCAAAGGGGGAACCAGCACAACATTTGCCAGGGGGTCATGATGTTATGTGTGATTTATGTAATTGTTATTACTATCAGGTCACAGATATACTCTTCTAGGATGCACAAACTGATTTTAAGAAGCCCTTCCTTCATAGCTGCATTAACCTTCTATATTATCCGATGTGACATCTCAGACTGAGCCTGCCGGTCACATATTAAATAACATGTATCTTTCCTCACATGTACACTGACTAGACTTTAGTATTTGAGATAGTTGGAAAGTTGATTATCTAATTTGTGGCAATGCAAAGTCTGTGATTGGATTGTTTGAATGTTTGCTTCAATGAAAGGATATAACTGATATCAGAATAATTTCCAGCTCAGGGTGGATGTCCTTCTTCCTCCAGCCAGACAGTGTGGTGTGCAGATGCTTTGTTTGAAATGATGTAGAATGCTCTGTTCAGTATGATGGATAATGTGTCAGTGATTACTATGCTTACTCTTTCAGGATTAGGTGGCATAGGAAACTACAGAGTGACTCTCTTTGCTCTGACTTTACTGTGTTATTGTGTGATTTGGCTGGTAAATATGACCATTATTGTGACAGTTATTGTGGATAAAAACCTCCATGAACCCATGTACATCTTTCTGTGTAATCTGTGCATCAATGCACTCTATGGGACGGCAGGTTTTTACCCCAAGTTCCTCAGTGATCTTCTGTTTCCCACTCATGTTATCTCTTATGCTGGCTGTCTGCTGCAGGGTTTTGTGCTGCACTCTTCACTTAGTGCTGACCTTTCTCTTCTAGCACTTATGGCCTATGACAGATATGTGGCTATATGTCGACCTCTGGTCTACCACTCTGTGATGACTAAACAAAAGGTCTGTGTCTTTGTGTTCTTGGCTTGGTTTTTTCCCTTTTTCTTATTATTTTTTAGCACAATAACCACATCAATGTCAAGGCTGTGTGGCTCACACATACCAAAGATCTACTGTGTTAACTGGTTAGTTTCTAATCTGGCTTGCACTACCTCTATAGCCAGCATTGCTGTTCCAGCCTTTAATTACACATTCTACACTGGACATTTTGTCTTTATAATTTGGTCCTATGCACATCTCATCCGAACATGTTTAACATCCAGAGAGGGCAGGACAAAGTTCATGCAAACATGCTTGCCACATTTCATTTGTTTAGTGACTTTTGCTGTGTGTGTGCTCTTTGATTTGTTGTACATGAGATTTAGTTCAAGTGACTTATCAGAAAGTGTCCAGAGTTTTATGGCAATTGAATTTATTGTTATTCCTCCGATTATGAATCCTCTCATGTATGGTCTGAAATTAACTAAAGTAAGAAACAGCATAACACAATTTATGCTTTTAAATGTATTTCAATTTAGGCTCATTACCTCGTGAATGTACTAAAATGAGCAGATTGACCTCTAAAAATGACTACACAAACATGATCTGATTGTAAATACTGTTCAAGGTAACAGAGTTGCTGATGTGTTTCTGAATTTGTTGACAGTGACACAGTTTGTGTATATTTACTGTTATATAATGTCTGGCTGCTTATTTTGTCTCTTTTGTATTGATGTAACATGTAAAAGTGTGATCAAATATTCGCTACTTTCATAATAAAATATAAACTTATATTATAAACCCTAAAAAGATGGCTATTAATGAGTGGCAGTCTGCTGAGCGGCAGTTCATTTACACTGAATGGAGCAGGACAGAGTGGACATTCTTTAAAATCTTTTGGCAACAATGAACGTGAGCCTGGACAGAAGGCTTGGCCTCTTATACATGTGATGTAAACTGGTGTCCACAGTCAAAGAGGATGTCCAACAGTATCCAGTGCAGGTGGAAGATCTGAGTGACCAGAATGTCAGCAGTCCCTAGGGAGAGAATCTACCCCGTGGTGAGGATATCTTTGTGATGCTGGTAGACCAGTAACCAGAGCACATGTTACCAGGGGGACCCAGAACATGTAGTGGGCAGAGGAGACCAGCTTTCCCATCAAACCAGCCAGGGGCTGATGGGAAACCTTCCCTCTAGCACGAACTTGGCAGGCAACCATATAACCCCCGAGTGTCAGCATCTATAGAGAGCCACCAGTAGTGATGTTGCAGTAACTATAGAGTCCTATGGACTTTGGGTTACAGTCTATTTGAGAAGAATGCCCCCACTGGAGGACCTGCGAACAAACAAAATCAGGAGCAAACAATTTCCAGGTGTGCCACTATCTGGCTCATGGTGTGCTGAGATTCCTGTATGTTGGTGCCTTTCTCCCAAGAAACTGCTCCCACTACTCAGGAGGAAGGCATGGTGGTGTCAATCTCTTGGCTTTCTGGATAAAGGCCAGGTTCTTGTGATCAGTCCAGACAACAAAGGGTTGTTCAGGTCCCTCGAGCCAGTGCCTCCACTCCTACAGTGCCAGTTTAACAGCCACTAGCTCCGGGTGATCAAGGCCATAATTCCTTTGCTGCTGAAAGTCAACAAGAGAAAACAGGCACAGGGGTGTATCTTCTGGTCCACGAAAGAATGCTGGGATAACAGTGTCCCAACTCCACAGTCTGAGGCATTCAATTTCAGAATGCACTGACATGTAAGGTCAGGCTAGACGAGAATAAGAGTGGTGTTGAACCATTGCTTCAGTCGCTGAAAGGCCTCACTGGCTTCATTAGTCCAGGAAAACTGTGTCTTAGAGGAGGTGAGCTGGGTTAGAGGGGCTGCAAAGCTGAGGAACCTTTCAAGCTGTCTGGCAGAAGAAGGAGCAGGCCACACTACTACTGCTTTAATCTGTTAACCGCTGTCCATGTTCTAATCTGTGTAATAAATTGATATAATCTCTAGGGTCAAAAGCAGCACTGAGATCCAGTAGAAATAAAAGCATGTTCATAGTCTGATGACATATGGAGGTCATTTGTACCTTCAACCAGTGGTTTTTTTTTTTATGGGATCTGAATCCAGACTGAAAAACCTCAAACTGTTCTCATGTACATGGTCACATATCTGACTCACAACCACCCTTTCAGAAATAAATGAGAGGTTGGAGATTGTTGTACAGTTTGCTAAAATGCCCAGATCAAGTAAACATTTTTTAAGTAAAGGTTTAACCACAGAAACCTTAAATGCCTGTGGTACATATCCTGTTGCTGAAGATAAGTTGATCTGATCTAGCACGGAAGCACCAGTCAGGGGAATAACATTCCTGAGAAGCCAAGTTGGTCCAAAAGACATGTGGATGGTTTAGATTTACTGATGCTGGAGGTCAGTTCAGAGAGGTCTGGAGGTAAAAGAAGCTGCCCAGAGGTAGATCAGGACTAAGAGAAGTTTCTAAAAGTGGCGATGCATCCACAGAAGTTGCAGGGACAGCTTCATATTAGTGAAATGATTGGTGAAGAAACTCAAAAAGTCATTACTACTTAGAGCTGCAGGAATACAAGACTTAATAGTGCTGTGACTTTTTGTCAGTCGCAGGTTGTAGATTAATAAGCATCTAGCCTTATTATGGTCCTTTTTTGTCATTAAACAGTTGTTCCAAACAACGTGGGACACCTCTGATTTGTAATTACTACTTCCTTTCCATCTGTCATGAAGCCTCTTTAAAGGTTTGGATATGGGAGTTATACAAAGCAGCTAGCCTCCTTTCTTATTCTTTTGCATTCTTATTCATTTGGTTTACTATCTCATATCTTGTTAATGCCCTGCTCTGTCTCAGGTCACAAAGACATCTATCTTAGCAGGGCGCACCTGATAACATTTCTCTCACACTTTTGTTGATCTGTTAAGGCCGTTTGCAGCCAAGCAGACATTCTGCTTTGTCTGGGATGGTGTGAGCAAATCATGACCAACTGCACTACCTGCATGAAGAGTGTAGCTTACTGTTGTAGATATGCTCTGCTAGAATGCAGAAACTGATTTGACCTCTATTACCCTTATAAATATGTGACATCTAAGCTTGAGCCTGGCAATCATGTATTAAATAACATGTGTCTCTTCTCACATGGACACAAACTGGATAGGATGTCTGGAAAACTCATCTGATTCGTGCAGTGCAAAGTCTTCTGTGATTGGATTGTTTGAATTCCCACATCCACTGGCTGCTTCAATGAAAGGATATAACTGATATCAGAATAATTTCCAGCTCAGGGTGGATGTCCTTCTTCCTCCAGCCAGACAGTGTGGTGTGCAGATGCTTCATTTGAAATGATGTAGAATGCTCTGTTCAGTATGATGGATAATGTGTCAGTGATCACTATGCTTACTCTTTCAGGATTAGGTGGCATAGGAAACTACAGAGTGACTCTCTTTGCTCTGACTCTACTGTGTTATTGTGTGATTTGGCTGGTAAATGTGACCATTATTGTGACAGTTATTGTGGATAAAAACCTCCATGAACCCATGTACATCTTTCTGTGTAATCTGTGCATCAATGCACTCTATGGGACGGCAGGTTTTTACCCCAAGTTCCTCAGTGATCTTCTGTCTCACACTCATGTTATCTCTTATGCTGGCTGTCTGCTGCAGGGTTTTGTGCTGCACTCTTCACTTGCTGCTGACCTTTCTCTTCTAGCACTTATGGCCTATGACAGATATGTGGCTATATGTCGACCTCTGGTCTACCACTCTGTGATGACTAAACAAAAGGTCTGTGTCTTTGTGTTCTTGGCTTGGCTTGTTCCTTTGTATTTGGTATTCGTGGGATCAATAACCACATCAATGTCAAGGCTGTGTGGCTCACACATACCAAAGATCTACTGTGTTAACTGGTTAGTTTCCAGAATAGCCTGCACTGCCTCTATAGCCAGCATTGCTGTTCCAGCCTTTAATTATACATTCTATATTGGACATCTGCTCTTTATTGGTTGGTCTTATGCAAATCTTATCCGAACATGTTTAACATCCAGAGAGGGCAGGACAAAGTTCATGCACACATGTTTGCCACATTTCATTTGTTTAGTGACTTTTGCTGTGTGTGTGCTCTTTGATTTGTTGTACATGAGATTTAGTTCAAGTGACTTATCAGAAAGTGTCCAGAATTTTATGGCAATTGAATTTATAGTTATTCCTCCGATTATGAATCCTCTCATGTATGGTCTGAAATTAACTAAAGTAAGAAACAGCATAACACAATTTATGCTTTTAAATGTATTTAAATTTTGACTCATTAACTTGTAAGTACTGTACGATGTTTAACCTCTGAAAATGCTTACATAAGGGTGTAATAAGTGTCCCTGATGTGTTTCTGAATTGTGTTATAGTTCAGTGTAAAATGTAGAAATTATAGTGTCATTATTATAATGTTTAGCTACTTGTTTTTTTCTCCTTTGTATCGATGTAACTTGTAGAAGTGTAGTCAGACATTAGTTTCTGTAATGATGAAAACACAATATAACATTTTAATCCTTAAAAAAATGCAAAACAAGACATTCAGCGACTGACTTTGCCACTGACAGTGAACAAAGTTCTTGATAAACTGTTGGGTAGCTGTCTCTGTCCTATACGTTTTGGCTGAATCTAAGCAGAGAGTATAGATCTATACACTCACACTACACATAAACAGCAGTGATCCTGTTCTCGTGACCCTGGGTGAGCCTGGACTTCATCATCCAATTGGGGGACAGCTGTGTTACACCTGTTGGCAACAATCACCAAATGTGAGTTGGGTCCGAGGGTGAGGAAGACTGCTGGTCAGACTTGGCAAGTCTAAACCATTTGTTTTGGTCTTATTGGGTGAGACTAGTGGGAGGGGCTCAAAGTGAAGTTGCTACAGAAGAGTGTGCTCAGGTGGTTCAGGCATCTGGTTAGGCCTCATGTCCTCCCTTATGAGGTGTGTCACAGCCAGAATTAGATAGTCATGTGCTGCTGCTAACATTATCTAGTTACGGTTTATTGAGGAGACTGTTGCTTCCACCATGAGCCTGAAGAGGGCACTGCACTTGGAAAATAAAGATCTTGATGGTAAATTGGATCAGTGTTTTGAACAGTGAGACCTGTATGCGGTAGCTGGAGTTCTTGTTATCTGCAGAGATGGCAACTCAGACTTCTATAGTGTTGTGTTGTGTAGTGTTGTGTCATAGTCACTGAGCATGGGGCGGTGGTGATGTGTGGTGCTATTCATCATTAGGACAACATAAAATTAGGTTATTATTTCTAAGCCCATCCATCATCCATCTTCTACCGCCATGTGTACATATCTGCCACCCACCTGTGATCATATCTAAACAGTGTATGTCACATATGTTGTTGGGGGCAGGACCCACCACAATTATAGCATTACATGTTAACATGAAAGGTGTTATAGAGCTATGATAGCATTGAATGGCAGCAATAGGTGCTACCAGGCTATGGACAACTGTGATTACATTTACCAAACCCCTTTTTAAATCATTTTTTAGTGTAAACCAGAAGATAGAAATCAACTGATCATCTGATCTGAAAAAGAACATGAACCATACAATTACTGCTTCCATAGGCTTTTATTAAGTGAGCTGCAGTAGGTGCTGCTGATCACTAGTGCTTGGTGAATTGATCATCAGCAGGTGTATAAAAACAGAGTTTGCTGCTCTGGAACATTCAGGTGTGTGTTAACACAATGACAAGAGATAAAGATTGTGAATGTGTTGCTGCACATATATCTGGAAAAACCTATAAAAACCTATTTGGAGTTTAACAGTCTACAGACCTCACTGAGCATGCTCAATGTTAATGTGTCAGCACAATTACAAGAAGACTGAACAACAGTTTGTTTGGAGGGTTACCAGGAGATAGACTCTTCTGTCTAAAAAACACATGGGAGCATGACTGAGGTTCACTAACCTGCATCTGAACAAAGAACAACACTTAGCATAAAACATTTTATGCTAATATTGTGTCAATATATTGTATATGTTGCCTTACATACACTCAACAAAAATATAAACGCAACACTTTTGTTTTTGCTCCCATGTTTCATGAGATGGACTTGAAGATCTAAACTTCATTCCAGATACACAATATTACCATTCCTCTCAAACATTGTTCACAAATCTGTCTAAATGTGTGATAGTGAGCACTTCTGCTTTGCTGAGATAATCCATCCCACCTCACAGGTGTGCCACATCAAGATGCTGATCTGACATCATGATTAGTGCACAGGTGTACCTCAAACTGCCCACGATAAAAGGCCACCCTGAAATGTGCAGTTTTGTCTCACAGCAAAATGCCACAGATGCCACAAGCATTGAGGGAGTGTGCAATTGGCATGCTGACAGCAGGAATGTCAACCAGATCTGTTGCTCGTGCATTGAATGTTCATTTCTCCACCATAAGCCGTCTCCAAAGGCATTTCAGAGAATATGGCAGTACATCCAACCGGCCTCACAACCGCAGACCACGAGTAACCACACCAGCTCAGGACCTCCACATCCAGCAGGTTCACCTCCGAGATCGTCTGAGACCAGCCACTCAGACAGCTGCTGAAACAATTGGTTTGCATAACCAAACAATTTCTGCACAAACTGTCAGAAACCGTCTCAGGGAAGCTCAACTGCATGCTCGTCGTCCTCATCGGGGTCTTAACCTGACTCCAGATCGTCGCTGTAACAGACTTGAGTGGGCAAATGCTCACATTCGATGGCGTCTAGCACGTTGGAGAGGTGTTCTCTTCACGGATGAATCTCAGTTTACATTGTTCAGGGCAGATGGCAGACAGCGTGTGTGGCGTCGTGTGGGTGAGCGCTTTGCTGATGTCAATGTTGTGGATCGAGTGGCCCATGGTGGTGGTGGGGTCATGGTATGGGCAGGCATCTGTTATGGACGAAGAACACAGGTGCATTTTATTGATGGCATTTTGAATGCACAGAGATACCGTGATGAGATCCTGAGGCCCATTGTTGTGCCATACATCCATGAACATCACCTCATGTTTCAGCAAGATAATGCACGGCCCCATGTTGCAAGGATCTGTACACAATTCTTGGAAGCTGAAAATGTCCCAGTTCTTGCATGGCCAGCATACTCACCGGACATGTCACCCATTGAACATGTTTGGGATGTGCTTGACCAGCGTATACGACAGCGTGCACCAGTTCCCACTAATATCCAGCAATTTCGCACAGCCATTGAAGAGGAGTGGACCAACATTCCACAGGCCACAATAGACAATCTGATAAACTCTATGCGAAGAAGATGTGTTGCACTGCATGAGGCAAATGGTGGTCACACCAGATACTGACTGGTTCTGAGTCCCCAGACCGCCAATAAAGCAGAAACAAAATGCACATTTCAGGGTGGCCTTTTATTGTGGGCAGTTTGAGGTACACCTGTGCACTAATCATGATGTCAGATCAGCATCTTGATGTGGCACACCTGTGAGGTGGGATGGATTATCTCAGCAAAGCAGAAGTGCTCACTATCACACATTTAGACAGATTTGTGAACAATGTTTGAGAGGAATGGTAATATTGTGTATCTGGAATGAAGTTTAGATCTTCAAGTCCATCTCATGAAACATGGGAGCAAAAACAAAAGTGTTGCGTTTATATTTTTGTTGAGTGTACTTTTGTAAATAGTGGTTCAGTTCTAGGCTACAAAAATGCACATGTACACAACTCTGTTTGTGGAGTGTACGGTGTGTTTAAGTTGTCTTTCTTTTGCAATATGTCTATTTTTACTCAACTATGTAAATGGCTGATGTAAATGTGTACATATGGCTGGATGATCAGGGACATTTGTGTTGATTTTCAATTTATTCTTGTGCTATGCCACTTTCAGAATGAACAATAAAAATAAAAAGTGTTTAGTACTTTCACCTGGGCTGTTTGTGCTGTGAAATGTCCTAAAGCCTTTTCCCTTTAAAACAGCTCTGATTTGCCTACCTGCTACTTCACAGTCATGTTCACACTTTAGTACGCCCTCCGTTAATTATAGGTTTGTCTGTAAAATTATAATAGAAATCATCTTGTCATAGTGGTCAGTAGTCTTAGTATTAGGTTAAAATACACAACTCACATAACATCATCACCCTCTAGAGGGCTTTTGCACACAATCCTGCTAAGCTAAGCTAAGCTAAGCTAAGCTAAGCTAAGCTAAGATAAGATAAGATAAGATAAAACTTTATTAATCCTGAAGGAAATTCTTGTGCCAGAGGTATCAAGTTACATTAAATGCAGTTAAGTACAGAGTATAAGAGTATAAGTGTCACTATAATCCAAAATAAGAGTACAGTACGCAGTATGAGCACAGTATATGATACATGGATACAAATATGGAGATATAAGCTGCTAAGTAAGCATAAATATAGACCAGTGGAGGGAATGACAGTGATGCCTGACATGATTATCTAGCGCTTCTCCCTACAGAAAGGGGAGGAGTTATACAGTCTGATGGCCACTGGCAGGAAGGACCTCCTGTGGCGTTCTGTGCTGCTCCTCGGTAGTCTCAGTCTACCACTGAATGTGCTCCTGTAGGACAGCAGTGTGTCATGCAGGGGGTGAGACGTGTTGTTACGAATACTGAGGAGTTTCCTCAGTATCCTCCTCTCTGTCACCTCCACCACAGACTCCAGCTCCACTCCCAGTACCGAGCCAGCCTTCCTAATGAGCTTGTTGAGTCTGTTGGTGTCGGCCGTCTTCATCCAGCACACTACAGCGTAGACAAATGGTGTTGCATGCGTCCTCCGTTTCTTTTGTGGGTGGTTCCTGAGCAGGTCTTCTGTGCTCCTCCTCCTCCACCATATTAGGAACAGCCTCCCTGATCCAATACAGGAGTTTCATGAGTAAGTTCTGAAATCTGGCTACAGATATATTAACCAAACCCGAGGTTGTGTTATAATTAGTGGCAATTATATTCTAAACTTCACAGATAAATTGAATGAATTAATAAGATGATATATAAAGATTTAAGGCTACACAGAATCATCACTACTAGTGCATTTAGCCTACCTGATAGCCTGCATGATGTTAATGAATGTCTGGGTGGCTCCTCTCCATTCTGTAAGGTCTGAAAACACTTCACTTCATCCTGGTGCTCGTACAGTCACGACCTGGTGTTTAGTTCTGGTTTTTTTTCCTTGTTTTGGTTTTCTGTTTATCCTGTGTCCTGTTATCTTTGTTAGGTTGTTGTTCTGTCCCCTGGGTTTCTGGTTTTGTGACGTTGTCTTGTGCTACCTGTTTTATTTTGATAGCCTTGTCCTCCTTGTGCATTGTCTTGAGATTTACTTCCTGTGTTTTCCCTCCCTGTGTGATCACCTGCCCTGCCCTAATGTGTGTCACCTGTGTCTCGTTGTCTTCCCTGGTCCTGTGTATTTAGTCTTTGTCTCCCCTGCACTGGGTGCCAGTTTGTCCTTGTTGTTAGAGGGGTTTGTTTTCATGTGTTCCCTTATGCTTCTGGATCTACGTGTGTCTCATCTTCCATGATAAGCCTTGCCAGCCCTCACTGATGGACTTGTTTTCCCGTGATAAGGTTTGCTCTGCCATGCCAAGTATTTTTGTATTTCTTCTCGCCCTCGAATTTTGATAACTCTTTGAACCATGCCAAGCCATGTTTTTGAAAGCTACCAGTGGTAGAGATAAAGTTTGGTTTGTAAAAAACTCTTGCACTGTCTTGAGTCAGTAAAAATAAAAGACTTTTGTCACAAGACTGCCCTGTGCCTCGCATTTGTGTCCTCATCTTGATAAACCCTGACACATACACTGTGTTAACAGGCTGTTGAAATTCCAACGTGTTGACAATGCACTTGAAAGTCAATGCGCCACCACCTCATCAAGCACTGCAGTTCTCTTACTCGCTCTTACGGGGGAAAAAAGAAGCAAATCCTCCCATGTTGGAAAAAAGTGACTGATCTGAGGGATGTGCGAGGTTGCTTGTTGTATTACCAGGTTTAGCTGGTGGGCATAACAGTGAAGGTAGTGAGCGTTTGAATAGATTTCCTGTACCTTACACTGCACTCCTCCAGTGGCACCCCTCATTACTGAAGCTCCATCATAGGCCTGGCCGATAAACTTTTTTTCTTGTAAAAAATTTAAATTTAATTTCTGCATTTGTCTTATACATATTATTACTTTAGTTGTCTGGTTGGTTCCTATGCTTTTATGCTGACAACAGCCATGACAAAATGAATGGTTTTCTGTCTGATGTTATAGGGAACAGATATAGATTGTACAGTGGGTATGGAAAGTATTCAGACCCCCTTATATTTTTCATTCTTTGTTATATTGCAGCCATTTGCTAAAATATTTAAGTTTAAGTTTTTTCCTCATTGATGCACACACAGCACCCCATACTGACAGAAAAACACAGGATTGTTGACATGTTTGCAGGTGTATTAACAAAGAAAAAGTGAAATATGACATGATCCTAAGTATTCAGACCCTTTGCTGTGACTCTCATATATTGAACTCAGGTGCGTCCATTTCTTCTGATCATCCTTCAGATGGTTCTACACCTTCATTTGAGTCCAGCTGTGTTTGGTGATACTGATTGGACTTGATTAGGAAAGACACACACCTGTACCTTACACCTTACAATGCATGGTGGAGCAAATGAGAGTCATGAGGATTCATTCTAAGTTTATTCTGGGAAAAAATGAGAAATATGAATGAGATATTGTTTGGAAAAATACATATTTAAAATTAACTTTTTTGAAAAAAAATATTATAGTTATATATATTTTACACCCCTATCTGTATCATAAAAATGTTATAATAAATATTAAAGATTCACACGTGACAATGAAAGATCACACTGTCATCCAGTCCACAGTCTTTAAAAGCACTCTGCACATCATTTATTTTAAATTTTGTACACGTGTCATATGAAATACAGTCAGTGATGGCTGGTATAAATGGGCTAGTGGGGTTAAGTCCTCTCTACGTTATGATGAGGAGGTTATTGTCTAAATAACATACAAAAGATTGTTATAAGTTTAACGTTTAATTTTCGATTGACAGGTAACTTCATTTTGCCCACAGGCCGATCAGTTCTGATAGATAGATAGATAGATAGATAGATAGATAGATAGATAGATAGATAGATAGATAGATAGATAGATAGATAGATAGATAGATAGATAGATAGATAGATAGACCACTGAATACAGTAAAGTATTAATTATTCTAATGTTTTTTATGATCATCTCTTACCTCGTGATAACAATTTTATAATGTGTCGTCTAATTTCTGATAACTTGAGACCGTACACTAGAGGATTTAGAATAGGAGGAATGATGACAAACTCCAGCGATAACATTACAGCAACAAATGGATTTATCTCCTCTAGATTAAACCTACTCAAGGCTATATCACAGAAGCCTGTAATGGAATAAATGACAAATGAGATTATGTGTGGCAGACAGCTCTGTAATACCCTATTCTTAAATACTGCTGATCTTTTCCAGCAAACGAGCAGGATTCGTAAATAAGTGTAAAGGACAAACAACAGAGGCAGAAAAACTGTAGTTATGGTCAGAAACATACCTACAATATTGTTGACAGCAGTGGTAACACATGATAATTTTACCACATTCCAGTTGGCACAGAACACTTTTTGTATCTCATTACCACACAAAGGAAGCTTGGCAGACAAAGAAATAACCACTGTCAAAACAAAGGCTGGAAAAAGCCAAGCCAGGGCGGACAGCTTCAAAACAGTCCTCAAGGTCATCTTTTTGTTATAGTGTAAAGGGTGGCATATAGCAACGAACCGATCGTAAGCCATAATGCCAAGAAAGGTCATTTCATAGGATGCATATGTGTAAATAATGTAGATCTGAGCGAAACAAGCAGAGCGTGAAATCAGATGAGTGTCAGACAGGAGGTCCGTGAGAAATCTGGGGAAGAATCCCGTGGAACCATACAGAGAGTTGACAGAGAGCAAAGCAATAAACATATACATGGGCTCATGTAACGTCCGTTCCTGTGATATCACCACGATCATGAGGAGGTTAGCGGAGAGGATGAAGCCATACAGCAGGAGGCAAAAGGTAAAAGCTATAAAGCGGTACTGTCCGATGTTCACAAACATGGTGAGGTTAAAGAAAAAAGGAAAAGTACTGTTGTCCATTCCACTATACAAAATACATATACTGTCCTGGTTGTTGTTAGTAGTCAGCATCTGTGAAAGGTAATGTGAAAGTTGTCAGACTGACAGTGAAAAATAAAAACTTACTCTTTTTATTTCACATACCAAACATGGGTTCAGTCATGCTCAGGTCTGCTCCACATGTTGTTCTTCTTACAACTGCAGACACGCCACGTGTGGAAGTTAAAAGTTGGAGTTAAAAGCTTAAATGTTCTCTCACTCCAGACGTCATCACAATCTTTTTTTTGTTTTGTTTTTACTCAGGGGAATTCTGACACCAACAAAACAAGTTAAAAGATACTAGGCTTAACTCTACTGCCTGTTTTTTGAGGGGGTGCCTTGAGTCCCTCAGCTAACTTAGGAAAGGAATTATATTGATAAAGGCCTTTGTTTGTGGATGGTGCTTAATGAATATAGGATGTGCTAAAATTATTAAATGTGGTTCTTTTCCATTTCATAATTTTTAATCAAATCACCTCACCATCAAATATTTGATTATTTATCACTTAATTCTTTTAATTAACTTCACATGCATTTTCATCACTTCCATTTATTTTGTAATGCCAAGGTCCCACTGGGCATTTATAATCAATGTGTTTAAAGACATCAGCAAACAAACGAAAGGGTCCATTGCATGTCCATGTGCTTTGCGCTTTTTGTGACTCTCAAATCTTATCTGTCTTCCTCCACAGATGATGGTGTAATGTGAGCCTGTGCTCTAAAGGAAAATGTAACATAAGGTCAATATTTTGGTGAACATGTAAATATTTCTCTGGCCAGGTCACTACATGCTCATGGGGGCAGGGTGATGGCAGCTGAAACTGGCGACGGTAGAAGGAAAGAGATTTCCTTGTAAAATGTGTTAAATTCTATGAGATAGCAAACCATGATCTTTGCCTAAGCCTTTACCCCGTTTAATGCCTAATCCTAACCAGGTGTTTTAATGCCTAACCCAAACGTTGAATGAAAATGAAACTTTCATGTCCATTAGCATAAATGTTACAATGTGTCATATATGTGGGATTTTTGTATCAACCAAATGTGACTTAAGGATAAGGATATGATTTGTACAGTAGCAGTAAGTACTACATTGACATACGTACATGGTGTTTTATTTTGAAAATTGACCAGATAATGATGAATCTGACTTTCTGCATACTGGATTGGTGCACACAGCTCAGCCACTACAGAACATTGAAGCAGAACATTGAAGCAGAACATGGAGCATCACCGCCGGTCTGGTTAGAGTGATTGCAATCTACAAATAGAGACAAGAGACAGTACTACAGCTCTATCATTCATCGTTGACTCTGCAAGTAAATAGTTGTACTGCCACCCTTAGTCCTGAAGGTCTCTCAGCACAAGGCACAATTATATTCTCCAAAACAAAGATTGTTTGGTCTGAAAAGGAAGACTATAAAAAGGGTTAGGAACATAAGTTTGTCCTAATAATATAATGTCCCTATATTCTAAATTCCAAGCACAGGTTTGATCCTAATGCTGATGCCTCATATCACATGGGTGACATTCATTGAGTAAGATGACCTCCTCCTACATTCCTCATAGAAGAAATGCAAAGAAACATTGTATAGAAAAAAACATGGACAAGGAAAATAGGCTAGCAGTGCACATACACTTTTTATTTTTTTTAATAATGAAATTTTACCTTTGCTTTGATTTCTAATGGGCAAATGTGTAAACATCACCTGCTAGGACATTAAATGTCAGACAATAACTTTAATAGATATGCTATATGTTTTTACAATTTCAGAGGTAAGTCACAAACATCTCAAAACAAAGCAACATCACATAGTAATGCCTGTCATAAGACGTACACATATCTTTTACACATTATTCACAACATAATTTATGCATTAATTTAAACATTTTTAGACACTGGCAAAGTTCTGCAGGGATTACATTTAGCTTGCATTTTCAAGAAAAATTTCCTGAAAATGTGTCTTTTAATTTCTGGTAATTTAAGTCCGTATATAAGAGGATTCAGAACTGGAGGTATGGTAATGAATTCTAGTGACAGAATAACAGCCACAAATGGATTGATGTCATCCAGATTTTGTCGGCTCAGGACAGTGTCACTAAACGAGGTGACAGAATAAACCATGAATGAAACAACATGTGGAAAACAGCTCTGTAACACTTTTCCTCTCACTACTGTTGACTTTTTCCAACAAGCGATCACAATTTGAATATAAGTGTACAAGATGAAACCAAAGGGAAGGAAGGCTACCATTATGGCTACCAACACAGCAGCAATGTTGTTAACAGCAGTGGAAACACATGATAATTTCACAATATTCCAGCTGGCACAGTATATCTTCTGTATATTGTTACCACATAAAGGAAGCCTGACAATCATATTAATGGTTACTGTGAGGTTACAGGTAGGCAAAATCCAGGCAAGTACAGACAACTTGACAACATTTTTTGAGCTCATCTTCCTATGATAGTGTAAAGGTTGACACACAGCAATATACCTATCATAAGCCATAATACCCAGAATGTTTATTTCATAGGAGCCATATGTGTAAATAACAAAGATCTGAGTGAAACAAGCGGAGCGCGAAATCAGATGCCTGTCAGACAGGAGGTCCGTGAGAAACCTGGGGAAGAAACCTGTGGAGCCATACAGAGAGTTCACACACAGAAGTGCAATGAAAATATACATGGGCTGATGCAGTGTTTTCTCTCGTAAGACCGTCAGTATTATGATGAGATTGGCAGACAGAATGAAGCCGTACAGCAGGAGGACAAACACAAAGGCTAGATAACTGTAGTGTCCAATTTTCATGAACACGGTGAGGTTGAAGTAAAAAGATAGACTGCTGTTTTCCATCCTCAGATTCAAAGAGCCCGTGCTGGAGGACAAAGTCAATGCTGATGTCTTCTCTTGTACCACCCTCTGTCACTGTCATTAGGGAGGTATGAAGAGATCTGTACATAGAAAAAACAACTGTAGGCCCTGGATGGTGCTCAAAGTCTTTTAACCTGTGAAACCTGGTAAACATCACATCATGTTACCTCTGGAGATCTTCACAGTGGTAAACAGCATGATTATTTTACATCATCTCTGTGTATTATTTGCCAAGGTGAACAGATTTCTTCAATACCTTCAGGTCCTATCTGAGTGCTGAACCCTATACCTTTTCACTAACATGGCCACACCTTCACTTCATATAAAAATTGAGGATGTGTGGAAGGAAGAGGGTTGAAGAGATCAGCAGCGATCAGCTGTGCCTGGTCCATCATAGCCGCAACATGTCACAACTTGTCAAAACCTAGGGGTTGGAGTCTATCTGTCATGATTTGATTTTTTTGGGTCATTTGTTGTTTTGGTTATTTTTATGCTTTGTAATCTATTTCTTTGTTTCTTTGTTATTTTGGGGTTTTCTGGTGTTCCCTGTGCAGCCTGTAACATAACTTACTCAAATCATCAATAACTCCATATGGTGTAGAATCTTTTTTAAAGCCCTTCAAAAGTGAGGTCATCAAGCCTCTGCAAAGGAAAAACTGCCTTGATGTTGTTGTCAACAACTATTGGCAATAGTTTGGTGATGTAATAAAAAGTTGTGTACCAATAACCTAGAAACTTTTTAAAGTTGAGCAACTGATTTGACATTTTTTTGGCCCCATTCCAGCACTGGGCCTGGACTCATCAAGATGGGTCCATCACAGGGGTCTATCTTGGGAGCCCCCAAATTATACAAAACTGTAGCCCACAATAATAAGCAGATGACACACCAGGTAAATATGGACCTGTGGCCTTCCTTCAGTGGATAGCCACATTTTAATTAGGTTGAGGTCTGGACTTTGACTAGTCCATTCCAAAACCTTGATTCTTTTATTTTTCAGTCAGTCTGATGTAGATTTCCTGCTGTGCTTTGGATCATTGTTCTGTTGTATGATCCAATTTCCACCAAGCTTTAACTGTCGGACAGATGTCCTCACATTTGTCTCTAGAATACTCTGGTATACAGAGGAGTTCATGGTCCACTCAATGACTGCAAGGTGTCCAGGTCCTGTGGTGGCAAAATAAGTCCAAATCATCAGCAAGCGGCAACCTTCGAGGCTCAGACTTGAACCCAATGTGGAAGTGTCGGAACTTGTAGTTCACACCACAACCGCTGGGGGCTGGCTCCAGAACCAAGTGATTTCCTATAGACTCCCATGTTAAAATGTCCCACTTCACAGCAGAAATGAACATGTTTACAGCCTGGTAGAAAAAACCATTCTGGTCTCAAATGATAAGTTCTCATCTAGTGTCAATTATACGAGGGGTGTATTTTTTTAGAACTCACTTGTTTTAATTATATTCAGACTTAAAATAACACATAATTATGGTCGTTGCCACTTTGAGTGACAGGTGGTTGCAGTATCACAGCATGAGTTTCCTGCTTCCACGATCGCCCAACCTCCTCAACTCTGCTCGTTCTCCCCCTCTTTGTCCATATTTGGAGTTTTGGCAGACTGGAAAAGCCTCCCACCAAGCCTCAAAACAGCTCTTCAGAAACAAACGGGTGATGTCACGGAAGCTCTGCCCATAGTTTTTACTGAACATCAGTCCTCCACCACCATTCTTGACAGTGTGTATGAGGTGTTTCTGCTGAAATGCTGTGTTGGGTGTTCAGCAGACATGGTGGTGATCATTAAGACAAAACAACTCCACTTTGGCCTCATCTGTCCAAAGGACATTGTTCCACAAGTGTTGTTCTTTGTTCAGATGCAGTTTAGTGAACCTCAGTCATGCTTCCATGTGCTTTTTAGACAGAAGAGTCTTTCTCCTGTTAACTTGTTCAGTCTTCTTCTAATTGTGCTATCACATTAACATTAAGCATGCTCAGTGAGATCTGAAGATGTATATACCTAATAATAAAAACCCACTATGATTAGATTTTTATTTTTTCAAAAAAAAAAAAGCAGGTACTATCTTTTCAACATGACTGTATGTTGCTCTGCTTTTGTATTAAAATTTCACTCACATGACTCTTTTTGTTGTGGAGTTGCAGGTTGTTTTTTCTCCATCATGCAAGTAAAATTGCAGCGCATAAACTAAATAAAAAGTATTTCAAAACACCGTCTTCTGGTTTTAAGAAAGTGGAAGCAGCTGTATAACAGCTGAAGCAGTGGTGTTCAAGGATATGTTGTGTCATTTTGATCACCAAACTGCTTCTCCATTGTAATTATGAGGCTTCTTAACACAATGAAATATTAATTGATGCACATCATGTAGCAATGTCACAAGACATACACATATCTTTCATGTAATGCAGATAATTGTTTTGCTTTTGTCCATCATGGTTTGTCTCTATATGTTCTTTACAATTCCAGCCTCATACAAACTAAATTTCTGGTATTTACGTTATTAGTTCTTTAACTTGCATTTTTAAAAAATAATTTCCTGAAAATGTGTCTTTTAATTTCTGGTAATTTAAGTCCGTATATAAGAGGATTTAGAACTGGAGGTATGGTAATGAATTCTAGTGACAGAATAACAGCCACAAATGGATTGATGTCATCCAGATTTTGTCGGCTCAGGACAGTGTCACTAAACGAGGTGACAGAATAAACCATGAATGAAACAACATGTGGAAAACAGCTCTGTAACACTTTTCCTCTCACTACTGTTGACTTTTTCCAACAAGCGATCACAATTTGAATATAAGTGTACAAGATGAAACCAAAGGGAAGGAAGGCTACCATTATGGCTACCAACATAGCAGCAATGTTGTTAACAGCAGTGGAAACACATGATAATTTCACAATATTCCAGCTGGCACAGTATATCTTCTGTATATTGTTACCACATAAAGGAAGCCTGATAGTCATAATGATGGAAATTGTGAGGTAGCAGGTTGGAAAAATCCAGGCAAGTACAGACAACTTGACAACATTTTTTGAGCTCATCTTCCTATGATAGTGTAAAGGTTGACACACAGCAATATACCTATCATAAGCCATAATACCCAGAATGTTTATTTCATAGGAGCCATATGTGTAAATAACAAAGATCTGAGTGAAACAAGCGGAGCGCGAAATCAGATGCCTGTCAGACAGGAGGTCCGTGAGAAACCTGGGGAAGAAACCTGTGGAGCCGTACAGAGAGTTCACACACAGAAGTGCAATGAAAATATACATGGGCTGATGCAGTGTTTTCTCTCGTAAGACCGTCAGTATTATGATGAGATTGGCAGACAGAATGAAGCCGTACAGCAGGAGGACAAACACAAAGGCTAGATAACTGTAGTGTCCAATTTTCATGAACACGGTGAGGTTGAAGTAAAAAGATAGACTGCTGTTTTCCATCCTCAGATTCAAAGAGCCCGTGCTGGAGGACAAAGTCAATGCTGATGTCTTCTCTTGTACCACCCTCTGTCACTGTCATTAGGGAGGTATGAAGAAATCTGTACATAGAAAAACACAACTCAATGTCTTTTATCCTGTGGAACCTGGTAAACATCACGTCACATTATCTCACCTTTAGAAACATCCCACAGCGCTACACAGCACATGCATGTAATATAAGATTTCAGTTCTTAGTGTACTATTCAGTATACATTTCTTAAAAGTGTTAGGTGCCAAAAATCTTTCAGGGGTGACTATTTTTTTTTTTAGATACTTTAGTCATCCCAGAGGGAAATTGTTTAAGGCTTCTGCCAAGCAGTGTCATTCAATGACTAGCAAGGCACGCCACAGGCAGAGTGAAGTGTCTTGCCCAAGGACACACAACAACCTTCCGGTTATTGGACAACCCTGCTCTACCACTGCGCCACTGCTGTCCCACTACTTAGCCTACTGTTCCTGTTTATGTTGAGTAGACAGTTTTCATGACTTACGACTAGACAGATCTGGAGCACATTAAAGGAACATTTAGATCAAATATTATTTGATATTTCAACAAGTTCACTTTTCAGAACCAAAAATTTCAGAACCTGGCAAGTTTTTCATTAATTTAAAGGTCACAGTAGATCCGGGTTCCCAAGTAAATTTTACATTAGGGCCAAAATACATCAAGCATGCCAAGTCAAGAGCCAAAACATATTCTTTTTTTCATTGCATCAATAAAAGTTTTTTGTGCAGATTTTGCTGTTACTTCTACCACTAGTTCTGCTACTAGTTGGATGTTTGGCATTAAAACTGGCGTCATGCATAGTAAAGTATTGAAGATTATCTGCTTTGTAGACTGCTATGGTCTGCATGCATGTTGGCTTAGCTTTGGCATAGCCCTAGTAAAATAAAACAAAACTGATCCTTCCAGTCAGATTCCAGTCTGAGGTCCTGAACACTCTGGAGAAGGTTTAGAAGGACTTTCGACATGTTTTTCCCATCTCCTGACTGCATCTCTGGAGCTCAGCCACAGTGATCTTTGGATTCTTCTTTACCTCCTTCAATAGGCTCTTCTCCCCTGATAGCTCAGTTTGGCCAGACGGCCAGCTCTAGGAAGGGTTCTGGTTGTCCCAAACGTCTTCCCTTTAAGGATTAGGATTAGGATTGGAGGCCACTGCTCTTAGGAACCTGAAGGGCAGCAGAAAATCCTTTTGTAACTTGGCCAGATCTGTGCCTTGTCACAATTCTGTCTCTGAGCACCTCAGACAGTTCCTTTGACCTCATGTTCCTCATGTGCTCTAACAGCACTGTGAGCTGTAAGGTCTTATACAGACAGGTGTGTGTCTTTCCTAATCAAGTCCAATCAGTATCATCAAACACAGCTGGACTCAAATGAAGGTGTAGAATCATCTCAAGGATGGCACAGTATATCTTCTGTATATTGTTACCACATAAAGGAAGCCTGATAGTCATAATGATGGAAATTGTGAGGTAGCAGGTTGGAAAAATCCAGACAAGTACAGACAACTTGACAACATTTTTTGAGCTCATCTTCCTATGATAGTGTAAAGGTTGACACACAGCAATATACCTATCATAAGCCATAATACCCAGAATGTTTATTTCATAGGAGCCATATGTGTAAATAACAAAGATCTGAGTGAAACAAGCGGAGCGCGAAATCAGATGCCTGTCAGACAGGAGGTCCGTGAGAAACCTGGGGAAGAAACCTGTGGAGCCATACAGAGAGTTCACACACAGAAGTGCAATGAAAATATACATGGGCTGATGCAGTGTTTTCTCTCGTAAGACCGTCAGTATTATGATGAGATTGGCAGACAGAATGAAGCCGTACAGCAGGAGGACAAACACAAAGGCTAGATAACTGTAGTGTCCAATTTTCATGAACACGGTGAGGTTGAAGGTGTAGAATCATCTCAAGGATGATCAGAATAAATGGACGCACCTGAGTTCAATATATGAGAGTCGCAGCAAAGGGTCTGGATACTTAGGACCATGTGATATTTCACTGTTTCTTTTTTAATACAGCTGCAAAAATGTCAACAATTCGGTGTGCTGTGTGTACATTAATGGGGAAACAATTAACTTAAAGAATTAACAAATGGTTGCAATATAACAAAGAGTGAAACATTTAAGGGGGTCTGAATAATTTCTGTACCCACTGTAAGTTCTATGGTGTGGGTCAAGGTCAAACTAAAGCAGAGCAGTGTGCATTTACTGTAAGTGTTGCTCAATATAATTTGACATTTTATGACGATACATTACAATGCACTTAGTAGGGTTCACTGCAGTAGATGGACAGCTTAGTTTTAATTCATATTCAGGTTATGTTTTCACTTATGGTTACGTTTTGTACACTATTTTTGATAATAAGTGAAGCAGCCATATTGGAATTTGAGTTCAGGGCAAGAGAATTTCATTGGACTTACTAAGAGGGAGATCCTAAAAGGGTGTTAAGTTGAAATGTCCTACTGGGGAAAATAATGTGTTAATATATATGAAATCTCACATAAATCTCCTTGATTCTGACTTAGAACTCTTTCAGTTCCATCCATCTGTGTCTATATTTTCATAATACTGACCTCTCCACCTCAGTGGCTGTCTGGCATTGGTGATAATGAGTTCTGGTTCTAGAACTGATTATATTCTTCAACTGTGACAACAGGCCATAGTAAACATATGAAAATTAGAGATTTAATTGCACTTAGTTGTGTTTTCATTGTGCTGGAAAATGCTGTACAACTTATAACAGTATCTTACATCAGTTATTCTACTTTAAATTCCACATGATGAAAAACACAATAATACATACACACATACTGTACATAAAGTTCAGAAACAAAATGCAACACTGACATCACCTGTTTATCGCCATAGCAAACAAAAGGGGACTCGAAGCAGATCCTAGATGTAGCCCCACCTGCACCTTGAACTCTTCTGTCTGACCTACAGCACATATCACTACTGTCATACACTGATGTACTTCATCTCTTGGCACCCGGCCATCCACAAAGATACAATGCAGCTCCTTCTGATCATCTCAGTACTTGTCTGTTAACATTCTCAGAACAAAAATGCTCTTTTTCGGACATGAAGCCATACTGCTGCTTTAGAAATATCCACTTCCTTTCTTAGCCTAGCTTCTACTACTCTTTCCCATAGCTTTATTATGTGGCTCCTCAACTTAAAATCTATGGTATGTAGTTGCTTGAACTCTGCACATCACCTTTGTTCTTAAAGGTCGACACTAGAACACCTCTCCATTCCTAAGACATCTTCTCACTCTCACTTCCTAATGAACAAACTAGTAAGGAACTCTCCTAGACACGTCCACACCTCCACAGGTATGACATCAGGACCAACAGCCTTTCCACTCTTCAGTCCAGCCACAGTCAAAGTCAAAGTCAAAGTCAGCTTTATTGTCAAATCTGCTATATGTGCTGGACATACATAGAATCGAAATTGCGTTACTCTTCACTCCGCAACATATAACATGTAACTAAAAACTAAAGATAAATATATATATTGTGGTGTCAGGGAAGGGGGAGAAAGTGTTGCGCAGCAGGGAGAGAGTTTAGCTTCCTGACAGCCTGGTGGATGAAGCTGTCCCTCAGTCTGCTGGTCCTGGCCCGGAGGCTGCGCCGGGCAGGCAGCAGACTGAAGAAGCGGTGTGAAGGGTGGGTGGGGTCTCCTGTGATGCGGAGGGCCTTTCGGGTGAGACGGGTGTCATAGAGGTCTTGGAGGGAGGGGAGAAGGACGCCGATGATCCTCTCAGCTGCTCTCACTATGCGATGAAGCGTCTTCCTGCAGGTGGCGGTGCAGGCTCCGTACCACACAGTGATGCAGCTGGACAGGATGCTCTCAACAGCCCCTCTGTAGAAGGTGCACAGGATGGAGGGAGGGGCTCTGGCTCTTTTGAGCTTGCGGAGGAAGTAGAGGCGCTGCTGTGCCTTCTTGGTCAGTGATGCAGTGTTGTTAGTCCAGGAGAGGTCCTCAGTGATGTGCACACCCAGGAACTTGGTGCTGCTCACCTGCTCCACAGCAGCACCGTCGATGGTCAGAGGGGTGTGCTGACTGTGTGCTCTCCTGTAGTCCACAACCATCTCCTTTGTCTTCTCCACATTCAGGGAGAGGTTGTGGTCTCTGCACCACTCGGCCAGAAGGTGCACCTCATTCCTGTATTGTGTTTCATCTCCACCGGAGATGAGACCCACCACAGTTGTGTCGTCCGCAAACTTCACAAAGATGTTGGTGTTGTGTGTTGGCGTGCAGTCATGGGTCAGCAGAGTGAAGAGGAGGGGGCTCAGCACACATCCTTGGGGAGCCCCGGTGTTCATTATGATGGTGCTGGATGTGTTTCTGCCGACCCGCACTGTCTGAGGTCTCCCGGTGAGGAAGTCCAGCAGCCAGTTGCACAGCAAGGAGTTCAGCCCCAGCTGGTCCAGTTTGTTGATGAGCTGCTGTGGGATGATGGTGTTGAATGCTGAGCTGAAGTCTATGAACAGCATTCAAACGTATGAGTCATCCTACACTGTCGTACAACCACTTTGCCGTCACTAATCTCCTTCATGATTGAAACAAAAAAAGTGTCAGGAAGCTAACAACAAAGAGAAAAAAGTTGATAACATGTCAACAGAACAGGCCAAGTTAAAAATAAAACAGGAAATGGACAGAACCTGGTTTATCTGCTCAGTCCAGCTATATAAGCCAGTTATTGGTGTTGCACAGATATACATAAGATGAATTGTGTTGTTCCTGACAACATCTGCTTTTGCAGTGAATGTTAGTGTGCTATTGTTCTAACCTGTCAAACTATATGCACGGATAGCAGCATGCTAATACAAAAGTCATAAACAAATTCTCTTTTGTAACCCACATTTTAATTCCAAAACAATGTGTACAAATGCACACTGGACTGTAGTGTGAGCTCTATATGCAGGGGTGGCCCCTGCAATCTTGTTAAGGGGGTGGACAAAGGGAGCCAGTGAAACTAGTGTTATGGCTCATACATTTGCTATAAACCACGTATGATCTACAATGTACGTTAATTTAAAAAACCTAAATTTCCATCCATCCATCCATCCATCTTCTACCGCTTATCCGGGGCCGGGTCGCGGGGGCAGCAGTCTAAGCAGGGACACCCAGACTTCCCTCTCACCAGACACTTCCTCCAGCTCCTCTGGGGGAATCCCGAGGCGTTCCCAGGCCAGCCGAGAGACATAGTCTCTCCACCGCGTCCTGGGTCTTCCCCGGGGCCTCCTCCCAGTGGGACATGCCCGGAACACCTCCCCAGGGAGGCGTCCAGGAGGCATCCGAACCAGATGCCCGAGCCACCTCAGCTGGCTCCTCTCGATGTGGAGGAGCAGCGGCTCTACTCCGAGCTCCTCTCGGGTGACTGAGCTTCTCACCCTATCTCTAAGGGAGCGCCCAGCCACCCTTCGAAGGAAACTCATTTCGGCCGCCTGTATTCGCGATCTCATTCTTTCGGTCACTACCCAAAGCTCATGACCATAGGTGAGGGTAGGAACGTAGATTGACCGGTAAATCGAGAGCTTCGCCTTCCGGCTCAGCTCCTTCTTCACCACAACAGACCGGTACAGCGACCGCATTACTGCGGAAGCTGCACCGATCCGTCTGTCAATCTCCCGCTCCATTTTCCCCTCACTCGTGAACGAGACCCCGAGATACACAAACTCCACTTGGGGCAGGAACTCTCCTCCGACCCAGAGAGGACAAACTACCTTTTTCCGGTCAAGAACCATGGCCTCAGACTTGGAGGTGCTGATTCTCATCCCAGCCGCTTCACACTCGGCTGCAAACCGTCCCAGTCCACACTGGAGGTCCCGGCTCGATGAAGCCAACAGGACAACATCATCTGCAAAAAGCAGAGATGAAATCCTATGGTTCCCGAACCAGATCCCCTCCGGTCCCTCGCTGCGCCTAGAAATTCTGTCCATAAAAATTATGAACAGAACCGGTGACAAAGGGCAGCCCTGCCGGAGTCCAACATGCACTGGGAACAGGTCTGACTTACTGCCGGCAATGCGAACCAAACTCCTGCTCCGGCCATACAGGGACCTAACGGCCCTCAGCAGAGGGCCACGGACCCCATACTCCCAGAGCACCTCCCACAAGATGCCGCGAGGGACACGGTCGAACGCCTTCTCCAAGTCCACAAAACACATGTGGACTGGTTGGGCGAACTCCCATGAACCCTCCAGCACCCTGCGGAGGGTATAGAGCTGGTCCAGTGTTCCGCGGCCAGGACGAAAACCACATTGCTCCTCCTTAATCCGAGGTTCGACTATAGGCCTAATTCTCCTCTCCAGTACCCTGGCGTAGACTTTCCCAGGGAGGCTGAGGAGTGTGATCCCCCTGTAGTTGGAGCACACCCTCCGGTCCCCCTTTTTAAAAAGAGGGACCACCACCCCGGTCTGCCAGTCCAGCGGCACTGCCCCCGATTGCCACGCGATGTTGCAGAGGCGTGTCAGCCAAGACAGCCCCACAACATCCAGAGACTTAAGGTACCCAGGGCGAATCTCGTCCACCCCCGGTGCCTTGCCGCCGGGGAGCTTTTTGACTACCTCGGCAACTTCAGCACAGGTGATGAACGAGTCCACCACTGAGTCATCAGCCTCCGCTTCCATAATGGAAGGCGTGTTGGTGGGATTGAGGAGACCCTCAAAGTACTCTTTCCACCGTCCAACCACCCCCTCAGTCGAGGTCAACAGCTCCCCACCTCCACTGAATACAGTGTTGGCAGAGTACTGCTTCCCCCTCCTGAGGCGCCGGACGGTTTGCCAGAATCTCTTTGAGGCTGACCGATAGTCCTCCTCCATGGCCTCCCCGAACTCCTCCCAGGCCCGAGTTTTTGCCTCTACAACTGCCCTTGCTGCAGCACGCTTTGCCTGCCGATACCTATCAGCTGCTTCAGGAGTCCCACAAGCCAACCAGGCCCGATAGGACTCCTTCTTCAGCTTGACGGCATCCCTGACCTCCGGTGTCCACCACCGGGTCCGGGGATTGCCGCCACGACAGGCACCAGAGGCCTTGCGGCCGCAGCTTCGGACAGCTGCATCGACAATGGAGGTGGAAAACATAGTCCACTCCGACTCAATGTCTCCAGCCTCCCTCGGAATCTGGGTGAAGCTCTCCCGGAGGTGGGAGTTGAAGATCTCCCTAGCGGAGGGTTCGGCCAAACGCTCCCAGCAGACCCGCACAGTACGTTTGGGCCTGCCGGGCCCGTCCAGCCTCTTCCCCCGCCAACGGATCCAACTCACCACCAGGTAGTGATCAGTTGACAGCTCAGCCCCTCTCTTCACCCGAGTGTCCAAAACACAAGGTCGAAGGTCAGCTGACACGATTACAAAATTGATCATTGACCTCCGGCCTAGGGTGTCCTGGTGCCAGGTGCACCGATGGACAACCTTGTGCTCGAACATGGTAACCTTTTTTGTGCATGCTGTTTTTCGGATTTGTATACAGCCATTGCCAGAAATACAATTTGACAATGCATGAAACATTGCAATGCTCAAATGTATCTAAGAAGAAAACTTTTTTTTTGGCTAAATGCTTTGTTTGTGTGCATTAGTGTGCTGTCTCTCTAGAGTGCTGCTGTTTTATTAATTACTCTCAGAGGAGAAGAGAGTTAATGACCTGTTTAAAGACTTTCCCCTCGGGAATAAATAAAGGAATTCTGACCACTTCCACCATAATTACTACATGTAGCTCTTTAAAAACAACAACACTGTCCCTGACCCTCTGAGGGGCTGGTTATTACAGCAAACTTTAATTTTTGTTATCCTCAGGTAACATTTAATGAAAAAGACAGACTATAATAACATAGTTTATGTAATCATTTCTGATTATTTAGTTAATCCTCCTCTAGTCATTAAAACCTTTTGATTTAGCAAGCCTTCCCATGAGGCCACCATTGACCACAGGACCATCATTAGCTGGCTGTAATCAGCTGTGCCCCCAGAGGATGCTGGTTTCCACAGAGGCACATGAGGGAGGCCATAGTAAACATGTGAAAGTTGGTCTAGAGACTTGTAATTGCATCACTTATGTTTGTTATCATTGTGACTGGAAAATGCTGTCTTCCTGAGGCGTCAGAGTTACACATGCTCACACCTGGTGCCTGGCAATTCATACACAGTTGTTCAGTTTCACTGAGGGAGACACTCAGATGTATGCATCTGGTAAATGGTCTGTACATAAATAGCACTTTTCAACCTACTCAGGTACTCAAAGCGCTTTACACTACTTCACTGTGTCGCACACACACACACATTCACACAACATTGGCCTGCAGCCAGGGTGGGCCACTTTCTCATGTTTACAGCTAACACTGCACCTGTATAATAAAATATAAAAGGTCTTCTAAGGGAGAGGAAGCTGAATAATATGTTGTTTAGTGGGATGTTTGGAAGCCTTATAAAAACTCATTGTAATTCTAACAAAATGGCAAAGCAAGCACAAAAGCCAAACTGAAGCAAAACAGAAAAGATCAGCACTGATTAACTTGCTCTCGGACAGAGCAAAGACAGATGGTGTGCGTGTCCACAAGTTGGCCCACTGACCCTGGCCATGTGCACACCTCCAGCTGATACAGGCCTGCTGATGAGAGCCAAGTGGACTCAGCTGTGGATGATCCACTTGGTTCACTGGAAGTGCACTAGGAACCTGCACAGAAAGCAGAGACACACGTAACAGACATACACACGCAACAAACGAGTACATAACAATGGCGTATTACAGCTTCAATAGGATTTAATTAGTGTACAGGTGTACAGACCTCTATAAAAGGTGTGTGTTAACACAGAAAGACATGAACAATGGTGTTAGAGAAGCTGCTGTTGCTGCACATCAATCTGAAGGACTTATAAACCATTTCTAACTATTTGGAGTTCAGCGTTCTACAGTGAGAAAGATTATTCACAAGTGGAAACATTCAGTCTTCACAGGAGTGGACGTCCCAGCTAGTTCAACCCAAGATCAGAGAAATACAAAAAACCAAGACCTACACAGAGTCTACAGCCCTCACTGAGCATGCTCAATGTTAACTTGTCAGCACAATTAGAAAACTAAATGCATAAAAAATATAACAATAAAATAAAAGCAAGAATGGCATCGAGGATCTAGTTGAGTTTCCACTAGCCCGTACATCATATCACCCTAAACTTGTTTTCTGAAAATTCAGCCAAAAAAGGAGCAGTGTGGAGGCTTCCACACCGTGGGGCAGCTGGATTGTGGTGCACATCTGTGTAATGGGACACTAAGGTCAGGTATTTCCTAAAAAAATTTCAAGACAGTTGAAGTAACAGGACAATTGTACCCTCCTGTGGTTGTGTGGGTAACAACACGTAAAATCCTCTAGGCCGTGGTATACACCCTAGACAGGTTATCAAAAAAAAATACTTAAAACAATACATAATAAGTAATAAACTTGAACCACAAAAAGGGGAATTTTTTAATATGATTTTTATTTAAATAGAAATTAAATCTTGACAGACTGTAGAAAGGACAAGCTGAAGAAAGAGAGTTCTAAAGTTTTTCTGCTTTCGATTTTTTGTTTTGATTTGCACAAATCACTAGAAACTGTAAAAATAAAGGCTTGTTTTTGATGCCTCTTGCCACTGAAAAGTCAACAAATGTATTTTGGTAGATTATGGTAAAATATAAGAGAAAAAAGAAATACATTTCTAAAATGAATATTAGGCTGTGATATGCTATAATCAATAATCATGGGTTAGCATTTACTTCTGTTTTTACATTTTATAATGCCATTAGAAGTCTCAAATTTCATTCCATTTAAAAAACAAAAATAGATGTCATATGTCTTAGAGAAAGTGATCCAGACTTTTTGTCTTTTTAATGTATTTGGACAAACATTTACAGGCGGTTAGTCTGACAGGGCTAACACAGAGAGACAGATGACATTTTCTCTTAATAATAAGTAATAAAGGTGATACCAAAGGGACAAATGTTTCAGTCATTTATTTAGATGCAAGAACAACAGCTATAACAGTTACTAGAATCACAAACTAACTTCCTGATGTACAGTAGTTTAACCACAACACTATGACATTATATAAATGTTTTGCTCAATTCACAGCTTTTTCAAATCCCCCAATAATAGTTCAATAGAAATGAAATCTAGACAGACTCTGTAAGAAAAGACAAGCTGAGGAAAGACAGTTCTGACAGAGCAGTAAACACAAAGCTTCACCTTAAAATGTAAATAATTCATTATGGTAAAATGTGAATTCAGAGATCAAAGCTGGCGTTTTGAATGAACCCTCTGACCTGAAATCACAAACAAATATATCACTCTGTTACGAATTTTGGTCAGTTTCAGTCCATAAATAACCGGGTTCAGTAAAGGTGGGAAGACCAGAAACTGTATGGCCATGAAGTTCCTCACACTCTCACAATCTGCTGTACAGGACGTCAAACAAAAGAGAAGTGGTCACATTAAACAGGCAAAACAAATGTGGCACGCACGTCTGAGTGAACTTTCTGCTGCTTGTTTTGGACTTTAAAGCTGACTTCACCAACTGCACATATGAACACACAATAAGGAAAACATGCCCGCAGTAGAATGCAATAAAAAACAACCCCACCATGTTGTTTGCTGCTGTTGATCCACAAGCCAGTTTAACAACTGACCAGTTCTCACAGAGGACCCTCTGTAGGTGAGAATCACATAATGTTAGCCTGGATGTCAGGGATGTTATCAGAGCCATTGCAGTCAGAGGAACAAGCAAGGACAAGATAACTAATACTGAGGTCCTCTGACAAGACATGATGCAGTGGTACTCCAGAGGTCGGCATATAGCCACATATCGGTCATATGCCATTAAGGCCAAAATAGAGTAGTCCACCATCACAGAGGAGTATACAACATAGATTTGTGACATACATCCTGCATATGATATGACATGAACATCAGACAAAAGATCAGAACCAAACTTAGGATAAAAACCTGCAGTCCCATAAAGTTCACTAATGCACAACAAACACACAAAAATGTACATGGGCTCATGCAGGTTCTGATCCAACGTTATAGCCAAGATGAGACACAAGTTCACCATTAAAATGGCACAGTAACATAGCAATGTGAGGGAGAACAGTGGGAACCTGTAGTTGATGGTTGCATTGAAGCCAGACAAATAAAACACAGTTATATTAGACATGTTACTCATTTTGTAGTAAAATAAGGATAACACTCAAAGGTCCTGAAATATATACATGACCTGTATTTGTTGCCAGTGTTCATCTTTTAAAGAGCACAGGAAATATATGCTTGTGTTACACATGCCCTTTTTGTCTTGCTGCTGTCTGATTTGCTGGCGTGTACTGTCAGAGGAGCTCTGCAGGGCCACAGTGTGTGTGTGTTCTACAAAGTTACAGTTTATAAAGAATAATAAGACATTGTGAAACAAATACAGTATCCAGTCAAGCTAAATTTACCTTAAAAATAAGAAGAAATAAGAATAAGAAAATTTGGGTTATTATGTTGGGATATCCAGTCTGTAAAGTAATATAAATATAATAATAATTGAGAGACTTGCTGGCAGAAAAAAAAGCTGATATAATCCTGATCATAATGAAGTTTACTATTTGATATGCAATGCCTCTTAAGTTTAAACTGAATAGTGAGTATTTTGGTAGATTATGACAAAATTTAGAAGAAAGAAAATATATTTATAGAATGGATATTAGACTGTGATGTGCTATAATCAATAACCATGTTCATCATTTACTTGTGCTTTTACATTTTATAATTATGCCATTAGAAGTCTCAAATTTAATTCCATGATCCAGATTTTTTGTCTTTTTAATGTATTTGGACAAATGTTTTATCCATGCATCCATCCATTTTCTTAACCTGCTTTGTCCTGTACCACAGGTGGCGAGAGGAGGGACAGGTGGTCAGTCTATGACAGACATACACTATATTACCAAAAGTTTTTGCTCACCTGCCTTGAGTCACATATGAACTTAAGTGCCATCCCATTCCTAACCCATAGGGTTCAATATGATGTCGGTCCACCTTTTGCAGCTATTACAGCTTCAACTCATCTGGAAAGGCTGTCCACAAGGTTGAGGAGTGTGTTTATAGAAATTTGGACCATTCTTCCAAAAGCGCATTGGTGAGGTCACACACTGATGTTGGTTGAGAAAGGCCTGGCTTTCAGTCTCCGCTCCAGCTCATCCCAAAGGTGTTCTATTGGGTTCAGGTCAGGACTCTGTGCAGGCCAGTCAAGTTCATCCACACCAGACTCTGTCATCCATGTCTTTATGGACCTTGCTTTGTGCACTGGTGAACAGTCATGTTGGAAGAGGAAGGGACTCCAGGGCTCCAGACTGTTCCCACAAGGTTGGGAGGATGGAATGGTATCCTGAAGCATTCAAAGTTCCTTTCACTGGAAATAAGGGGCCCAACCCCTGAAAAACAACCCCACACCATAATTCCTCCTCCACCAAATTTCACAGTTAGCACAATGCTGTCCGAAATGCATCGTTCCCCTGGCAACCTCCAAACCCAGACTCGTCCATCAGATTGCCAGATGAAAAAACTGTGATTCATCACTCCAGAGAACGCGTCTCCACTGCTCTAGAGTCCAGTGGCGGCGTGCTTTACACCACTGCATCAGATGCTTTGCATTGCACTTGGTGATGTGTGGCTTGGATGCAGCTGCTCCGCCATAGAAACCCATTTCATGAAGCTCTCTGTGTACTGTACTTGGGCTAATCTGAAGGTCACATTAAGTTTGGAGCTCTGTAGCAATTGACTGTGAAGAAAGTCGGCGACCTCTTTGCACTTCAGCATCCGCTGACCACTCTCTGTCAGTTTAAGTGGCTTACCACTTCATGGCTGAGTTGCTGTTTTTCCCAAACTCTTTCATTTCGTTATGATAGAGCTGACAGTTGACTGTGGAATATTTATGAGCAAGGAAATTTCACGACTGGATTTGTTGCACAGATGGCATCCTATGACAGTTCCACGCTGGAATTCACTGAGCTCCTAAGAACAGCCCATTCTTTCACAAATGTTTGTAAAAACAGTCTGCATGCCTAAGTGCTTGATTTTATACACCTGTGGCCAGGCCAAGTGATTAGGACACCTGATCCTGATCATTTGGATGGGTGAGCGAATACTTCTGGTAGTATTATATGTAATATTATTACACATGTAGTGTAGCTCAAGCGAAAGCTAAAGCCCAGGCCTCAATTCCAGCTGAAGCCACCAGGCTGGAGCCAACAGGGGTCAGTGACACATCTCCTTCTCATCTTCACCTGAGCCAGCTGGGCCCCACTCCTTTTATGTTCTGGAGCCACCAGGAGGCAAGCTCCCCTTGATGTTGTCTTCTTGGGTGCTGCCAGGTTTGAAAGTGTTTGTCCACCTCCGGGTGCAGTTGTAAGAAGTTTGATGTTGCTCCTCCAGGCCCACTGAATTAACTGCAGATGTTATTGTTTCCCAGGCAGTGTTCTTTCTTTTGTTGGTTACATCAACAATGAGTGACCTGTTTTTATTGGCCTCCATTTCATTTAGCAGTACCTCTACTTCCATCTCAGAGAAGTTCCTCTTTTTTGCTCTCATTGCCATTTCATTGTCAGTAGGGACAAACTGGCACCCTACATGCGTTATGAATGGACGTGATAGGTAATTGGAGACATTTCTGAATGCAAATGACTTTAATGGCCCCTGGTCTCCATCTTCACTGGACTCTGGTCCGGCCTACCAACGATCCTCTGAGCTGAACTGAGCTCCTCCACCCCTGACTCTTTTGGCGCCTTGGGTCTCCCTGCTCCCCTGGACTCCCCCCTCCTTGACTCTCTGCCTGTTTTGATTCCTTTGAACTCTTGCTTCCTCTCCTTTAGTTTGGTCCTTCATTTTTCAACACAAAACATGGAATGTGGACATATATTTGTGTAAATGTCACTTTCTCTACTTTACTTATATTACTGTCTAGCTGCACATGGAATTGCTATAAGATGGTACATAATATGCCTCCTTATTTTATATAAGGTAAAATTTTTTATATACTTGCCCACACAATATGCATATACATAGGTAAAAGATAATGCTTATTAAGACTTAGGGTAATACTGTCATAAAAAACAGCTGTGGCACACATGACTGTAGACAAGCCCTTGTTTATTTATTCATACATTCATTCAAGACATTTACTTTAATAATCAAATGTTCCTGAAATAATAATAAATCTTGGAGAGAAACACAACAGTACACCTCCTGTCTGCATTCTAAACATCTCAGTGGTGACAGGTATCAAACTTTTCTCTTTAAACTGAATCTTTGATAAACCATTCTGCACAAATGTATTATTCGATGTCTGATTTTTTTCAGGATTAGTCCATAAATAACAGGGTTCAGAATGGGGGGAAATAAGAGAAATTGTATAGCCATGAAGTTCTTTAAATGCTCTGATATAAACGCTGATCCGTACCTTGAGTACATAAGATCAAAAAGCAAAGCAGCTGTAACATTAAACAGACAAAATATATGCGGCACACACGTCTGTGTAAACTTTCTTCGTCCCTCTTTGGATTTTAAAGCTGCCCTAACGAGCTGCAGGTACGAACATGCAATGCACAGGGAATGACAAAAATAAAAAGCAATAACGATCAGTCCGAATATGTCATTTGCTGATGTTGAACCACAAGCTAGTTTAACTATTGCCCAGTTCTCACAGTAAACTTTGTGAATGTGAAAGGCGCACAGTTTCAGTGTTGACGTCAGACTAATAACAGCAGCCTCAAAGCAAAAAGGAATGAGCCAGGACAGCATGACAAACACAGCCGTCCTCCGCACTGACATCACAGTGTGATACTCCAGGGGTCGACATATGGCCACATATCTGTCATATGCCATTAAGACCAGAATGGAGTAGTCAATTTTTGCATTGGAATATATGACAAAAACCTGTAAAAGGCATCCCACATGTGATATCACAGGGATATCAGACAGCAGATCAAATGCAAATTTAGGATAAAATCCTGCAGTCCCATAAAGTCCATTAATGCATAGACAACACAGAAATATGTACATAGGTTCATGTAGGTTTTGATCTAACATTATAGTAAAAATGAGACACACATTTACCATCACAATTAGACAGTAACATAGTATAATAAGAGAGAGAAGTGTGTACCTGTAATTGACTGTTGCATTAAAGCCAGACAGGTAAAAATAAACTATACTAGATGTGTTATTCATTTGGCTTTCTTATCATCCACACACAAACCTCATTTAGATGTGAACTGGTGACAAACTTGTTTTAGTGAGTCAAGTTTTAAAGGCTGGATCCTAGAGGTCACTAGCTCCTCCTTATAGGTGTACCAGTGGCTGCTGTGAGGAAAAAGGTCAAAGTAAGTAACCCCTCCCGATTTTCATTTTATATCATTTGTGCTAAAACATAATAAAAAGAATCATCTGATCATAGTAGGTCTTGTTAGACAAATACAACTACACTCAACAAAAATATAAACGCAACACTTTTGTTTTTGCTCCCATGTTTCATGAGATGGACTTGAAGATCTAAACTTCATTCCAGATACACAATATTACCATTCCTCTCAAACATTGTTCACAAATCTGTCTAAATGTGTGATAGTGAGCACTTCTGCTTTGCTGAGATAATCCATCCCACCTCACAGGTGTGCCACATCAAGATGCTGATCTGACATCATGATTAGTGCACAGGTGTACCTTAAACTGCCCACAATAAAAGGCCACCCTGAAATGTGCATTTTGTTTCTGCTTTATTGGCGGTCTGGGGACTCAGAACCAGTCAGTATCTGGTGTGACCACCATTTGCCTCATGCAGTGCAACACATCTTCTTCGCATAGAGTTTATCAGATTGTCTATTGTGGCCTGTGGAATGTTGGTCCACTCCTCTTCAATGGCTGTGCGAAGTTGCTGGATATTAGTGGGAACTGGTGCACGCTGTCGTATACGCCGGTCAAGCACATCCCAAACATGTTCAATGGGTGACATGTCCGGTGAGTATGCTGGCCATGCAAGAACTGGGACATTTTCAGCTTCCAAGAATTGTGTACAGATCCTTGCAACATGGGGCCGTGCATTATCTTGCTGAAACATGAGGTGATGTTCATGGATGTATGGCACAACAATGGGCCTCAGGATCTCATCACGGTATCTCTGTGCATTCAAAATGCCATCAATAAAATGCACCTGTGTTCTTCGTCCATAACAGATGCCTGCCCATACCATGACCCCACCACCACCATGGGCCACTCGATCCACAACATTGACATCAGCAAAGTGCTCACCCACACGACGCCACACACGCTGTCTGCCATCTGCCCTGAACAATGTAAACCGAGATTCATCCGTGAAGAGAACACCTCTCCAACGTGCTAGACGCCATCGAATGTGAGCATTTGCCCATTCAAGTCTGTTACGGCGACGATCTGGAGTCAGGTTAAGACCCCGATGAGGACGACGAGCATGCAGTTGAGCTTCCCTGAGACGGTTTCTGACAGTTTGTGCAGAAATTGTTTGGTTATGCAAACCAATTGTTTCAGCAGCTGTCTGAGTGGCTGGTCTCAGACGATCTCGGAGGTGAACCTGCTGGATGTGGAGGTCCTGGGCTGGTGTGGTTACTCGTGGTCTGCGGTTGTGAGGCCGGTTGGATGTACTGCCATATTCTCTGAAACGCCTTTGGAGACGGCTTATGGTGGAGAAATGAACATTCAATGCACGAGCAACAGATCTGGTTGACATTCCTGCTGTCAGCATGCCAATAGCACGCTCCTTCAATGCTTGTGGCATCTGTGGCATTTTGCTGTGAGACAAAACTGCACATTTCAGGGTGGCCTTTTATCGTGGGCAGTTTGAGGTACACCTGTGCACTAATCATGATGTCAGATCAGCATCTTGATGTGGCACACCTGTGAGGTGGGATGGATTATCTCAGCAAAGCAGAAGTGCTCACTATCACACATTTAGACAGATTTGTGAACAATGTTTGAGAGGAATGGTAATATTGTGTATCTGGAATGAAGTTTAGATCTTCAAGTCCATCTCATGAAACATGGGAGCAAAAACAAAAGTGTTGCGTTTATATTTTTGTTGAGTGTATTAGATGAACAACCATTTATTATTCAGAAAAACTGAAACCCAAAGATAAAAAACAATACTAAGTACCTTTATGATTCAACAGCTTATTGACCCACCTTTAGCAGCAATAACTTGAAGTAATGGTTTACTCTCAAATCATTGTGGAGGAATTTTGGTCCATTTTTCTTTACAACATTGTTTCAGTTCATTGAGGTTTTTGGACATTCAGTTATGCACAGTCTTCTTAAGGTCCCATCACAGTATTTGAACTGGGTTGATGGCTGGACTTTGATTCTTTTATTTTTCAGTCATTCTAATGTAGATGTGCTGCTGTGCTTTGGATCATTGTGCTGTTATAAGATTAAGATTAAGATTAAGATCAACTTTATTAATCCCCGTGGTAAAATTGAGTTGTAGTAGCAGCATTTTAAAAGGATAAATAGGATAAAGGAGCCCACCAGGGACAGAGATTCAGGCCCTCCAGGACCCAAACAGGAAGCCAGTCATAAGCTTTCCCTGCTGAAGGCTTTGGCGGTGTGTGGCACAGAGGGAGAGGCTACTGATGGAGGACCATTTGAGACAGCAGACAAGAGGTTGAACAAGTTGCATCAGATGGCAGAAGGAGCAATGTATTGCAATCCATGACATAGAGATGTGTAAATGGGCCATAAAGATCAGAGTTTGGCAGAAGGATGCGAGTGCTCATGTCAATTGAGACAAACAGAAGGGGATGAGCTGACAAACTTGTAGGTCGAGGTTATCATGTAAAGAAGTGTGGCCTTGTTCCTGAACCAAAGTTACTAACTTCATTAAGTGTGAGTGTGATTGGTTGTTTATCTGTCTACATCTGTCCAGGGTGTACCCCGCCTCTCGCCCATTGACAATTAGGATAGGTTTGAATCAACCTGATCTCACAGAAATGCGTGGCATACGCACGGATTGTTAACACTGCATTACTATCTCCATATAAAGTCAATGTGGGGCATTTTGTAGGGACACCACGGTTTTTTAATACGTGTGGACACCACAAACAATGAATGAGGGACGGTTCGTATTGTTATTACACGATCTATCTGCTGCTTGAAGGCCGCTTCCTTAGCCGGACTAAAAAAAACAATATTCGTTTCGATCCCATATGCAGTTAGCTAAAGAGTGCACGTTGTCTGTTTTTAAATGAAAGAAAATGACGATCTAAATGGAAAGAATACACAGTGAATCAAACGTGCCGATTTGATTACATTCACGTATTTCTCTAAGCGATGTGGCCCTTAATAAACTTTTTTTAGGAAACAATCACTATTGTATTATTATTTAACACAAACGGACCAATAATGGTGAAAGCTAATGTCGGTTAGCAGTTGCTCTGGTCGGAAGCGTCGGCACGTTGCCATGGTAATGCAACTTGTCATCCCGCTGGTGGTTTCGTAAATTGCCTGCGACAACGCACGCATTTCACTTAGCGGTTTCACCTAAATAAACATTTATTTTTTTCTTGGTTTCCTCATTTAATGTATACTTCATCCCCAAAGCCTTCTACATATTTATCCGTGTCAATCTTTTGCCTGGTGCACATTTGTTCATATTTTTTAGTAGTTTTTTGGGAGTTTTTAGTAGTGTATTGTATATCATATCATATATCATATTGGTAGTAATCACGATGGTAAACATATTAATATTATGATGTATAGTATTTAGATAATATAATAATACAATAGTATTTATATCTGCAAAGTTCTCATCAAGCCTCATCAAGCTGTCATTCATTTGGCGGCTACGTGCCAACTATTTGCTAGGCTATATGCTACATGCTAAAGTTAACTGTCACATCAAGACAGCACATTGACGTCACCGTCAGCTAAATGACGGCTGTTTGCATGGTGGTATCTCCACCACCAACATCTGTTCAACTTGTAGTTATTGTCAGTGAGTTGTCAATAAAATGCAAATAGCTCCACACTAGGAACACATTTCTGCTTTAACACATGAACTTTGAAGACAAAGTGTTCACTGCCCATGTTCACATTTTCTCCATGTTCAAAGGTGTTACAATGACTTTAATGTGTATGGTTAATCACTTACACCCCACCATGTTTGTTATAATCTTTTCACAGTGGAAAGATTACACATTAGAGTTTTTCTAGCAGAACATTGTCCAACACATCACTTCTTCTGCTAACTACTTCTTAGTGCACCATTTTGCCATGTGCTGCGGAGGTAAATAACACACTCACTTTTTTGTGATGCAGCACAAAATATGATTCATCAGACCATGTCACTTCTGTCACCTGCCCATTGAAGGAGCTTTTAGCAGTGGATAGGGGTCATCATGGAGCAGTGGAGACCCCACACATACATCAGCAAAGTTTGGCTGCCATGTTTGATAGGTACTGGCCACTACAGACTGGGAACACCCCACAAGAACTGCAGTTTTGGAAATGCTCTAACCCAGTTGTAGGACCACCATGTTTTGGCACTTGTCAAGCTCATATCCTTCTGATGCCCATTATCTCTGTTTTTTTAACATCATTCCATCAATAAACTTGACACATACTTCCATTTGCCCCAAGGTGGCAAAAAAGGTTGGAAGGGTGCTTGTTTCTCTCTCTCAGCAGGCTGGGATCTATGTCCACTGCAGTCCCAATCTTTCCTTTTAGTTAATGCATCATGGCCATTGCAAATCCAACTTATGTTTTCATTCATTGGTTTTAAGCAACAAAAACAACTAAATAGAATAGAAATACTGTATTCATCCCAAGCTAGGGAAAGGTGCTCCTTTGTACAGAGTGGAGAGGGTGATCGGGGTCATTCATGATACTTGAAGTTTGTTCAGTGTCCTCCTCTCCACTACTGCTTCAAATGTCTAAACAATAGTTCAATAATTTCTGTTGAATATTAAACAGTACTTTTGCTACTAGCACTATTTATGACTATTTCCACTGAAAAACTGGATATTCAGTTGGTTGCAGCATACAAACATACCATCACCTCTGATTGGTGTGTGACGATACTAGTTAAGCTAGACAAGAAATTATTTATTCCAGCAGTCGTGTTCATACCACATTAACATCGAGCCATCTGCAGAAAACTAAAGCAAGGACAGCGAGTGCAGCTACAGCTCTTAGGACCGGTAAACAATGATCAATGCAAATATTGTGTTTTCTTTGTCAGGTTTTAATGACACAACAACAAGGCACAGAGTCACTCTTTTCTCTCTCACCTTGTTGTGTTATGCTGTGATCTGTTTTGTAAATGTTGCTCTGATTATTACGATCATACTGGATGAGAAACTTCATCAAACCATGTACATCTTCATATGTAATCTGTGCACAAATAGTCTTTACGGGACAGCTGCCTTTTACCCTAAATTCCTCTTTGATCTCTTATCTAACACTAATGTCATATCTTATACTGGTTGTATGTTGCAGGTCTTTGTAATATACACATATGTAGCTATTGATTTTGTCATTCTTACAGTGATGGCTTATGACAGATTCGTGGCCATTTGTCGACCACTGCAGTATCACTCTGTTATGACCAAACACAGGGTTGTGTTGTTGATGTGTTACTCCAGCCTTGTACCTCTGTTTGGTCAGATTGTTGTGATGATAATGACCTCTAAAATAGAATTATGTGGAACCCACATAGAAAAACTTTACTGTGAAAACTGGTCAATCATTAAACTTTCATGCAGTCCACTGACAACCAATAACATTGTTGGACTCATGCTTATATTTTTCTATTTCAGCCATGATCTTTTTGTGTTTTGTTCATATGTGCTGTTAGTAAAATCAGCTTTAAAGTCAAGGGACAACTGGAGTAAGTTCATGCAGACGTGTGTGCCAAACTTATTGTGTCTGCTTAATGTGACAGTTGTTCTGTTTTTTGATCTCATGTACGCAAGATATGGATCTGCATCTATGTCACAGAGTGTAAGGAACTTCATGGCCATACAGTTTCTGATGATTCCACCTATTCTCAACCCTATCATATATGGTCTAATTCTGAGTCAAGTACGGTGCAGTTTCTTGAAATTATGCAGGTACAGCAGACAGGTCAAAGGTTTAGGCTAACAGACAAACATCTTTAAGATGATACAGGATATATATATGATGTCAACAGTTTATACACATTAAGTATGTTTATGTTGACATTGTCAGATTTTGATAGCAGCCATCTATTCTGAATTGAAATATGAAACAACAAACATGTAAACAATTAAAAGACTAAATATGTTATTTATTATTATAATAATATAGAATTTCTCTGCTGTACCACTCTTTGTTGTCATTTGTTTGTCTTATCACACCATACTTAAATAATTTAATATGTGACATTTGTTCTAATGCATATGCACTACTTAAGAGCTGTAAACAGACTTCACACAATAAATCATTTAATATCACAATAATATCACTAAAACATATACGGTGAATGTTCTTTAAGTCTTCTTCGCCCCTGCTAAAACAACAGTAGTGCCAGCAGCTTCTAGAAAAAAAAGATGCGATGTGTGATGTTAACCCTGTGGGATGCTGCAAAGCCTTTTCAAACACAACATGATATGAGTTGGACTCAATAGAGGGCACTATTGAGGTAAGATGTTCAGGGTAGAGTGAAACCATTGTCTGTGTCATTAATGATAATCCTCTATATATAAGTCAGGTCAAATATTAATAAAATATTCTACATGATCCTTTGTTGAACTTTAATAGGTCTGTAGAGCTACACATGACAAGCCAATACTATTTTTATGCATATACCCAGGTTTCCTATCAAAGACGTGTATGTCAGGTTAAGCGGGGACTCCAAATTGTCCGTAAGTGTAAGTGTGACTAGTTGTGTGTCTCTCTATGTTAGCCCTGAGATAGACTGGTGATCTGTACCAGGTGTGCCCTGATTCTCACCAATGTACCCTGCCTCTTCATTCGCCCATGACCCTGTACAGGACAAAACAAGTTAAGAAAGTGGATGGATGGATCTATGACATGTCTGTTTAGTTATGGACGCTTACTCATGTTACAAACGGTTACATTCATCAGCCATAACAAATAACAAAGACCTGTTTAATGTTGTGTTGGTCCACCATTTGCTGTCAACATAGCTCTGACCCACTGAGGCATGCACTCTACTAGACCTTTGGAGGTGTGCTGTGGTTTCCAGACCCAAGATGTTAGCAACAGTCCTAGATGTTGCAGGTGGACAGACAGACATGGTCTAAAACAATAGTTAGCTAGGTGCTAGTGTCAAACTAACATCCACAACGGCATGATCCAAGGTTCCCCAGCAGAACATTGCCCAACACATCACACTGCTTCTGCTAACTACTTCTTAGTGCATCCTTTTGCCACATGCTGCTGAGGTGTCAGCATCAGTTCTGGTGCTGACCAGTCCATTGAAGGATCTCTCAGCCATACACAGGGGTCAGTGTGGAGCAGTGGAGGAAGCTTGGGGCACCAACACCAAATGCACTGTGTACTCTGACACCTTTCTGTGTTTGGTATGTGGGAGGAAACCAGAGTACTGTGCAGACACTGGGAGAATGTGCAAACTCCACACAGGAAGGCCTCAGTCACATTGAAACCAGGAACCTGCTTGTGCTAACCACTGTAGCACTATGATGCCTCTATTGTAATAAAAACAAAACAAATAAATAATACAATATGCAGCATCAATTGGGGTGGGATGGTTCAGGAAAAAAATCAGAACCGTTCGGTACACGTGTTTCGGTACGGGGCGCGTGTTCGGTTCTGGACATGCGCATCAAGTAATACAGGGAGGCATTTTTACCACAGCATGGAGACGAGTGTTGGCAACTTGGCGTCTCTCTCACTACATTTGGCGGCTTTTCAAACTTTTTTTGAAAAGCCAGAGTGACTGTCTCTGGTGGCGTTCGGAGACTGACATGTAAATATAATAAATAGCATAGTTCATTGGCAAAAATAAAATAAAAATACGAACATCAGTACCGTTAGCTTAGCTTAGCGTAGTCATAGAGTTCAGTCTATCCAACTAGCATGTCATGAGCAATGGTGGACAAAGCAACACACGGTCTCTGTCCGATGGTGTGTGTCTGTGCATGTGTCCGTGTGTGTATGCACATCGGGCCTCTGCACAGACAGCAGCGCAGAGAGAAATGTCATGCTGCCATGCAAATAAGATAGATAACATGAGCTGTTTAGTTGTTTAATAAAGGAACAAGGTGTAGACCTGTTCTATAGGAAAGGTTTTCTTAAATGTCTTCTGTTATGATCTGGTGCTATATAGATAAATGATAAATGAAATTGACTTGACCTGATATAATGATAGGGAAACACTGAACTGATTCTTAAATATGGTAAATGTTGGATAATTAGGATATATATTTTGTGTTCATCTGGTATTTCCAGAGTGTTAAAAGTAGAAAAAAACCTCAACATTGTGAACCAAACCAAACAGAAAACCGTGACCTCAGAACCGTGATACGAACCGAACCGTGGATTTAGTGAACCGTTCCACCCCTAGCATCAATATATAACAATATATGCATGTGTCAGTGTTGATCCTAACTGGACAGGCTGATTTCACAGAAGTGTGATTGACTTGGATTTAAATTATGTTGTTTAGGTGTTTCCTTAATTTATTTTTTTTAGAGTAGTGTATATTTCAGTTACCCTGTGGTGCACGAACATTGTTGATTTTTGATCACGGCTTCTCAGGAGTATATAAACAGGAAATGTGGTGTCTGCTGCTTGCTTTGTTGATCAATTTTGATGATATTGTCTGATCATTGACAAACAATGAACCCCTCAAAAGCATACTTTTTTCCTTTTTCTTAAGGTGTTAGTTATATGTTATATGTTGTGGAGTTGAGAGTAACGCAATTCTCTGTATGTCCAGCACATACAGCAGTTGTACAGTGACAATAAAGCTGACTTTCAGATACTGTACTACTTTTCCAAAAAATGTCGATAATTTCCTTTAGGATATCTGTCGCTAGCATTGTTGATATATTGGTTTATGCTACGTGTGAAAAACTTGCTGGGTGTAGTAACAGTAACTAAGGAACTAACTAAGGAGGGCGGGGTTTCCATAAGGTCAATTAGAAACTTCAAACCACACGTCACCAAAACGGATGGATGGATGGGTGGATGGATCCCGAAAGCCAAGACAGTTATGTTGCATTTACCCATGTGGATCTAATACCCACAGCGAGTATTTTTCTTTGTCACTCAGTATCTAACATCAGTGGCCGTCATCCAGTGTAAAGGGAATTTGTCACATCTGCGTGGAGACAAACTTGTCCCTGAGCATAACAGGCACCATAAATTGATGTCAAGGGGATACAGAGATAGACTGGACTAATGACCCTGAGGCTTAACCAACATGTTAACTTGTGTCTTTGAGACATTGCATGTGTATTATGTTAGAATCATGGTAAACATGGTACCAGTTCTCTCATAGGAAATGTGTTGTTGTGCTGTGCAGTCAAGTTAAACTTTGACTCCCCAGACAAAGAAAACCCAGTCAAACAAATAAAACACAAATACTTTAGTTGGTCAAATGATGGTCAGTGATCTAATATTGCATATGTTTGGTTTTATTAGAAAACATAACAAATCGCTAGATGATCATCATCATCATCACTGTCATCAGTAGTGTATGCATGCATGGCGGTGTGTATGTGTGTACATAAAGCAAAACAAACAAGCAAACTAAACAGAAGAGCCGGCCACACCGCAGCGATCACACGACGCATGGAGGAGAGAGAGGAGTGAAAAAACTGAGGGCCCAGGTGCAGCCCCCTGCAGGCGGAGAACATAGACAGAAACAACAGCACAGCTAGTGGTGTGGAGGGGTCGTTCTCCTTTTACTATCAAAATGGTCTCTAGGTACTTTACAGAAACCCAGGCCTGAACATGCTTAAGAGCAATAGTGGCAAGAAAAACTCAATTTTACTTTGAACAGGACTCATGAGGAGAACCTTCCTGCTGACAGTCGGGAAGAGAGAGAGAGACCTGCAGAAAGATACACAGAGAGAGAGCGAGAGAAACACAACTTACTAGGAAGACTCAAAACAGTTAGTGACACTTAGAGAATGGATCATAGGTCGGCCTGATGCAGGGGCGGAGTGGGACAACTTTTCAGCTCGGGAGTTTAATGGCCAATTTAACCCTCATGCATTGTTCGCAAACACTACCCTAATGTGTTGTTCGGGGACAAAAACGTCCCCTAACTTTAACGGTTTTAAAAATATATTAGATAAATATTTTTTTGAAATTTTTTTGCATAGACCTTTTAATTAACTTCAGTTCTAATCAACAGTAGTGAAAAAATCATTTTCCCCCAGGATTTTAACCCTTTAATCACCAATTTTATGAGGGGTGGTGCTGAAAATTGAAAAAAAAAAAACACAAAATGGCTCATTTTTAATAGAAAAGGTGAATGTGGACTGGATTCTTTTGAACCTTTATTACAGTCTTGGTCATGTCAAACATCAGTAAAAAAATTGACTTGATTGCATTATTAGTTTTTGCACAGCACTGGATTTTCTTTTTTTCTCCCTAATGTGTTGTTCGGGGACAAAAACGTCCCCTAACTTTAACGGTTTTAAAAATATATTAGATAAATATATTTTTGAATTTTTTTTGCATAGACCTTTTCATTAACTTCAGTTCTAATCAACAGTAGTGAAAAAATCATTTTCCCCCAGGATTTTAACCCTTTAATCACCAATTTTATAAGGGGTGGTGCTGAAGATTGAAAAAAAAACACACAAAATGGCTCATTTTTAATAGAAAAGGTGACTGTGGACTGGATTCTTTTGAACCTTTATTACAGTCTTGGTCATGTCAAACATCAGTAAAAAAATTGACTTGATTGCATTATTAGTTTTTGCACAGCACTGGATTTTCTTTTTTTCTCCCTAATGTGTTGTTCGGGGACAAAAACGTCCCCTAACTTTAACGGTTTTAAAAATATATTAGATAAATATTTTTTTGAAATTTTTTTGCATAGACCTTTTAATTAACTTCAGTTCTAATCAACAGTAGTGAAAAAATCATTTTCCCCCAGGATTTTAACCCTTTAATCACCAATTTTATAAGGGGTGGTGCTGAAAATTGAAAAAAAAACACACAAAATGGCTCATTTTTAATAGAAAAGGTGAATGTGGACTGGATTCTTTTGAACCTTTATTACAGTCTTGGTCATGTCAAACATCAGTAAAAAAATTGACTTTATTGCATTATTAGTTTTTGCACAGCACTGGATTTTCTTTTTTTCTCCCATTTTGTCCCATAGACTTACATTATAAACACACTTTTTTTGACTGCACAGCCATGGCACTACATAATCATGCATTCTTGATTGTTGGTGGTTTACCCTGTTGGTAGGAGGTAAAATTTGTGATTTTTACAGTTAACAACTTAATTACCATATTAACCCTTTACCTGCAGGCCTGTGCTCATGTAGTGTAGTTTCTGGCTTGTATATGGAGTTATAGGGAGTATTTTAGCACATAATTGTGTGTCTACACACTGTGTGTGTATGTTAGAGAGGAAGAGAGCCATTTGCACACTGATCTTGTTGTCTGTGAGTACACACAACCACAGAGTCTTCATAGTAAACAAAAACAAAGAAAGTGTTGCTATGCACGTGTGGCCCTTTGATGTCTACAGGTGCAGACTAAACAAAACAAAAAGGCAAGTGGTCTTACATGTGACCTTGTGGTCATTTGATGGTGAGAAGAGCAGAAAGCAACATGAAGAGAGGATTCACTTGTGCACAATCTCTGGAAATGATTGTGCAGCCTGGCTCTATGAAGGGCCAGGCTGTGAAGCTGTGAAGGCTGCACAAGTAGATCCGTCACTTGTTCACAAGCGAATCCTTCATTCGTTCACAAGTGAATCCTTCACTCATGCACAGGTGAATCCTCTCTTCATGCTGCTTGCTGCTCTTGTCACCATTAAATGACCAGGAGGATGCATGCAAGTCCACTAGTGTTTTTGTTTTGTTTAGTCTGAACCTCTCAGCATCAAAGGGCCCGGCACTTACTTTTAGGGCTGCAACAAATTTACTTTACTTTACTTTACTAAACTACTTTTAATACTAATTTTAGTAGGGGACTAAACTGTAGATTAGATTTGGTTAGTCAATGATTATTTATTATGTTATCAAGTTATCTATCTATGGTGTCTATTTAGTAACATGCACATGTACGTATGGTCGTGTGGAGCGCAACACACCATGGAAAAGGGGCACTTAGACCTCACTTAGACTAATTCAGTGATCTCAACTGAGACACTAACCTAAAAGTAAAGTCACTCTACTGGAGGACGTGTTTTCCGAAAGCTAAAAAAAAAAAAAAAACAGCTATTTTACCCATCCACAACTTCAGACGCCAGAACTCCTGGATGTTTTCATTTTACATGCTTATGCATTGCCGTTGTACGTCTGAATTAGGTACACTTCACTTACTTAGTAACTTTATTTTCCTGACTTTCCTTCCCTGACAGTGTGCAAATGGCTCTCTTCCTCTCTAACATACACACACAGTGTGTAGACACACAATTATGTGCTAAAATACTCCCTATAACTCCATATACTTAAGCCAGAAACTACAGTACATGAGCACAGGCCTGCAGGTAAAGGGTTAATATGGTAATTAAGTTGTTAACTGTAAAAATCACAAATGTTACCTCCTACCAACAGGGTAAACCACCAACAATCAAGAATGCATGATTATTTAGTGCCATGGCTGTGCAGTCAAAAAAAGTGTGTTTATAATGTAAGTCTATGGGACAAAATGGGAGAAAAAAAGAAAATCCAGTGCTGTGCAAAAACTAATAATGCAATAAAGTCAATTTTTTTACTGATGTTTGACATGACCAAGACTATAATAAAGGTTAAAAAGAATCCAGTCCACATTCACCTTTTCTATTAAAAATGAGCCATTTTGTGTGTTTTTTTTTCAATTTTCAGCACCACCCCTTATAAAATTGGTGATTAAAGGGTTAAAATCCTGGGGGAAAATGATTTTTTCACTACTGTTGATTAGAACTGAAGTTAATTAAAAGGTCTATGCAAAAAAATTTCAAAAAAATATTTATCTAATATATTTTTAAAACCGTTAAAGTTAGGGGACGTTTTTGTCCCCGAACAACACATTAGGGGGTAAAATTTGCCCACAGTGTACCGTTGACCTATGAAAAATTTTAAAATCATATTAACAAAATTTATGTAAAATTAAGCTTATTGAGGAAAAATGATTCAATTTGTCCACATATTGACAAAGTTATGGCCAAAATAAACAGAAAAATTTCTCTCAGAGGACAAAAATGTCCCGAACAACGCATGAGGGTTAATTATGTTTAATGGCGTTTAATGAGTTTAATGGCCCATTATTCACCACATGAAAAATTAAGCAAAAATTTAGCATGTAATATACATGTTTTATTACAGTACAGAAAGCATTCATACATAAATAATAATAACAAATAAATTGTGGTTGAACAAACATATTAATATTAATAAGTATGATCTTTTTTTTAACATTTGAAAAAACATAACCAAATCAATTCCAGAATCTACAGAATAAGTAACCACCTAAGAAGGGCACTGGTTTCTGCAACCTTATTTGTTATTTGGTCACAGACTATGGACATGAGAAGTTCTTTTTCTGTGGACATTAGAATAAATGCCTCCAAGTGCTCCTGACTGAGCGTGCGCCGTAGTCTATTCTTAATGAATTTTAGTGTGGAGAAGCTTCTCTCACATGCAACTTGGGACAGTGAAAGGGTCAACAGAACCTTGTATGCCAGCCCAATAACTGGGTAGGCATTTGTGAAGAGGTTGTATTGTGTCAGTATATGGTGAACACATATAACACAGTTTCTGCAAGAAGAACAGGTCCTGCTCTCAAGTTGGATGTCTGGCTCACCTGGTCCTTCCTGTGCCATCTCAGTACCTGTCCTGACAGTGAAATCTTCTAAAGGGGACTTTCTTAGCCTATCCCACTGCTCCTCAACTGTATGCTACTTGCCACAGTGTCTATAATGACATTGTGGACATTCCCCCAAAAAGCTCTCCTGGCATCTTTTTCTTTTTTCTTTTTTCTCTCTGGGAGCACAGACTCTACCACAAGCTCCCAACTTTCCACCTCCTGAAGCTTTTCATTAGCCCAGTTAACAAACACGTCAGCTGCTCTTTTCACTGCCTCAAAGTCTCTGAGACATTGTTTAAGGTTCTGCTCAGTCCCCTCAACAAGCCTCTGAGCTGACAAAATGTCCATACCTTGGGTCTGCAAGTATTTAGAAAGGGGTGAGGTGCGTTGAAAAATGCATAGAAAGATTTAAGCAGTTAGAACTGTCTCTTTTGGAAGGGTTTGAGTGAAGCCCCTTGCTTTTGCCCTTACAGTTGGCTTCATACCCCCATCTTCATACCCCCATCTTCAATCGGAAAAAAGCTGGAGAGGAGATGGAGACTTTTAAATTTCGTGCTAAGCTGCGATTGGTCAGGAGAGGGATGGAAAGCCACAGCTGATTGGTGAGGGAGGTGCTTTCTATTAAGCACCTGACTAAACGAGTGGAAGAGAGGGGGAGCAGAGGAGTGAGGGATAGAGGGAGAAAGATTAGGAAGTGGATAGGGATAAATGGTGAATGATGGGAAACAGAGTCTTCCTGATTGGACTTACACAAAGAGCTACATTTGTTTACCAGCAAGAAGGCTTTTTACATCTGTTTTTTAGCCATCATGAAGTAGGCATTGGCACTCTCTCTATGGGTCTTACTTTTCTCATGCTCTTCCATTCTCTGGTGAACATGCTTGGTATTTAAACACAAGGTCTGTGTTTATATACTAATATGCACTACATACAGATCAGGAGAAGGCCGTGACACCTCCAAACACTCCTCCTGCACATATTCCATCATTTCAGCAGTTCATCGGGTCACCAGTCACCAGTCTATCACCAGAGTCACACACAGAGTCAAATAAACAGTCTCACTCACACTCACAGCCAGTTAACCTAACTTACACGTATTTGGTATAATTTTCAGTTGGGATTTTTGGTCCATTTTCAACATCAGAGTGAGAAATTCAAAGAAAAAAGAGAAATCAAAGAGAAACCTTTACCAACAATAAACAGACTAAAGCCACACTAACGGGCATCATTTCACCCTAAAATTCAATTCAATTCATTTCAGTTTTATTTATATAGCGCATTTTACCATCAGAAATTGTCTCAAAGCGCTTCACAGAAACTCAGAGCGTGAGACCCAGAACCCGAACCCCCTAAGAGCACTGTGGCAAGGAAAAACTCCCTTTAAGAGGAAGAAACCTTGAGCAGGACCCGTCAACTTAAAACAACACTGTTAGTTTCTTTTATAAAAACTCTGACATTCTCCATTCTTTCTTGAATATTTTGTGGGTACGACAGTGAATTTAGATATTGTCACATCTTTGTGAACAAGTTTCATCATCATAAAACTTCAGGTTCCCCCTGTTGGCCAATATGCTCTGGAAAGCTCTCCTTGTAAGGTTTCTATCCACTATTAAATGTTGTTAAAGGCCTTGATTCAGACTGATATTATTTAGTATAGAGGTTATAGGTTATCTTATGCTCTACATATAGTACTGTATGTATATGAACTTTTAATTTACTACTACTTCCACTTTTCTACTACTACTACTACTACTAGAAAATGCAGGTAACAAAACCCAATTTCTTTAAAATGTGAATAAAATAACTTGATAAACTGATGGGATGGAAACAGGTGAGCACACATGCTGCCCTCTAGTGGCTAAATGCTTAATCTCAGTGATTTTAAGGATGATGCACCAGGCATCACCCTCAGTCCACATCACCTTAGGTATGAAGACACCATCATAAAGTGTTAATAACTGATAACCACTCTTCTCTCATATCTTTCTGCATCAAGCCGTCTTCTGGTGGTGGCTTTTCCCACTCGCTGGTAGCATTGAGCCGGTGTTTAACTTCGCATTCACACACATCGAGTTCACGTACCTCTCTGGTGCACGCAGAGCAGGAAGAGAGTGACAACCAGCCAATACTATGTGCAGGGTCATCAGAGGATTGGCTGATGTTTTTAGCGTTTCATAGCTTCCACAGATGATTCATATTCTTCATTTTAATGCAAAACTGCCGAACTAATTGGTTGCTATCGGATTGTAAAGAGAAGTTACACTAATTTCACAAAAAGTGCATCAGAATGAAATCTCCTTCCCTACCTTTAAGAGAACCGAACATGCCCATATCTTGGTCAAATCATGCAAACTAATGACTTTGTTGTTCATTTGTTTAGGCTGATGATGGTTCATTTTGTCTCACAGATTTGGCCTATTTTGAAAAAAGCGCTGAAGTTATACCACAGTAAGCATAAGGAGGCGCTAGCCATCCAGGAGACCCAGAGATATCTTGGCTTACTGCTTGTGGACACAACACAGCTCTATTGGCTTGTGTCTTCTTGTGTCACCTGGAGGTCAGAAGTAGCTTTTGTTGTACATTTTGCATAAGCATGAGTGCAGGGAGGTACTTCTTGCTGTAATTAAACCTCAATGAAAATTGTGATTGAAGAAATAAATCGAAGGAATAAATAATTTCCTGTATAAACATGTTTTGAATGAACACTTCAGATATAATGTCCTTTGTTTCTGTCTCGTTTGTCTCCTTCAGGATGTCTATGAGATGCTTGAACAGCTGGCTATGCGAAAGCTAGATTCCATGATTGCTCATGTCAGGAAAGCTCAGTTTGAACTGGAATCCAATCCCTCCCTGGATATGATACAGGAGAGGGTAAGATGTATATTTCTAATAGTCACATTGTATGTTTTTGTAATAAATACTAATCAATACACTTTCTTACAGTGAGAAGTAATGAAGCTATCTTTCTCTGCTTTTCCCTTTTATTGTGTTCAACTATTAATTGTTCAAGTTACTGTAATCACTTAACAAAACGGTAATAATTTTATATATGACTTTTTTTCCCCAACTGAATACCTGGCTGTTAACAAAGCAGAATAAAGTTAGACTATTTTCGGATGTTGTTTTGTGAAATGAATGTGTGGTTAAGAGTGTGTAGGATGACACGGTGGTCGATTTGGTGCTGTTGCTGAGACTCTTCCTGCAGCATATAGCCAGAAATATCAGTATATGTTTCCCAGTAAACAGTCTCAGTATAGATATGACTCAGAGCAAAGCTCAGGAAAAAAACACAGAGATATTGATGCAGCACAACAGGATCAGTGTGGAGGTCAGGTTTATACACAGAGTTTCAGCTTGGTGCACTGTAAAATGTACATTACATTACTTAAAAATATCAAGTGGTCCTAACTGATATGTGCTTACTTTGTAGACTCTACTAAGTTACATTTAGTTAATAAAACATTCTAATGAAGAAAGTATTAAACTCATCAGCCTCGAGTTCAGTTAACTGAAAAACTGATGTGAGTGATGAAGACCGATCCACAAGACACGCGTCTTGATGATTTGCACCATCAGTGAGGAGGGCTGGTAGGGGGTGTATATATGTGTATATGCTAATAGTAAGGCAGATGAAGGTCTGGGTGGCCCCCTCCTCACCTGTGTGGCTATGCAGACTGAAGTGGACCTCTGGGTCTTGCAGTCCAGTTTGGTGAAGTACTGACACACAGGTGTTGGTAAATTTCATAAAGACACTGTAGAAGTGTGGTCATAAAGTTGGATTCATCTGTGTAATGTTATGTTCAAGACAGTATTAAATTAAGTTAATCATAGTCATTGTTTTATTTCTGTTTAGACATTTCACTGCTCCCCCAGCCACCTTCACTCATGGTCCCTCCATTCAGGGCTGTAGTGTCAGCCTATTACATTTTACTGTGCAGTGAATAGCTGAAATATTGATTTGCACTGTCATGAGGGGGGCTTTCAGGGTATACATGTGTACGTGTTAAGAGCAGAACAATACATGGTCTGGGTGGTTGTGTAAACCGCCCTATCCCCACCTCTGGTCTCCATCTTCTCCTCCTCTACCCAGCCGACTGGCAGCAGGACTGGTTCCTCCTTAAGTAGACGTGTCCTGCTCAAGGTTGTTCCTCTTAAAGGGAGTTTTTCCTTGCCACGGGGCTCTTAAGGGGGTTCAGGCTCTGGGTCTCACGTTTCTGTGAAGCGCTTTGAGACGATTTCTGATTGTAAAATGCGCTATATAAATAAAACTGAATGGAATTGAATTGAATTGATTGGTCCGGTTTGACATGTGAATCACTTGGTGGGATAGAGTGTTTCACGGACTGGACATCCCTATTTAGGTTTGCTCATTTGAATTTCTCTGTGGTTAGTAAGCATAGATATTTCAGTATATAGCAATACATTCATTACTTATATAATATATATATATATATATATATATATAAAAGTTTATTGGTAGGCAGATGGAGCCAACCAGAAAAAGGTCCCGTGCGTGACGATTTTCAATTGCTGCCGGATAATAAGGTAAGTACCGGCATTTATTACCACTGGAAAAGTCCTTAAACAGTTAGAAACCATGACTACGTACACAACTCTTGTTGTATTGCGTAGTAGCCCATACCCAATACCAATTTACAGGGAAACTGCACACGGATGTCTGCCAGTTCTGAATGCAGTCATTGTTTCACAGGTCCAGTGTATGTTGTGTGATGCACGGCTGACATACAACAACAACACCTCGTCCATGCTGAGGCCTTTAAGGGCCAAGCATGGACGAGAGCATGATCCGGCCATGGAGAACAGGCTGTCATGAGCCGGTGTTCTGATCGTTGTTTTGTAGTCATTTTGCTTTTGCCTGTCATTTTTAGATTATTTACCATATTCCTTCCTCTTATTTTATTATTATTTAGCATTTCCTTTCCTTTCTCTCTTCTCGTCTCCTCTTGTCTTCCCTGCTGTTCCTCCTTCCTCCTGTTCTCTGCTCCTCAGTCCTTCCCTCTCTCCTCCTCTAGCGTCCTCCCTGATTATCAGCTCCTCCCTGATTGTGTTCACCTGTGTCTCACCCTCCTTATTTAAGCCTTGTGTTTTCCTTTGTCTTTGTTGGATCATTGTGTTTGTCGTCCCCATGTGCTGTGCTCCGTTGTTCCTCCATGCTCCTCTGGTTACCCTTCATCTCCTGGTTAGTTTTGAGTTATTATTCCCTGGTATTTACTTTGTACTTTATGAACTCTAGTTTGCCTTTTGGACTTGGCTTCAGTTTTTTAGGAGCTCACCTTTTGTTCACCTGCTCTCCTCATATTTAGTTGTTTTTCTGGAATTAAGCTCCCTTTTGTTCCACTTTGATTTTGTCTGCGTTTGGGTCCTTAAACACTCCACATGACACAGGCAGCAGCCAGCTATTGCCATTAACCCAGGTAGGCATTACTTTTGGCCTGTATTACAACTTGAGTAATTTGAGATGTGATACATTTCAGTAACATGTGGGACTTTTTTTGTAAATTGTGTTTTCCAGGCAATAGAAAAATAGATCTTGATGATGCCTTGGTGAACGTCATCATCAAGGATTCCCAGCCGTTCTCTATTGTGGAAGATGTTGGTTTTAAGGAGTTTGTGGCAAAGTTGGACCCCACATACACTTTACCAACACGAAAGGCATTGAAGGACATGGTGGTGGCCAGGTACGAGGAGGAGAGGGAGAAGGCGAAAGCTGAGGTCCAGGGTGTGGAGACTGTGAGCCTCACATCAGACATGTGGACGTCCAGGAACATGGACACATATCTGGCAGTCACATGCCACTTTGTGAACAACAATGACCAGCTGTCCACTGTTCTCCAAGATCCCACACAGCAGCCCACATTGCTGCTAAAATATCTTCTGGCAGAGTGGGGCCTAGCTAACAAGGTTGGGTGCATTGTCACAGACTCTGCTAGCAATAGATTGCAGCAGCCAACACACTGAACCTGAGGCACTGCATATGCATAGCTCACTGCCTGAATCTGGTGGTGAAGAACTCCAGGCCTCGATGAAACTAGAGCCACTAGCAGAAAGATTGTGTGTTACTTTAAATCAAGCACAACTGCAAAAGAAAGGCTGAGCCAGATGCAGCTGTAACTGGGCCGAAACATAAAAAAACTTGTCTTGGAAGTGGACACTTGATGGAATAGCACCCTGGACATGCTGCGCCGGCTGCACGAGGAAAGAGATGCAGTGGCAGCAGCTTTGGTGTCACTGCACACAGACCTGACTCCGCTGAGCAACCAGCAATATGAGAGTACAGGAGAATGCATCAAGGTGTGTGATACAGAATCACTGCTGCTACACTGAATGTTGTGATCCAGTTTGCCACACGCTGTAAGCGCTCCAACAATGTGGATATTCCTGTCATTTCAGTTGCTGGCTGCATTCCAGGTGGCAAGTGTAGAGCTGTCTGAAGAAAAAAGAGTGTCAGCATCAAAGGTCATCCCCCTGTACCATGTGTTGCAGCACACAACTGAGGAAGTGGCTGCACAACTCACCACCCCCTTGGCACAACAGATGGCACACAACCTCATCCGATGCTTAGCAGAAAGATTGCATGACAAGGAAAAAGAGAGTTCTCTGGCTGTCGCTACACTGGTGGACCCACGCTTTAAAACATTTGTGTTCACCAGTCCGAGAGTGGCAGCCGGTGTGAAAGACCGTGCAATATGTGTAATTACTAAAGTAATTAATATAACCACTGCCCAGCAGCACCTTCAGCAGCCTTCCACATCCCCACCACCACCTCAGCCTCCAGCACCAGCAGCATCCTCCACAGGTATTTCTTCTGTATTTTATTATAACTATGGAGTGCCTAATGACATTTCTGATTCAATGTTTTCCAGGAGTTGACCTGTGGAAGCTCTTGGATCAGGATGCAAACAGAGCTCGACAAATGCAAAGTGCTACAGCAAACGCTATTGTGGAGGTGAATCGATACCTGGCAGATCCTCCCCTGAAGACATGAGGACCCACTGCAATACTGGGCCGGCCACAAAAACATATATCCAAGCTTATATCAAAAGGCCAAGAACTTCCTATGTACCCCAGCCTCATCCGTGCCCTGTGAAGGCTTTTCTCCAAGGCTGGGGAAATTGTTTGTAAAAGGAGAAATCGTCTGAGTGTTAAAAGTGTTGAAAAACTTCTGTTCCTCAATAAAAATTCATAAATGTTACACAAGCACGTCCACTGCCCCGTTCACAAAGCACGCCCTCTTCACCCACATATGCACCTCTTTACCAATGAACCCCAAAACAGACTTTCCTATGCATTTCAAGTATTCTTAACACAACATATGTGATTATATTATTTTATATTATCAGTAATTATCCACGTCAAATCGCACAGCAGTGCAACTGAAATGTGATATATTATTTCTAGGTCCGTAATAGTCACACTTGCCTGCTTTAGGAGAAATCATGTGACTTACGCCGTATGAACCACTTCACTCCTTTACACAGGATCGAAACCCTGTCACTAGGTTTGTTGTCTTGCAAGAAAAGTTTGTGTTACTTAACGCAATTAAACATCTAAACAATATATTGGCATAATGCTAATAACATCTTTCTTTAATATATGTGCTGTATTGTGTTAGCTTGAAACCAGTGAAACCTGTAGTTGAACGAGACTGTGCATGGGCAGTCAAATCCCAAAGAATCCATGAACCAATAACACACACCGCAGTTCATTTTATTCACCACTAGATGTCCTACCCGAGCACTTTGTCAAGTAATGAACCTTTTTCTTGAATCAGGTGTTGAAGCTTCAACAAAGCCTCAAAAACCCATCACTAGTTACATTACTACTCTATAAATACACAATACATTTCATAAAGATGTCTTACACATGATGACGGTTACCTTAAAGTTGAGGTCTAAGTCCTCTGAGAAATGTTATGGCCAAGAAAATAATTCAAGGCACTTGGACTCAACCGTTTTTATTTTTCTGCAGGTGCTGACCACAGACCATTTCTCTGCTCTCATCCTTTCTGCCTGATGTTTGATCACCCCTAGAGGTAGCATGAGGCGGTGTCTACAACCCACACAAGCTGCTCAGGTAGTGCACCTCATCCAGGATGGCACATCAATGAGAGCTGTGGCAAGAAGGTTTGCTGTGTCTGTCAGCACAGTGTCCAGAGCATGGAGGAGATACCAGGAGACAAGCCAGTACACCAGGAGAGGTGGAGGAGAGGGACCATAAGAGGGCAACAACCCAGCAGCAGGACTGCTACCTCCTCCTTTGTGCAAGGAGGAGCAGGAGGAGCACTGCCAGAGCCCTGCACAATGACCTCCAACAGGCCACTGTGCGTGTTTCTGCTCAAACTGTCACAAACAGACTCCATGAGGGGGGTATGAGGGCCCAATGTCCACAAGTGGGGCTTGTCCTTATAGCCCAACACCATGCAGGGTGATTGGCATTTGCCAGAGAACACCAAGATTGGCAGATTTGCCATTGCAGCCTGTGCTCTTCATGGATGGGAGCAGGTTCACACTGAGCACATGTGACCTGTGTGTGTGTGTGACAGAGTCTGCAGATTCATATTGATCCTTTTTATGTTTTGTTCTTAACAAATTCCACTATGTAATGAGATAAAATAAATTACCTTGAATATTTTATTCATTGATCAATGGCCTGAGCAAACTCCAATTTGAAAATAGATTTGTCCAAGGTTCTCCAGAGCTCTGGACATTGCTTCTGGGAGTGTACTGTAGATAAAAAATATTAGTAATATCATATCATTTCTACAATTCCTAACATCCATTGTTGAGCCAATTTTAGGTCCTTCTGGTGCTCTAATGCTTTCTTTATGTCTTCCAGCTCAACCAAAGCATCTCCAGCTGTGCAGATAGCCCAAAACCTCCTTTCTATTAGGAACCTCTTTCTCTGACCACATCTGCACTGTCTTCATAACTTCCTCCACCTTTCTGAGGGTGCTTTCTGCATTTCCTGATGTCACCCCTAAGAGGCTCTGCAGCAGAAACTGAGCAGGTTTTGCTGGTGCACTGCGAAGGGACTTGCTGCTACATTTTCTTTGCTTGCTTGGATTTTTTTTGTACCAATAAAGTTGCAGAAAATTGCATAATATTCAACAACTAATTTCTCCTGTACTTCTGGGACGAGTCAGCGAGCTGTTATTCTGACATATGTATACAAGTATGAATGAATGATGAATCATTTCTTAGTTTAGTTGCTGCTAATTATTATGTTTAATCATCACATCTAATTTTTTCACAGAGAACCCTAAAAAAGCTGTGTTAAGCATCACTGGGCCTATTGTGTGTGTGAATAATTCTGATTCTAAAACAAAATTCTGTTATAGAAGCACATTGATGTTACACAGACATTAATGGAAAGCTACAGAACATTATCATCTGCCAACATTTGAGTTTTGTTTGTTGTTGCTCTCTTGTGTATTTCTGGCTGTGGCCACTGGGGGTCAGTATCACTCTGTATGAGTGACTGCATGAAAGTTTCCATCCATTAGTCTGATGCACAAATAGCTGCTGTAGTCAAAAGCTGCAAATGACATGAAACAATCATCAGACTTGATATTAGACGACCAGCATAACTGATGTATTAAAGTGTGACCTGACTTGATACACAAAATCCTCTTCAGTCTTCAGTGAGGAGCTTTACTTGTATTCGCCTCACTTGATTTCTGAGAACTTTGGCCTGAGGGTCTGATAACTGAAGTCTCCTCACTGTGTGATCCGAGTGTTCCGAAGGTCTGAAAGCAGTGAATGTATTAGATACATAAAAAATATAGAAGTAACTAAGACCAAGACATCTGATCCTCTTCTTAAACTACAGTATGAGGACTGCATATGGTGGTAGTGGCCAGCAGAGGTCAGTATCACACAAGTCACTGTGAGTGTGCATCTTCTTTCCTTCCATATAAGGTGCTTCACTGAACTGGCTGCTGGATTTTTGGGATCAGGTAACAGGGGGGTTGATGGCTGCATACTCACACAGCCTGTGGTGCTGTGGCGCTCTGAATATACAAACTTAGACCCCTAATGGGGGTTCAAGTATTTACATGTGAAGTGGTACAATTAACATTAATGCTAATTAGCATTAAAAATGTGCGGGTTGAGAATCCCCCGTAGTGCATTTTAATGAGCTTTTGATGTGTATTAGTTACCTCATAGGCTACTTAAAAAAGGTGTAATACTTTGACATTAACCCAGAGTAACTAGTTTAACACAATGGTCTTTACTCTTATGTTGTTATGTGTATGTGGTTGATGAATATAATAAACTTGTCATATATAATCAAAATACAGTGAGACAGGTTCCTGGTCACTGCTCTGGTGTCACATTCATCTCTAATTACAAATCAAAGGCTCAACATGTTTGTTTGTTTTTTTTTTTTTACAAACTTTATCACTTTTATTCACTGTACACGTACAACAGGCTTATCTCGTTTAAAAAAAAAAGTTTAAAAAAGACAAATGAATACCCCCCCATAAATACAATATGCCTTTAAAAATCAGAGTCTGTGTTTACTTGGGAGTTTGCATATGATCTGATAAGAATACACACACAGACACTCATATTCCTTCTGAAAACAGCACGAAACAAAGTCGGTCTGGTACCATTGGCAATGGCTGATTTCAGTAACAAAAATGACTTTGCCTTGTACAAGTATGAATTGAGTGTTGATCTGTTTCAGTCCTATAAACAAATTCAGGGTCTGAGGTATGTAGTACATTCACATCGGAAAAAAATGGCATTTCTTATTTACAAACTGTTTTAAAAGGATACTATGAAAATTGGTACAATGGTTTAGTATTAATATATGTGGATTCAGGACACAGCTCCAGAAATTAAAATAACTAGAATACCAGGTCTATAAAGGTCATAATGCTCTGAGCTGTCCCTCAATGCTGCAGTGTTCCCATTCACTATCTATATGTGATGTATGCAGAGAAAATGAGCTACATAACAAGAAAACAAAAGCCTCTGGCAAACATGTGCTGCCTTGCAGCTGACTCAGTCAGGATAAAAACATGTTTTCCTGCTTCACCACAAGGTCTCATACCAATTTTATTATTCAGTCTGAGAGCCCATGTTCTCATTTGATTCAGATGGTCAGGGTGCTGCAAGCAGCTAGTAGCTCAACAACGGGACTTATTCCTCATTGTTTAGAGTCACCACTACTGATGCATTTGTACAAAAAAGTGTCATTTATTTCTAAAAATCCCTAAGTAAATACATGCCCTTAAACTGTATTATAATAAGAGCACTTAGTTGATTGTTTCCCCTCTGCAATATTGAAATGACCTTGTGAGGTCATGTGACATGCTGAATTTCATCTGCACACAATACACTGTTACTTCTACCTGCACTTAATAGTTGTGACCTTTTGATATTCTTCCCGAAGCTTTAACAACTTAGGACAGAAAACATAAATCCTGCTTCCGCAGAGAAAACACACATTTGGGAGACATGTATATGGCAGCCCAGCCACACAAAAAAACAACAAATCAACAAACGAAAAAAAACTTAAAAAAGTTCAGTCTGCTTGTGAAAACAATGCAACACTTCAAGTGAAATTACTAAGGCAGACTGAGTTACATGGACAAGAATACAGGTGTGAACAGGTACCGCCGGCTTAATCCAGGATAAAATAACATTAAAAACATCCAGAGTAGCCATTTGCAGCCCCACAGATTAAATCTGGATGTTTGAAACTGTGCTTCGTGTGTCTTAAAAGCTTAAAAAGTCTTTTTGATGGCAGCTGAGAGACCACACACAGAGACACACAATGAGCTGTTGTGTCTCAATTACAGAGTGGAGGATGTGGGTGTGTGTATGCATGTGTGTGTGTGTGGTCCCTACGAATGTTAGATCCAGGTCAATCTGTGGTGTAACAGTCATTTTTAACACTTAAAATCGCTGTGCAAACCAACACATAACTTCATTCACCTTCGGAGTGAACATTCAACATAGGAGCTAATATTTGTCAGTGTGAAATATTTTAAAAAATGAGATAAAGGTTTTGATTTCTGGGCAGCCACTTGGCACATATTTAGCAGGGTTGATAATTTATGCCTCCTACTAAAAATGACAACGATTGTTCTCTGCAAAGCGTGTGTATTAAAGCTTCTGTGTCTTTAGCTAAAAGCAGAGTGAGTTAAAATGTCCATGAATACTCCAGAATTCACAGTCAGAGGGTGTGATGCAGAGAGCCAACCTTTGACCTTTTTTGCTGCAGTGTGGATGCAGAGCCACACTACTAGAGACGTCAGTCTTTTCTGTTTTCCAATGACAAACCTCAACAGAGTGGACGAGAAGTACATTCGAACTGTAATATAAAAGGATATAATGGATAATATGCAGGGAGTTTCGTATTAAAAGCAACTTTGCTGTTCTGGCATTCCAGTCCAAGGACCTGTGCGGCCATTTACACCAGTTTGTAATCCAAAATAAGAAAAAGTCTGGATCGGGTGATGTGAAATAATGACAAAAAAAGGAAAAAAGAAACATATATAGAAAATCATCCAATTTCTATGGAATATAGAACAAAGTATGGTTGTGTCCAAAAGCCTGAATTGCCGCCACAACCACGAAACACAAAAATCCAATCACAAAATATATCAAAAAGTATTAAAATGAAAGCTATTTGACCTCATTTGCCGGTTGCTATATCCAAAACCCCGCCTTGTTTAATCCTCCAAACTTTACACCGTGGTCTCTCCATGGTTACCGTTGCTAAGGCGCTTGTAGAACCTCCGCCATGACTGAAGAGTCTTGCCGGACCAGACCCAGAAACCTGAAGTGATCCCGACTATCATGGTCATCAGGTATTTGATCATGAACACAGTGAAGTCCGGCGTCATGGGGGCGAAGTTGTGGACTGGGCACGGTACGGCAAAGCGCTTACAGGTCTGCATGTGCCAGGTCCGCTCCCAGTGCTCCCTGAAGGCCTGCTCGTAGAAGTAACAGGCGATGACTATGGTGGCCGGTACCGTGTAGAGCACACTGAACACCCCGATGCGCACCATCAACTTCTCCAGCTTCTCCGTCTTGGTGCCGTCGTGCTTCATGATGGTGCGGATACGGAACAGGGACACGAAACCGGCCAGCAGGAAGGACGTGCCGATGAACAGGTACACAAACAGCGGAGCTAGGACGAAGCCGCGGAGGGCGTCCACATTGAAAATCCCAACAAAACACACTCCAGTCAACACGTCCCCGTCCACCTGACCCATGGCCAGGATGGTGATGGTCTTGATGGCTGGAACAGCCCATGCTGCCAGGTGGAAGTACTGGGAGTTGGCTTCAATCGCTTCGTGACCCCATTTCATTCCGGCTGAGAGGAACCACGTCAGGGACAAAATCACCCACCAGATGGAGCTGGCCATACCAAAAAAGTACAACACCATGAAGAGGATGGTGCAGCCTTCCTTTTTAGTCCCCTGAGCCACAGTCCTATAGCCGTCCACCTTGAATTTATCCACACAAACTACTTTGTCCTCCAGGAAAAAGCCCGCCGCGTAGGCTACAGCCACCATAAAGTAACAGCCCGATAAGAAGATGATGGGCCTCTCCGGATACCTGAAGCGCCTCATGTCCACTAAATAAGTCAGCACCGTGAATAAGGTACTCACACAGCACAGGATGGACCAGATGCCAACCCACAGCCGGCCAAATTTCACCTCATCCTCCCGGAAATACATGATCCCGGTGGGCTTGGTGGGCTCGCACGGGGCCCCGCAGTCTTTAACACCCATAAACTTGTAGCCCAGGTAGGAGGGCACCTCCAGCTGCAGAGGACAGGAGAACTGGTGGTACGGATTGTGCGGCTGGGGCGGACGTTGGTTCGGCCGACCCATGTTCGGGGGAAGGGTCACAGGTTCGGGTGCGTAGGGTGAGGATGAGGAGGCCGGGCTGCCTGGCTCGGATGTGTTCTGACCGACGCAGATCTCCCCGGCTCCGTGGACCGGGAAAGCCTCGCAGCGGAGCCGCTCCGGCCACTGGAAGCCAAATTTATTCATCAGGGCTTCACATCCCTGTCGTGCACGCTCGCACAGGGACCGACATGGGGGGATGGCCTGTTCCAGCACGGTACAGACCGGCGCATACATGGAGCAGAGGAAGAACTTCAGATCCGCAGAGCACTGGACTTTCACCAGAGGGTAGAACTGGTGCACTTCGAGTCCGGCGTCCTCCTGGTTCGTGTGGCCCAGGAGGTTCGGCATGATGGTCTGGTTGTAGGCGATGTCGGTACAAAGCGGGATGGAGATGGGTTGGCAAAACCCGTGTTCCGGGACGGATATCCCACTCTCACTGTTGTAATGCTGAGCAGAAGCGGGGGAGAGAGACAGCCCGCACAGCAGCCACATGATCCGCAGCAACACGGAGCCAGTGGTGAACCTGGCCGCCGCCATAGTTGAGGAGGGGGGGGGGAGGAAAAACTTTGATCCAAGTAGGGCGACTTAAAAACGACTGAAAACAGCAGAAATTGTGCGATAAGTGTCCCAAAACGCAGCTCGCAGTCCGTGTAGTTTCAGTGGAAGTGGCTGTAATTGACTTTTCTGTTGTATTTTATGAATATAAATCCAAGTAAAACGTTCGCCGTGTCATGACTTCTTAATGGTCTTTGTAAGTGACTCCAAGCAGTCCACTCTCACTCCCGATCCGCTCAAAGCAACGCATAAAAGTCCAGTTTTCTTAGAAATAATGCAAACAAAAATGATCCCAGCGGTATCGACACACGAGCGTTGTCAATTTGGCGCAAAACAATAAACACTAAAAACGTAAAAAACTCATATTTCCATCGTTTTTCGACTTAACTTCACGCAGAGCGTCGGTTCACATGCTGGGCGGCTGGAAGTCCAAAGACTCGCTCTCCTCACTTCGTGCAGATTCCACCGGTTTCCAGGCGCCCATTCCATTCACAAGACCCCCTCGACAGATGCAGGGCGCCTTGAAACCGATGCCGCGTCTCAGCCAATCCCAGCGTTTGTTTTCCTACAGGACTCGTTCTTGATTGGCCTTATTCCCCCACCAAAGGAAAATATGTTACAGTAATTACATTACACCAGAGATTTTTTTGCAGAATAATATAGTTTTTCTGGTTATGTGATCAAAACATTTCTGGCAGTGTTTGGGTGTTTTCCTTCGATGACACATTCAATACATTGGCCCACTTTTTGTACATTTCTGGGAGGGAAAAAATAAAATAAAAACATCAATAATTAATGGGCATGTATTTAATAAAAATGTAAAATCATTTTAGCATTTAAGCAGCATCTCAATCATTAAACCTGTTAGGACTAATTGAAGCCATTTGATTTTAATGTCCCATCTTAATGTTTAAAGTTTTACACAAGCAAATCACATCATATATGGTCTGTTCCTGGCAGAAATCTGTGTCTGTGGCACTATAGTTGAGAAACTGAGTTCTCTCCTCTCTATACACAGCCACTCACTGTGTGTGGATCATGTAAACACTCTGCACACAGTGAGTAAACCATGAAAAAAAACCTAAATGGATTCCAGCGACTTAACCACTCAACCACAGAAAGTACCTGTTGCTGTTTACCACTTAAGTGTTTCAATGCAAACAATCAGACCCAGCATTCAGAGGCAATATTTATTATTGTGGGGATGGTGAGCAGCAGTAACAGAAGTAATTTGGATTGGCAGCGTGATCAATTTGCCCCAAGTGTGGGAGATGTAGGCGGTTCCTAGAGGCCTTTCTGCATTTGGTGTATTTCTACCCTGAGTGGGATAAAAGAGGGTGGGGGTGTAGGCTGCAGTTGGGGGAAGGGACAGGAAGAAGAGGGAAGGTCGAGGAGGGCAGGGGGAGAAAGAAAAAGGAGACAAAGCAGGAAGAGAAGCTGAACCACAAGGAAAAGTCAGTGGAGTAATGTGCTCTCTAGAAGGGCCCAAAGTGTAGAGCGTGGCCTATATATAGGCCTATATCCAAGTTAAACCATAATGCAGCAAAAAAGATTGGAAAAAAAACCTACATCGAAAGATTCTCAGGTCTTTGCCTTAGCATTAAAACATACTCACCCTCCTAAAATGCATGACTGGATTGATTATAGCACTGATCAGAAAGTGGGTGTCTTTTCTTATTTATTTATATATTTTGTAAATGCTCCAGTGTAAAAATGCTCACCACTGGCTTAATCAAAAAGAATACAAAAAAAATAAAAACAAAATGAAACAAACAAAAAACAATACCAAAAAAATTAATAAAGAAAAATAATATAAATCAGGCCTATGTATATGAAATCAGACTAAACCTTTGTTAGCAATACGCTGAAGATTCTTTCATATGATCAATAAACATTGACCTCAATTTCATCAGCAATAATCAGGGTGTATTGATGAGTAGGTTCATGCACCAGAAACATGTTTGATTATGAATGGTACCTTTACCAGGTGGTTATATAATCAGATCTTATCAGATATTGCTGCTAATAGTAGACACACAAACATCGGTGTGTTGTTTGCTGGTCAGTGATTAGAAGATCAATCTCACTTATTGGGTAGAGCCTGAGTACACAGATTGGATGGACGGTTGTGTAATATTTAAAGACTAAGCCTATTAAGACTATTGATTTTGAATAGCACACTGTGATTTCTCTAGGGAGTATTTTGGCTTTATATCTAATCAGCGTTAGAGCTCCCAAGTGCCAATATATGTTAGAATAATTGTTTGGATGGCAGCATAAGCTAAAAGACAAATAGAGATTTGTGGAGTGAGTGAGGTAGCCTGATGGATGCACAAACATTTCAGTTTATGTTTTGATTGGTTCTATGATGGGTGTGGGCAAAAATGATCTTCAACCAATCAGAGCAGAGAAACATGAGCCTTAACCATGCCTCTCTGTACAGATAGGTAGATATACAGTTATGATTGATGCAAACTTGTTAGGGGCCAAGTTCAACACATTCTGACTGCATGTGTTCTCAAACAAACAAACATTTTAGTGTCAAACTTTTTTTACATCCATTCAAATGGCTATTTAAGGGTTAAGATTTAGGGTAAAAAAATATATATGTTAAGGCGAGGAACTTAAAGTGTTAATGTGTGTCTCTCTGCGTGTGTCTCTTTCTCTCTTGCTGTCTGTGGTCTACACACAGCAGTTAGTAGCCACACCAGGTCAAACAGGACACACTACATCATGTCTAACTGTAGATGTTTGTTTGTGTGCGTGCTGATGTTTGTGGAAACTGTCTGTGGTGGTCAAGCAGATGTGGGCAGTCCAGCAAGGTTTCCAGACATTCAGACACTGTTTGGTCTGCAGTCTGCTGCAGCTGGACATTTTCTGGAAAGCGAGAGAGAGAGAGAAGGAGAGAGAGAGAAGGGGTTAGACAAACACCAACTAAATTTACAGTAGTGTGTGGTGAAATATACACAACAAAAAAAGATGTCGGTGGTTTGGACTGTGCTTGTTTAGTTCAAGTGTGACCACTGTGCAAAGTATTTGAGCTACCATGTGAAACCCAATACTGAACAACTATTTAGATATTCAGCTGAGATCCTTTGGTTTAAAGAGGGGTTTCAAGTTTGAGGGCTTACAAGACATGTTGGTTGACCAAGTTGGTCTAACCAGGATGTCAAGTACTTAATTTACATACATTTATTAATTCAGATTGATATGTGATCATATGCCTCTCACCCATAGATAGCTGTGATAGGCTCCAGCCCCCTGTGACCCTGCACTGCAGGACAAAGCAGGTTCAGATGATGGAAGGATGTGATCATATAAATTATGTGAATAATTATGAAAGCAAAAAAGGGACCCCAAAAGCTGACGGACCAAGCTGGGACAGGCTTGATGTTTAATGTTTCACAAGAAATGAAGATATGAGAATGTACTGTTATTCAACATGTTAGAATTTTAAGTTGTTCATAAAGTGAATGTGCTTTTTTGTTTCAATGTGTTTTCTAAAGTTGCAGCACATTGCTCATAATTATGGCTTAAATGTCTCCATCTGGTTTTGTTTATTCATTAATAAGAGTAATATTTGTATGTTTTCATGCAGATGCCTAAAACTCGATGGCCATTGTGCTTATACATTAACCTATTATGCATCAAGTCCTAGGACAGATTTCTGTACGTAGAATGATAGTAGTAGATAGTAGTAGTAGCTATAATTGCCTATATAAACCATTCTAAAGAATGTTTTTCAGACTGAGCTTTAGGATCTTGGTTCAATAGTTTACAGTTTTGCTGTGGTGCCATGGCGTTGAAGCCAGCAGTTGTCTCCTGTGAAAAAGATCAGGGAAAATCACACAAATCACGCGATATGCATCATCAAACAAAAGACTGACACAGTTTGCACCTAGCTGGTGAAAACACAGAGCATTTAGCAGCTAAACATTTCCTTTGGGAAGTGACAAGTAGTGTGGCAGAGCTAAAACAGGAGTGAAAATTTAATTTGCAGTCATCTGGTGCTAGAAATACAACGGATAATGACAAAGATAGCGGCAAGCACAAAACATTTTAGGTTGAGATTGAAGCCCACAGCAGCAGAATAACGTTGATTAGCCACTTTCACACAGAGATTGCTCTTTATTCCACCTCCGGTTGTGTATATTGGGCTAATAACAATATAATAAATCTGAAATAGAAAAGATAGTGTTCCAAAATAAAGGAATGTTGGTATCTGATTGGCCTGGTGGGAATTTGTGATTCCAGCTACCTCAGATAAGAGAAAGCTGATGGCAAATCAGAATTTTAACTTCAGCATAAAAAGTGCAACATTCAAAAACTGGTTCTGATCGTATTACATAACTTTTATTGTTCTAGCTGCTTCTTGCTTATAGCTTCCTTGTGTCTCTGTGTGTGTAGCCTATGTGTTATGGGTGTGGGTATATACATATATATATATATAGCATGACAGAATTATGTACGGGACACTCTTTAAAGTGGGGGGAGGGGAGCTCAATGTAAGAAGTCAGCGCAGAGGGGGAGAGAGAGAGAGAGAGGAATGTGGGCAGCTGGTTTGTGTCTGTCACTGCAACACAGAGAGCCTACAGTACTGGATTACATACACACACACATGCACACAGCGATGAAAGAACGATTTATTTGGACCAACAGAGTGTGTGTTCGGTCCGGTGGCAGGCAACAGGAAGCTTACTGGCTGACATCTCAACTACTTGGACAAAAACTCCAGAGTGTGTGTCCAGAAAAATCCATGCATTACACTGAACACTAACATGTGGAAAAGCACCGAAACACCAAAACACTATCAAATACAGTTGTTTAATTGTTTACATGGCTTAAGGTAAAGGTACTCTGGCCTGGCCTCATGTGTTTTATTATTGATGCAATTAGGTCCAATTTATTTAACTAAAAATATGGGATAATGTGCTGTCAGGGATCCTACATCAACCTCATCAGATCGCTCCATGTTATCCCGCAACTTAGAAATCAATAATTCACTTGATTCTTTTTCTTAACCCACTTTGTCCTGTACTAGAGGTCACAGGAAGGCTGGAGCCGATCCCAGCTGTCCATGGGTGAGAGGAAGGGTACACAATGGACAGGTTGGTAGTCTACCACAAGCTTAATACAGAGAGACAAACCAGTCACACCTAAGGCCATTAGCTTAACATGCTCATCTTTGGGAGAGGATGCAGGAGTACAAGGAGAAAACTCACATAGGCATGGGGGCCCAGACTCAAACCAGGAACCATCTTGCTGTGAAGCAGCAGTGCTAGCTAGTCACTGTTGTGCCACACAAAATCAAAAATTCTACAGCAAATGTTGACTATATGTGGGCTTAGGCTACCCTTCTTTCTTAGTGGATTGAAATCACTAACACTGTCTGATGAAGTAGCTGTAATAATGTGAGGACTGCAATGCATGGTTGGTATGAGACACCACAACAGAGGTGCAGTGTCACACCTAACCTGACCTGAGAAAAACTCAGTATGAGGAAACCTACTCCAGTGCTGACCCAGAAACACTCACTAGGCCTGTTAGGTAGGGTATCATGATCAATAGTGTCAAAAGCTCAAGGCCCATCCAAAAAGCAGGAGGAGTTTCACCTCATCTGCAGCAACTTGAGGTTAATGACCTTAAAATGTCTGTTTTATGTAGTTTACAAAAACCAGGCACGTTGTGGATGAGGAGGAAAATACTGGTATAAATAGTGTCAAAAGAAACTGTAGACCTTCCTTTGTTCAATAAAATCAGAATGCCAAAATAAGTGGTCTTAGGACCTCTCATCATTTCATTCTGAGTGATTAAAAGCTCCTAAAGATGCATCTGATGGAGCTCAAGTTTGCCTGATTTTCCATCTACAAGGCACCACTAAACTCAGTACAGAGGAAACGTGATCAATAAAAAGTTAGACCATGGTTGTCACAATATCACAGACTTGATAGTTTATAGACCAAAGATGGTAAGAAAACAAACTCAAAAGTATGTACTTTAGAAATAGCAGACAATCACATATGCAGTGGTTACTACAAATCAATGAACCAGGGCTTGAATAAATGTGCATGTTACAATATTCCATCCAAGAGTTGTTGACACATTGCAAAACCACAGATGTTAGCTTCATGGTGGTGCTAGAGGAAATGCCTGAGGTAAACATGCCAGCATGATTCCTCATCTGATTAACGTTAGTATAATATTTCAGCATGCATTGAAATACCTGGAGTCATGCAGCTCGCATGGCTAAAAAATCGAATGACTAAGTGTCATAAAGCATATACACATCTGTAAAATAAATGAGATCAGGTCATAAATGTTCAGCCTGGAGTAGAAGACTGTCACAGTGAGCCTCCAGGTCTGAGGTCTGATACTGATACCGCCTGCCAGATGGCAGCGGGGTAAACAGTTTGTGCTTTGGGTGGCATAGATCATCATATGGGCCTTCCGCACTGACAACATGTGTAGTGAGTGTCCAAAATGGCAGGAAGCCCTCTGCCAGTGGTTGTGAGCTGAGAGCTGCCAAACCAAAGTTGATCTCAAGGGGGAACCTGTAAAAGTTTTGGGCAACATATGCCAAACATCTTCAGTCTCCTTTTAAAACACATTCTGACCATGTCTGTGTGAACAGTCCAGTAGGGGTCATCAGTAATGTGTACACCAAAGAACTTGAAACTGCTGACCCTCTCAGCAGGGATGTGGTGCCTCCTGCAGCTTCCTGTACCCTGCTCCAACCTCTTCGGTCTTGTTGATGTTGATGAGTGATGTTGTCACTGACAGCTAGTCCACTAGTTTGAAGATGGAGATAACACTTCTCCACTATAGAGTTTCTTGTCAGGAAGTGATGGTGCAGAGGGGGATGTCAAGACCTCTCTACAGTCTGTTACATTTGACCAGCATAGTGTATACATTTCTGAACGTCTGTCAGTCAGAACAGTCCTGCTGAGTGAGAGCCATGAGGTCCATCTACCACTGGACTATTACAGTGTGTTCAACTGGTTAATCTAGTTAACACACCAGCAGAATGGAGATATAATCTGCCTTCCTAAAAGCAAAGTAGGGGAATCTTGCATAGCAGTGGTCCAGTTTGTATATGTTAAATTGCCAGCCCTGTTGAAACTGAGAGCTGCCTCGGCATGTGCATTCTTTAAACCTCTGATGAAGTCATCCGTGTGATTAACTCTTTCTGCTCTCCACAGACATAAATCCACAAACATCTAGCTTTTGGCGTCAGTGGGAGAACATAAAATCTGAAACCATTCCCAGCTCCATCTCTGATCACCAACAATTAAATGACATTTGAATGAATGATTGTGCTTATTTCCACGTTTCTCAGCAGCTCTTCACCATCTCAGCCAGTGGGTGTCCAACCTTTGTTATTTTAGCTAGAAGAGATTGGAGGAAAAGATAATAATCATTCCACCACGCTGCTTTTTAGTCTGCATTAACCTGTTTTTTGGTGCTGTCTTTAAAAAAAGTGAAGGAAAAGCATGTTCTTCTACATGTAATTGGAGTGGTAGTTGTTTTTAGCACTTTAACCATGTCTGTTCTACTTTCAGCATAAAAACTCTAAAAAGTATAAGGTATAGGCAAGGCCGTAGCTACCACTGAGGTCCCTGAGGTTTTTTGTTTGTTGTCACTTGTTGCTGCAAAGATTGTTTAACACCACGATGTTCTGCTTTCTCCTGATTGCTGGCCTTGTTTGATGTTGGTGGGTGGGTGGATGATCAGAGGTGTGAGTGCTTCTGTTGCTAACGTTTGGTCGAGACAGCTGACAGAAGGATTTTAGGTGTGCATCTATACAAGCTGTTACAGTATTGGTGCTCAGGGAAGCTAAAAAAACACTGATTATCTGCTTTTAGAAAACGTAAAAGTACATTTTTTTTAAATATCACTTTACATTATGTTGTAAAAAAAATCTTTACTAGTTCTGGGGGAAAAAAGTTTAAAGTTTAGAATCCAGCTCAAATGCAATTTCATCATAACAAGTTTACTCTTTGGACCTGAGAATTTCTAAAATCCCTGGAACATCCATGGGTATAAGGCCTTGATGTTTAGTTCCACATCAGTGTCAGTTTGTGAGTGAAGGATTATGGGAATGTGCAGATCAGATGTTTATTAGTAGAAAGGCTGGTTTGAACTAGAAATGGAAGAATGAAAACCCTCAGTTCTAGTCTTTTACTGACCCTCCCCCACAGAGCACACACTCACACACACACACACACACAAGTCTTAGAGGTGACGTGCTAATTGATTCAAAGTAATGGAGGAGGCAAATTCACAATGGCTGCCCCGCTAAGCAGAGCATTTTAGCTTTTGTGGCTTGCATCAGCAGATTTTATGTGTTCTGACAGCGTGTTGTTTAGTTGTTGTGGCTTAGAAACAATAAACAGAGCGACAGAAACCAAACAGGAAAAGAATATGCTTGGGGAAAAAGACATATAGGAAGGAGGAAACAGAGGAAAAACAGGATTAAAAGAGTGCGGGGGAAGGGACCTCCTGTTGGTCTGAGGTTCCCAACACCAGCTGTGTTCATCACCTTACACTACAGGGAACACACACACACATGCACACACACACACACACTACTTGTGATCATCACTCTGCGGGAGTTTGACCTGAGCCAGATGGTCACCGCTCTCTCTCTCTTTTTTACGACTCTCCTCTTCTTGTCATGTCCACGCTAAGCCAGCTTTTTTCACACCTAAAAAGCCTGTGTTTTTCAAATACACCTTTTTTTTCAAAACACTAGTCTTGCATCGTAGTGTGAACAAGGCAAACAATGCCAAATCAATGATCTATCAATAACATTCATTTTGCATGCCTGTGTCAGAAATAAATCAAACATGACTGTGTGCAGCAATTTAGATCTTGATCAAATAAATGTTCAAATGTGACACCAAGAATCCTTCTATAAATCCCTTAATGTCCTATTTATTTGAAAATGTTAATGTAGTGTCTTCTTCTTGATGGGCCTCCCTTACAGGGAACAGATAGGCTCAGTGTTTGTTGCTGTCTCCCTCTGCTGCTGCTCCTCAACATCATTTATTTCAATCCTTATCCCACAGTCATGTGAGTTTTGTAAGATATATTTGCCATTTTTTGGACTGTATAACCACAGCCAGCCTGTCAGCTGATTTCATAGCCTGCGTGTATCAGCCCTACTTTTTTGTATATTTATTTTTTGTAAATAAGACCCATAAATGTGCTTTTATAAAGATCTGTCAATATGTTTACATGACGCCACATGTTTTCATCCAAGAATAAGATAGGACTTCATTGATCCAAATGTTAATTGACTGCTGAAATATAAAGTTGAAAAAAAAAATCTGTTTCACAAGGTCAGTCGTCCTCTATCCAATAATGCAACTTTCTTGCTGTGTGTGTGTTTAAAAATCATGCCAAATTACTCAGTGCTTAAAATATTCTTTATCAAGCTCCAGACATGTGTTTTTAATGTTCTTTAAATATATTGCTGCCACACACACACACACACACACACACACACACACACACACTTCTAGAGCCAGATAGTTAAATGAAACCCCTCCCTTGTTGTCTCTGAGACAAAGTTCAAGTTATTCACTCTTTTTGGTATTACGCTACATGTGATTGAGACACTGCAGAAATATACTATAGTATAGTATTTATATCTTTGCAAATTTGTTTAATGTGTATATCAGTAGTGAGCCCAAACAAACTGGCTCTAGAGAGAGCTTTTTCAGATTTTAAGCTGAAGTGGCAGCTTAAATTTCCTGGCTCTCGGAAGCAGCCACTGATACCTCACAGTTACCTTTGGTTTGCCTGTGCTTGAGGCAATTAGTTTCTGTCACTGTTAGAGGAAGTACCCAATTTTGTCTGCACTGCAAGAACTGAGAACAATTGTAGGTAGAGTGCCCTTTTATGGAGTCTTTTTTTAGATCCTACTTGAGGGTAAGCACTTCTCTGGCAAAAGAGGAAGCTTGAGTGATGCAAATGTATGATGATTAGTGGAACAAATTCAGCACTTATTACAAAGAAACTCACATAAAAGCTATAAAATTCTTAATGTTAAGCATAAAAATACAACAAACAGAGAAATCAACACATGCTGCAAAGCTGTATAAAAGTCATACTAAAGCTACACTGTTACTTCACTTCAGTGTTCCTATTGGGAGTGCAAACCCTAGTTGATATGTAGATTTTCAGGGGAGCTCCCCTGTGGGTTACCCTCAGGGAAGTGTTTAGATATTCAGTTGTTGGTTGTATTCTGGAACTTCCTAACCAGATAACCGTAAATCAACACATTTAAAGCTATACAGTGTTTTTTTTTCAATAGAAATGAGCATGTGTTAAAATCAAGCATTTGCCAAACAAGGTCTCAACATGCTCAAACCAATTAGCACCAGGTTAAATATGTCCACTCATCCATTGTTGTAACCTGCCTTGTCCTGTAGGGTCACAGGAGGACTGAAGTCTATCCCGACTGGCACTGGGTGAGAGGCAGGATGCACCCTGGATCGCTTGCCAAGCTTTTTGAGGGTGAACTAGTCACACTCACACCTGTGGCCAATTTAGAGTCTGATTAACCTAACATGCACGTCTTTGGTATATGTGGGAGGAAACCGGAGTACCTGAGAAAAACAGAGGAAAACCACCCAGCCACAAGGAGAACGTGCAAACCCCACACAGAAAGACCCCGGCCAGATGCACACTGGAAATCTTCTGGGCTGTGAGGTTAACCGCTGCACTTCTGTGTCACCCTTAAACTACACCAGTATCACCAGTAATTACTCCTACTGCCAGAGGTCTACAGCTTTAACTCGTGTCACAAGTGCAGCATCAATCGCTCATTTATAGGTCTTATAAATGTAAATTTCACATGGAAATATTTGAGTAATGTGCAAAGTGAACCTGATTTTTATTTAAAGTGATATTATTCTCTGTCTGTCTGTCTGTGTGTGAATGTCTGTGTATCAGCTACTCCTCACGACACTGTGGTCAATCAAACCACCCCACTCTTCTAACTGTGTCTATTTGGCCTGGCTGCAACCCTGTGTGGTTTTACCCACCCACACGTGCACACACGTACACACAAATGCACAAGCATATGCAGCCTCTGCTGCCTTGTAAAGCCAAATTGTGTTGTTTCCAGGGGCAGTAATGCTTTATGAGGGTTTGGAGTGGGGAATACTGGCTGCTCAGGTCACGACATGGGGTTACATAGTGCATCTGTGAGTGCAGAAATAGACCCTTTATTCTGCATAAACTACAACCAACATTACCTGATGAAATGCATTCAGGTTCAGGCCATTTGCCATCAGCGATCTGATTTAAAAAAGTTTTGCACTGTCACTCAACTAAATGGACCTAGTGTATCAGGTTGACACTGATCTTAGGAGAATGGAGGATGAACAATGGAACAATGGAAGAACAATGACATGCTCCTAACATGAAGCTGAGCTTCACAAGCACAGAGATGTTTGTGTGATGAAAGCTGCATATTGGGTTACCAACAGAACAGAGCTACTGCCAGCAGCTGTGATCCTTTAATGTCTCATGTTCAGCTCCAAGAAAGCAAAATATTAGATTTTCTTTCTCTGAGTTCACTGCGCTTGTTCCTTCTTTTCTTTTTTTTCCTTCCTTCTCCTGTTTTTACGACAGGCTATAAAAGTTAGAGCCAAAACCTGCTGGAAGCTTTTATATAGAAAACACTAAAATGGCTAACAAGAGTGGATCACGAACATGGGTGAAAGAAAAGCAAAGGAGGGGAAAGATTTTGTATTTTTTAGGACAGTATCAGGTTCAACCAAAGGTTAAGAAAGTTTATCTGGCAGTGCAAAAAAACCCTTCACAATAAAAGTGGTATTCAAATACAAACAGCGGGACACAAATGAACAAAAAGTTATACTGTTGTATCTGTCTAAGGGTTTGGATGACTCAGGAGTAAGCTGCTGAGCCAACAGGTGTGCATAACACTGTGTCAGAATGGGGTGGCCAACAGCTGCTTCATCAGCTTACACAAGGGAGACCTCTACTGTTTGAAAACACACCTGACAAGCTGTGTATACCCTCACACTTGTTTTGACATTAGAACGGCCATCATGAAACACTTCTGATTAATACAGCTCCGCTTATACTTTAATGTTACATACACACCTCTCTACTAGGTGTACCTGTCTGTTTGGACTCCCTTGTGCCTCCAGAACTGCCTTTAATGCTTGGTGTCATCAATTCATCACCTGCTGGATACATTCCTTGGTGATTTAATCCATTCTGTCGTGGTAACATTATACAGTTGCTGTAGATTAGTGCACATCCATGATGTGAATCTCCTGCTCCCAAAGGTGCTAAGAGTGGACTGGGATTTGCTCATTGTGGAGGACATTTGAGTCCAGAGACCCAGAGTATGAGGCCCAAGTGCATTTCCACAATGACAACAGCAGCCACTGATACAAGGCAGGATGGATCCATGCTTTCATGTTGTTTACAGGGCAAGACTGCATCTGTGTGCGGGGTCAGCGCACTTTAAGGTTCAGGGGAGGTACTAGTTCTGTGAAAGGACCTGTCTTTGTCTTTGGTGTTATGAAACACACAGTAACACCTACCAGAGGGCAACAGGTCAAACAGATGAATGGTAGGCTAGCAGAATTTACCCAGCTTGTTTTTCCTTTGGCACTCTCAGGAAGTGAAAGTCAACAAATAGTAAGGAAAAGAATAAACATTTAATAGTAGATAAATTAAATTATAAATGTATAACATGTATAAAACAAAACTGCGAGTGTTCAGTAAACACAGAGAACACTTCATTTAGTTACACTCCTGTCAGCTGCTAGAGAAGTGAGCACGTTAAGATGTCATTACAAGTTCCACTGTTTAAGGGGAATGGTGCGCCAACAGCAGCAGCTGCCACTTGTCACACGATGTCTTGACGTTTCACTACCGGAAAACCAATCCACACGCAAACGTCCACATAAAGATGCATTTCCACAGAAAAACAACATCAGAGTGGAACATCTTTCCATGATCATCTTCATCATCGACTTTCTTACCATCTATGTCAGTGTGTGGCAGCAGTAACAGGTGTGGCTCTCACATGAAGTTTGTCCCTGTCCGGATGCCATCGGATAGTTACCTCCCAACAACAGTAGCAACACAGCGCTGTCGCACTACTTCTGCTTTTACTACGCTGCACTGATTTAAATAGATAAAAGAATGTCACAGGCTGGTATTTTCTCTGGGACACTGACACGCACAAGCAGCATCGCAAATGTCCACGACTTTCTGCCGAGTTTAATCTGATGTTTGGTAAGTTTAGTTAGCCTCTTTAGCAGCGGTAGCACTAAGCTAGCCAACTTCAGTTAATTAGCTAATAACGTCAGCTATGTCAATTAACAGTTAGTATTCGGGCCTTATCTCAATACACTCTAGTGTAAAGATCTTTATTTACAGTAGGAAAGTTACTCTTTCTGTTTTTATTCGGTGACGGGACACGCATGTTGATTAGCTAATCAGTCTACGTGAACGTAAATAGCTTTGGGATGTATTTACAATTTGTGGTGTGTGTTTCTAACAGATATAGATATAGTCATGTAATGTATAGCCAAGCTTTTTATTATTAAAGTGAACGGAGTTGTAGTGACAGTACAAATAAGTAGATTAACAGGAACCCTCCTTCCCCTTCCTAGTGTAACCTCTGAGTGTTATACTGCTAAAAGCCCAGAAAGGGTAATAAGTGAAGTTATCATTATCATATGGGAGTAAAAATGAGGTAATCACACGAGGTGAGCAAAAATTATCTTCAAAATAATAATAATAATCTGCACTGCTGTCCTATACATGTCTATTTTGCATGTTAAATAATATGTAAACATCATATTATATATGAAATTACAACTTTTGTTTTTATTGTACATGCCAGTTGTAATGTCAGGTAATAAACTGTATTTTGTTTTAATAAACAGGTGTTTAATAAATAACAAGCACCTAGAGCCAGCTGTCAAGGGAGGACACAAGATTCACAACATCCCATATTTGTTCAGAGGGAACAGAAGAGGAGCATGTTCATAACACTGTCTGCACTTTGCTAGTGAATGGAGAGCGTGAAGTGATGGAGAACTTGGAGGAGAGGTAAGTACATGCAAACACACTTTTTAGCTTTGACCACCAGTGTTGAGCCTCTGCATTGTGGGTCTGCAACAAGCTGTGTTTGTGTTCTAGTCCCATTTTACTGCATGTCAGGATCTGCAGGTGCTAAAAAAATGATTTTTGATTGTTAAAAAAAATCAATAGGTTGACTGTGGGTGATTTTCAAGTTTGAAATTTGCCGTTGATTACCTTGTTTTTGACAGGGAGCTAAGTGTTAGTCAGACTTCCACAATGATGTGTTTATGTGTTATTGCAGTCCTGCAGATGAGCAGGCTCCCATCCCTCCAGAGCGAGGACTTCTTCACATCTGGCATCCAGCCAGCTGCAGTGAGCAGCTCTGTCCAGAGAGAGTGTTGCTATCCAAGCCGGTCCTGCAGGTCTCCCTAGGGGAACATCATTGCATCCTGCTGGCACAGGGTGAGAGTCTGTCGAGTACTGTTGGCTGATTTTGTCTGTGCCACCTCAGGACTCACAGAACATTGTTTTGTCATTTCAAGATGATGTCATTCATAGTCCATATTCTTTTAAAACTAGCTGAGCCTTTATCAATGATGCATGTGTGACAGGCTAATGCTGTCTTCCAGGTAGTGAGGTGTATTCATTTGGAGAGCTGTTATGGAGGGATATGAGTATTCCGCCATCCGCTCCGGTGCTGGAGGTCTCTCTTCTGGGGAAGAGGGTGGTCCGTGTGGCTGCTGGAGGCTTCCACTGTGGAGCATTGAGCGAACAGGGCAATGTATACATGTGGGGGGAGAATACTGCAGGACAGTGTGGGACGACTGAGAAGGGCACCGTAACAAATATCACAGGTTGGTTATGGTTAACAGCTTTTGCCTATTTTTGTCTTTCTGAGCTCCTCAGTCTATAGTCTATAGTCTTTTTCTCCTTTTCCCCCACTTCCATACTTTTATCTATCAACCATTTGTTTTTTTGCTTTTTATTAAGTCAGTTAAAGCCAACTTGTCATCAGTCATACATTTATAAATGAGATTTCTGGAGTCAATAAGATGGTTGTCGTAGTTTTTGCATTAATCCTGTTTTGTATTATAATGGACACATTTACCTTGTATCAGTTCCAGAGCCCTGCCCAGTCAGTGTGGTGGACAGTGAGGTCATTCCTCCAGCGGTGGTTAGGGTTGTGGACCTTGCTTGTGGACGGGAGCACAGCCTGGCTCTGTCGGCGCAGAACGAGCTGTGGGCATGGGGCAGTGGCTGCCAACTCGGCCTAGTGACCAGCACCTTCCCTGTGTGGAGACCGCAGAAGGTAAATTCCTAAGGCTCTGTGAAAGCTGTAAATTGGTATTAATTGGTGAGAGTAATTGTAATAGTGACCGTTTTTATTAATCATACTTTTCGTACTCTGTGTCATAGGTGGAGCATTTGGCAGGAAGACATGTGATTCAGGTGAATTTAGAATATCTTTGTTTACATTATCAGTCCTGACAAAAATGTGTTTTAACAGTGTTACTGGATCTATTTATTCTTTCTATAGGTTGCTTGTGGAGCATACCATAGTGTGGCCCTTGTTCAAAGTTTACCTTCTCAGGAGTGTAATACCCAGAATCCTCCTAAGAAGACAGAGCGGGGACAGTCACCCCACTACATGATGACAGACAGGGAGGAGCCGTCAACTGTGGATGATACTCACTACTGTCCACTCGGTGTGGAGCTGACTGAAGGCATCAAAGGCGAGGTAAATGTATTCTTCTATATATTATGACTACATATTTTACTAAGAAACCAAAATATTATTATGACCACTCAGAAATTAGGAATGTTCTGATCTGTATTGATCTTCAGCTCGCAATACAGGTGCTACAGTCTTGGTGCCAGATATCACAAATGTTCTTATATCTTGTGGTGTCAGTGGCTCTGTGGGTTGGAGCATTAGGCAGGGGTGGTCAGAATGTTTTGATAAGTGATTATATATTCTGCCCTCATTTTCTAAAGCAATATAAAGTACAGCTAATTGACATTATTTGACATTTTAAGCTGTCCACTGTTTGGTTTGCATTCCCAGAATTCTCCCAGAAGACGAGGCGCAAGGCAAAGGCTTCATCCTGGGGGACAGTCATCTGGCAGTAGTCCTGGCTCTGGAGCAACTTCACGCTCATTTTCTGAAGACAGCAAATCTGACACTAAACAGTACAGTATATTTTTATTATTAAGAGAAGAACCCTAACCCTAAACCTCAGTATTAATAGTATGAGTGTGTTTTTCTCAGATCTCTGTCTTTTTTAATTAAACTTTAGGACGAACCTTCTGACTAGCTGCGTGTTTGAGGGGAACTCTGACACTTTAACCCAGACTGACGGCAGCACTAATTTCCACCCACTGTCAGGCTGGAGAGTTAACAAGAACTTATCTGACCACGATGAGCTAGAGCTTAAGAGTTTCGTTGAGAAATATCCTAGCCACCCTTTACAGATGCAACACACTGCGGGGGCAGGAGATACCGACTCTTTGAGCAGTCTCACATCAGGTACTTTTCCTTCAAGTTCAAGTTCAAGTTTGTTCATATACTTTTTATTACATTATTTGATATATATTTTTGCTCTTGTTGTTTTTGGTCATTTGATTTTAAATAGGCTTTTCTGTAGGACTTTTTTAAATTTGCTGTCGGTGCCTTGTTGATTTTGTGTTCACAGATTTTCATGGTCCTTTGTGTGTTTGCTCATTGCACTCCGCCTTGCTTCTCAGTTTTATATTACTTTGTTCCATTAGGATTTATGATTAAGTCGGTTTTCCTTCTTATTTGACCCGATATATTTTCTTTTTTCCCTCCCTCGCTGTAACCAGACGACAGCTGTGTTTCCTCAACTCCTTCCTCTGATCTGTTGACTTCCAGTTACAAAGATGAGTCCTCCATTAAAAGACAAACCAACAAGTAAGAATAATATTTGGAAATTCTTATTCCGCTGTGTAGTCCGCTGTGTAGTGTGGCTACAATTTATATATATATATATAATATCCTTAATTGACAATGAATTGACTAAAGGTCTAGCATACTGTAGAAAGGTAGAACTCTGTTCCATTATTAACAAACCCTCACATAGTGTTTGAGCAACCTGATCTTTGACCTTCTGTCTTGCAGTAATAACGAACTGTCCAGGCCATACTCCTCGTCCCCAGTGTGCTTGGAAGAGGTCAGGCTCTGTCTGGAGAAGGAGAAGCAGGCACTGCAGGGGCAGAAGAGCTCCAGTCTCACAAATATATACCAGAAGGGGAATACAGCTACAAGCAGGAGACGCTCGCTTCCTGGAACACCCACCCATGGTAGGAATGATGAGGGCGTGAACTCCACTGTACTTTTGGGAAATGGGCTTATTTACTTAGAGGCTTATTTGCCAGGAGTTAGATGAGAAGGTTGATACAGTAAGCCCTACATACGCTGCATACTAAAAGTTCACTGAGAGATAGCGATCACATATAACTCTTCCTAAAACTAAAGGTTGAACTTTTACATTGAGACTTTTATTTGAAAAGGTCACAACATATTAATCACTTGAAGGCCGGCGGTCTGTAATGAGCATCAATAAAACACATTTATGCATGTGGTAGCAATAGTAGTTATCATGATCCTGTTCCTCTGTCAAATTAGAAATTGATGAAGAAAAACATCCAATCACACAATGGAGATTGTCCTTGTCTATAATAATTGGTTCTTACAAGCATGAAAGGTTCAAGTCCATCAAAATTCCTGCTGCTCACATGTTAGTAATATAGATCAATGGGCAGATAAGGTTTATTGATGCTGCAAGTGAGCTTGTTATGTTACAGAAATAGAAGAAGTTAAAGTTAAAAACGGGTCTTAAAGTGCGTTGAAATATAGAAAAATAAAGACATGTACAATTGTATATAAGGTTGGAGAGTTTCATGATGATAAGAGTGCTATCATGACAAAATGAAATGCCTACACTTTAATTGCAGAAAGTCCATTATTTACAGGAAAATTACAGGCAATTTATATTGGCCGTAAGGGTGCTTGAAATGTCTTGAGTGCCACAAAATACAGGCAGGACATTCAGGGAAATGACAACTTCTTGTTTTAAAAGTTTCATTGGTGTAAAAGTGAAAGTCTTTCACCGGCCAACACAGATCTGAGTCATATCAACTTCTCAGTTTTTGCAGGAAAAAAAGAGACATTAGATGATGTGTTCTTATCTCACCTCCAGTTCACCCAGCCTACTGCTGGCTTTTTTTGCAGCTTCAGGTTTTTATAAGGTCATTAAGCTGTATTTATACCAGACCTGCTGGGTGTGCTTTATTGTGTTTGTCCATGCAGTGTGGTTAATCTAAGCGGATGTAGAAGTTGAAGTTTGTTTGCACAGAACAAAAACAACAGAGTTATTTCATCAAATGTGTAAATACAATCTGGACAAGATAAGATAAGGGAAATAAAGACAATCTGTCTAAACTAAATGTTTTGTTTCTGTTATTTAAAATAACGCTCTTATCAGGTCTTTAGTTTAGGATCATGTGTTTTGTCTTTCAGGGTCTCCTCGGAGACAGCAACCCTGTGTCTGCAGACCGTCCTCTGCTGGTCGTGCCCAGGCTTCAGCACAGGAGGAGGCATTGAACAGGCTTCCATCTCTGGAGACAGAGGTGTGGACCTGGGGCCGTGGGTCTGAGGGGCAACTGGGTCATGGAGACCAGCTTGCTAGGTATGGACACAAATATAATTGTATAAGTTCCCCCTTTGGTCATTTTTTTTCAATTCTACTACTTCCCTGGAGGCTAAAATCATGTCTAAATTTAAATCAGTGTAATAATACACTCATCAAACATTTGCACACTGTGTTTAAGGGGTGTTTGTCAATATTTCATTAGCATATTGTGAACCAGTTATGACATTTACAAGCTTTGTAAGCTTAAAGATAAATGTGCTCTGTACATTATGGTTTGTTGTAACCACACAATTGCACACATGCCTGCCACTGTTGTAGCATGGTCAATATGTCATTACATATTTAAATAATGTTTTTTATTTAAGAACAGGAATTATATTGTGCTTAAACTGTATGTGTGTCTAGACTCCAGCCGCTGTGTATCAAGTCTTTAACAGGTGAAGAAGTGATCAAAGTTGCAGCAGGCTCCCACCATTCACTGGCTCTCACTGCTCAGTGCCAGGTAAACAACTTAAAGCATGTGCATACACACACTATCATAAAACTATTTAAAAAAAGTGAGCACTGATGACAGGTTAAAAAGAATAATGTTTGAACTTGAAACAAACATGTCACGGTGTCACAAACATGACACTGTCCTTGTGTATTGCAGGTGTACTCATGGGGCAGCAACATGTGTGGACAGCTTGGACACATCAACAGTCCTGTCACTGTGCCCCAACAAGCAAAGGTAATGCATCATTTATTGTCTAGAAATTTCAGATGTTAGTACATGCTGAACAACATTCAAATACATATGTCCTAATAGCACATTGCCTGTTTTCTTGGTTGACTATTATAGGTGTCTGAAGTTCTTCGCATTTGGGGCTTGTCAGCCGGTCAGAGCCACTCCCTCCTCCTGGCTGATGGAGACTGTGTCCAGCCGGTCCTTTTGTACTGCGGCCAGCAGCAGCAGAAGCTGTCCATACAGAACGAGAGGTTACAGCAGGGCCAAAGCTCATGCCGGAGGTCACCAAACAGGGCAGAGGGTTACACAGTGAGGCCCACCCTGTTGCCCCTCTGCATCGAGGTTTGTAGCTCAAACACACATCTACACACATTCATTCTGCACACTCACTATGGTTAAGGTAAAAAAAATCTATTATCTATTATGGTCTGTGTGTAGATGGGTTACATTAGCAGTGTGTGCAGCGGTGGTCAGAGCTGTGCCGTTTTGGCAGACCAAAACGTCATGGGTTTTATCTCGGCTATCCATGAGCTGGCTTCCAGAGAGAGACAGTTCTACTGCTGGTTAAGCACTGTCAAGAGGGTCCTCCTCACTCCTCTGCGTAACAAAGGTGCATCTTCTTTACTCACACAACAAAAACATGAAAAAATAAAGCATGTTTTAACTACAAGCAGGATCTGAACCTAATCTAGTGACTGCAGATAATGACTTGTGTGTTTCCTTTCCTACAGAGAGTGCATGTCCAGCGTTAGGAGATCAGTGCACACATCTGTTCTTCTCTCTCTGTGAGAGTTTTGTCCGACTGAGCAGCCTGATTGGCCGACATGCTACGTCGCTCAGCTACTTTCTGCATGATGTACCGGGTCGAGATGTCACTTCTCTTCCACTGGTGACATGTGCGGAGTACTTTGTGGACACTTACAAAAAGTAAGGTTGTTGTCTTAGTAAAGAAACCTTAAACTGTACACTAAAGAGGCTGTGGCTCAAATAATTGTACAGTGTCTATTACATATTAGCCTATATATTATTGTGCCCCTGATGTTCTGTATCCCAAAGTTCATTTCTGTAACACAGATATCTTCCTCTATCTTCTCACACAGCTTTTTTGACTTCCAACTAAGCTTCATAAGCTTCACAATACATTTCAGAATCCAGGCTCTTGTACAGGTTTAGGAATCCATGATGCTGTATTTCTGTAAATAGAGGTAGAGCTTATAGTTTCTGTTGACATCAGATAGTGTATGGAGTGAATGGCTAACTGATCAAACACTTTAAACAAATAGTAAGAATGCTTTGATGTGAAATGCCTTTGATAAGCCGTACTTATCAAGGGCATACTTGAGATTGTTACAGTGTATTTGGTGTGTGAATTCTTCCTCTGTGTCTCTCTAGGTATTGTTTGTCAGTTGGTGATTTCCAAGTAATGGGTGGTTTCCAGTTGCTTCATAAACTCTCGCTGTAAGATTGAAGTTTATTTTTGATATTTACTGCTGGTATCATGTGGCCTCAGCTTAACATAATGATTAAGTCTTTGTTTCTATGTGTCTCTGTCCAGGGAGAGTTTAGGTTGCCAGCGATCGTTGCTCACTCAGGTGTGCATGACAGACCAGTGTGCCAGTGGTGATGGCGATCTGGATTCGATGCTGTACTGGCCTTTGCAGCAGCTCCACCAGTACAGCCGACTCCTGCTCAAACTGGCGGCTTGTTATGATGTGGTAATGACTCTCTTCGTGCCTGCTGCTTTATTTTTAACTCCATAAACCTACTACTTGAATGCCTGCTTCCAGTTGTTTGTATACTCAAATACAGAATAAAAGTGTCTTTTTGTCTCAGTTAACTGTAGAGTATCAGTCCCTTCATCAGGGCTGCAGTCAGTTCGAGTCCCTGTCCATGGCCTTGTTGAGACAGAAGAAGGAGGCTGAAACCACCTTTCAGTTCTGGAAGACCCACTCTGGAAAAACTACTGTGAGCAGAACATTTTGTTATGTTTATTATCAGTGACTAAAAGGTGCCCCGCTGACAAATGGCAATATGCATTAGAACTTGTCGTTAAATAGCATCAACTTCTTTGCAGGTAAGGTGTATGTCACTGCTCAGTCGCAGCTTCAAATCCTCCCCGACATAAACATAACTTCCTGTGAATTAAATTGTCCTCCTCATCTACATGGTCCTTGATAAAAGGACGTCATTTTATTGTTAGTAAATTAGACAGTTTCTCCTAAATGCAGCTGACTGCTGACTGAATAAATGAAAGAGGAAATGAAACGGCATCTCAGCTCTGTAAAGTGGAGGAGACAGAAAACCTGACCACAACAGAAAAAGTTACCCTGCTAATACTCAGAGTTTATGTTACCAGATTTTCTGAAATGGGTTAAACTTACCCCGTTTTTTTCAAGTTTGACTTACCTACCTTGACTTAAGACTCTTAAGGCTTATCATACTCAAAGTTCACTTCAGAGTTTACTTAACCTGCTTAAGGAAACAGGCCCCAGCTGTCTTTGAGAAGCAGTGGCAACAGCATGACTTATAGAGGACTGTAACAATGACGTTTTAAAATAAAATCCCTATAGACTGCTCCTGTGTGCTGATGGTGCTTCTAGATCTCCGATATAAATTATGCACAGTAAATGAGCTCCATTCAGATAATGCTTAACTACCTACTCAAATGTACATTAATGGTGCTTTGAACCCTAAAGGTTCTCTCACACACCCATTCACACTCACCAATTGTGCAACTGCTAGGGCTTACTTTGGGTTAAGTGTCTTTCCCAAGGACACATCAGAATATTATGGTGAATGGACAACCACCAGGTGGGAGAGCAGACACCTGTTCTACCACCTGAGCCACGGTCACCAAAAGATGTGTCTATAAATGGTCCCCAAAGTGTTTGTAGAATTGTAAATGTTCCTACATACATGTTGCTCTATTTAATCTGTTCATTCATTTTATATACTTTTTTTTTTTTACATTTTTTAAGAAGATAATGTTTAGGAAGCAAAGGGCATGGTGTCCCACACAAGGCAGGAATGAATCTATGGAAGATGTGTGTATGAGGCAAAGTTGTAATATATTGACATTGTGTTTGTTGTTCAGGAGATTCTGCGTCTCCCGCGGCGCCGTGTGGTGTGTGAAAGCAGCAACAGATCTCTGACTCTGCAGAATGCTGGACGATTTTCCAATCATTGGTTCATACTGTTCAATGACGCACTGGTACACACACAGGTACACAAACACACACAAAGACAAAGAAATTAAGCAGTCAAACCTGGTTTGTAATATGTGTTGATATAGTACATCATACATCAATGGACCCAAAGCCTCATCTTTGATTGGGTGACATTCACAGTCATTTACTGAGGACATTTACATGTGTCTTTCATTCATTCAGGGTACCATTCCCTCTCAAAGCTTTGTAAGTATATGTGGCTGTTTACGCAGTTTCACCTCCTTTAACTTGAGCAGCATACTGTGGATGGGCCGACTATAAGTGCTTCCACTCTGACAGGTTCACATGTGATAAATAAATGTTAACACAGGACCTCATGTATGTTAAAGATGTTTTTCCCCAGTATCCTTTATTCCCTGAGACCGTTTGTATTTACATGCCAGCTCTGCAGTTAATAAATTCACTAAGACCAGATCAACAGCAGTCTTTAGCATTGCAGATGTCCTGTGCCAATGTTTATTTTATGCATGTTGTCCTGATGGATGAACTATAGCTACTGCCACACAGGCTGTTGTGTGTGGGTTTAGATTTCCAGAATTAGTTTGTGGAAACTATAAAAAAAGGTTGTAGGTAGAGTAGCTCCCAGCTAGAAAGGGATAAAGGCTCTCACAGCTGTTTTTTATCCTCTATATTCTCTGAGGGTTGTTGTCATGTCCTGTGTGTCTCCCCTCACTAATATGGGCTGGTTTTAGCTTAAAGCACTTTGCTGTTGTGATCCTGCACAATAGGCTTTGTCTTCCTTTCTTTCTGTCTGCTGTGGTGTATAGATGGTAAGAAGATAGCAGTGAAACTGTCCCTCTCTTACTCAGTCTCTCTGGTTTTGGGTTATTGTCTTGTGTTGAAGTCAATTGAAAACTAACAGTTTGATGTGGGAAATAACCAAGTGCAATGCTGTTTCGCTGAGTACATTCACGTATGTTTTCTTTATTTTGATTAATGCAGCACTTTACTAAAGTTCCAAGAAGTACAAAGAGAATCCAGAATTGATACAGTGTCTCTTTCTGAAAGCATGCACAGTAATAAAACGGAAATTACACTCTTCTACTCAATTGAGTATGTTGAACTTCCCTAATATGCTGTATGAGCAGATAAGAAAACCACACTTTTGCATTTACAGCAGATCTATTGTTCATCTGTGTTTCTCACATACACTGTGAGTTGTGTAATCTCAGAAATTGTTGCATTGCCTAAAATGAGAATTGCAGAAATATAATGCTGCTTGTTTCCTTTGTTATGTGTGTCTACAGTTCTCCACACATCACGTATATCCCCTGACCTGTCTCTGGGTGAAACCACTTACTGAAGACAGCAGCGGACTGTGAGTTTATTGTCAGAGAAATCCATAACTCACCCCAGCAAGCACAGCAATGGGCACATAGGATAAAAGTACTGTATTTAATGAAGAGCCACATACTGGAGGAAGTGAAATAATTTTTGAAATGCCACACATGGATGTTTTTTCAGCCAGAACTTAGTGGCCTTCAGATCAATTGAATTCTCCTGAAAAGGAGTAAAAATCTATGCTGCTGCATCTTGCAAGAGTGTTTACAAAGTTCATTCTTTTGATTGTACATTTTCAGCTATGCCATCAAAATAACATGTCCTGAGGAGAGTTTCACCTTGGCTGCCTCAACACCACAAGAGAAGGTACATTTATGATTACAGACTTTATACCTTGGTGACCAGGTTTTCTTAATGTGTGCACTTCTTTTCTCTGTCTGTCCAGAACAAGTGGCTGAGATCTCTTAACCAGGCGGTGGACCAGGTGCTGGGTGGTGGAGGTCAAGGGTCATCCCCCGGGCTGACAGCAGTGTCTCGCACGGCCTCCTACACATTTACTGGAGATGAACGATTCAAAGATGCTCAGTACACCGGGGGCTGGCTGGCTGGACGGGTTCATGGCAGGTTAGTCATTTTATTCATGTCTTTGTCTCATCATAACATCCAGTTTCAAGACAGTGATTCTACGGCCTCGAAACTGAAACCGAATCAGGAGACATTTGTGGGGCAAAGAAGTGGCTGCACAGAGCTGCTAAAGTATGTGTTCTTTTACAGGGGAACCATGAAGTGGCCGGATGGGAGGACATACAGTGGGAATTTTAAGAATGGACTGGAGGAAGGGTTGGTGTATTAACCCAGTGTAGTGATGTTGTTTCTTTTAGAGACCTGAAAACAGCAAAGGTAAAATGTCTGAACATCTCTTTATGATTTTTTTATTTCCAGCTATGGGGAGTGTGTAATACCCAACAAAGTACTGAATAAAACAGATATCTACCAAGGCCAGTGGAAGGAGGGAAAGATCCATGGTTTTGGCAAGTACAAGTCAGTACACTGTTTTCTATATATCTTCTTTAGTGATGTAGTGAACATAGATGTCTGATGTCTGCAGGATCTGCACCAAGTATATATAAAATATAAAATCAATGCTTTCCTGTCTTGAAGTCATCGCTGATCAAGTCAATCTCGTTCCTTATACTATATCTTTACAACAAGCCAGCAGGGGGCAATTGTTTGTAAAAATAGATAGATGAGATTATGTAAAAGAAGAATGGAAAGGCAGAACATGACCATTTCTTACTTGATTGCATTACTCAGTAATAAAATGCCATCTCCTACTGGGTTATAATATATATATATATATATATATGTGTGTGTTTCCATGGCCATGTGTAAATGCAGGTATGCCACTGGCGAGGTGTATGAGGGCTGTTTCTGTGATGGGCATCGGCATGGTTATGGCATGATGAGCTCTGGTAAACTGGCCAAGGCATCCTACAGTGTTTTCATAGGTCAGTGGGTTCAAGACAGGAAGACAGGATACGGAGTCTACGATGATATCACCAGGTCAGAATATTGACACATCCTAATACAGTCAACTGTATTTTTGACCTAAAATTGTCCGATTGTCAATCCAAAACTCTTTAGTGAAACTAATGAAATTAAACTTTCTTAAATAGTATTTTTTCAGATTATATCTTGTAAATATGTAAGCACTTTACATGCTGCATTGTTAGTTCATGATTTTCTTCATATTTCCCAGAGGTGAGAAATACATGGGAATGTGGCAGGATGACCAGCGCCAAGGCAGTGCTGTGGTTGTCACCCAGAATGGTGTGTACTATGAAGGGACTTTCAAAGACAACAAGATGAGTGTAAGTGCACCTTCAAGTGTATACTTGCATAGTATTTACATGTAATACTAATAACAATGATGTGTTTGCTGTGGCGTGTGTTTTCTGACAGGGTCCGGGTCTGTTGGTGTCAGAGGATGATACAGTTTTTCATGGGGAGTTTTCTGAAGACTGGACTGTCAGTGGGAAGGTAGAACACACCTTGGTGACCTTTGATCTTTCCTATTCTCACCAATAAACACATACCATCAGCATCCAACATTCCACATGAACACACTTGTTAAAAAGCAGCCATTGAAAGGCACTTCATCTTCCTCCTCAGGGTGTTTTGACTCTGGCTAATGGAGATTGTCTGGACGGGATGTTCACTGGAGAGTGGAGTGCAGGGCTAAAGGTGGTTGGAATGTACACTAAACCAGGAATTGATGAACATAAGAAAGAGAGGAGCAGCCTGGAGTTAGTATGATTTTGTAATTTGATTGTGTTCATGCAATTTCCAACATTTGTTAAATTTCTGTCATAGATATTAAATGTGTGTAAATATTTGTATGTACATTATTATGTAAATAAAAGTATGTACATTTCTTAGCAGGTTGGGTCAGTATGCAGTGCCTGCTGCTCAAAGGTGGCTCTGCGTGTTTGATGAATGCTGGAGTCGACTGGGCTGTGACACAGCAGGGGGAGGAGAGAGGGCCGCGGCCTGGGAGAGCATCGCTGTCACCATTGCCACTGCACGACGGCAGAGGTGGGTGTTCTTCAGGCTCTGTGCTTCAGCTAATCCTCACTAACTTTTCGAATTGTTAGACTTTGTATACAGAGCATCGACACAGTATACATCTGAAATAACTGGCTGTGTATGGGTATGTTTGTAGCCCAGACCTCAGCAGGTCTCAGAGCAAAGTTCTGGAGTGTTTGGAGTTCATTCCTCAGTATGGAGAAGCGGTCACCACTGCAAGTTATGACAACATACGAAGATACCTCACCAAGGTACAAGTTTGAGAAGTGTTTTGTGAGTAAAAAATGTCTCTTTATTTGTCTGGGCATATAATTGTATTAAGCAAAGACCAGATAAAAGAAAACCCTCTTATATGTGTCACAAACTGAAATGTAGCTAAATGTAGCTTAGAAAAAAGTCACTTTAAAAGTTTATTTTTTAACATGACCCCTCCTACATTTACTTATACACAACAGTGGTCAGGAAGCATTAGGATCCCACCACTGGGTTTGTTCCCACCAGATACACTGCAGCACATTTTAGAAGGATCCCAGAAAAATATGCACTAGGTCTATTGTGATGCTCAGTCATGGCCACCACAAGTGGCCTCTGGCTTGTGGAAAAAAAGTATATGTTTAAAGCCAGATTAACTGTAGAGCCGCTGTGTGTTACTGATGAAGGCTTGCTTAAAAAAAACTTCAGTTATGCAGCTTGGAAGTTGCTGCAAGTGCCAATTAACATGACGTCCATCCACACTTCAGTCACCACACAGACATACAACCAATCAAACTGTCAGTGTAGTGGAGTATGTATACCTGTGGATGACTGTCGTGGTTTTGCTTTAAAAGCTTGAAAATCCAATGTGTTATTAGCTATTCTGCAAATATTTTTGAACAAGGCAAGCTACAAGGCATCCACATACAGCCCGCCCCATTTCAGATAAATGATTACAACTGGTACAGGAGGGTTTGCACTGAGAGGAGCTGGCTGTGAAGGGGAGTGGTTCCAGACCCATTTCAGAGCTTGCTGTTAGAATGACCCCAGGAAGTATCTGTTCCTTTGCACTTATGCACAGGTATTTGTGTGTTGTCAGAGCTGTGAGACCCCCCACCACCCTCTTGGCTGGCTGGTGGAGACCCTGGTGACAGCCTACAGGATGACTTATGTAGGTGTAGGATCGAACCGCAGGCTTCTCAGACAGGCTGTCCACGAGGTCCAGGCCTACATAACACATTTCTATGGCATTGTCAGGTAGATTGTCTTTGTTCATCTTATTTGGGGTAATTATGAGTTATGTGAATAGCCTGTCATAAAGAATCACTTCGGTAAATATAAAATCCTGTTGCTTGCAGGTTTCTGTTTCCTGGGTTACCAGAAGATGGCGGCGTCCTTTCAGAAGTCCCTGACTCGCCATCCAAAAGCAAACGCCACTCTTTTGATCAAGGGTTAGTGTCAGCACACACACACATGAACACACAAGAAGGAAGTTCACAAACTCAAATGCCAGTATTAACAGGTTTTATTGAATGTTGGCCGCCATGTCTTTCTTTTCCTTCACCGTCTTGTTCTCCAGCAGTGTGGTGGTGGTGAGCTGCTCCTCTCTGCTCCTCCCTCTGCTGCTCCCGCGACTCTACCCCCCTCTCTTCACTCTGTACTGCCTGCAGGAGGAGCAGGAGGAGGCCCAGTACTGGGAGCGCATCCTCCGACTCAACAAACAGCCCGACCAGTCTCTACTCAGCTTCCTGGGAGTGCAGGAGTGAGTGTACAACACACACACAGACACAGACACACACTCACTGAGACACACATTTTATTTGATTATGATCCTCAGATAAATCAAGGTTCAGATATTTGTTTTGTTGCAGGAAGTTTTGGCCTCTGTGGATGTCAATTCTGGGCGAGAAAAAGCAGGTCAGACTCTAAATGTCTCTTTGTCCTTTACTCACACATTTGCTCTACAAGCACTTTTACTCGGTCCTCTGTCACTGCTTGTTTTCATCGCAGATTCTGTCCAGCAGTAAAGACGCTTGCTTCATTTCTGCTGTAGAGACGCTCCAACAAATCAGGTAGCTGCCACGTGCCATGTTTTGTATGTTTTTTGCCTTGAGGGGGCGTAGTTCAGTTGAAATGGATATAAAACAATATAATGCAAACTAACTGCACATATTTTCAGACTAGTTAATTAAATCGATATCTGTTCTGCCACACTGCAGCACCACATTCACTCCATCAGACAAACTTGTAGTCATCCAGAAGACGTTTGAGGAGCTGACGATGGAGGTGAAGCCCATGCTGGATGGAGACTTCCTGTGGTGCATGGATGATCTGTTCCCACTGTTCCTTTATGTAGTGGTCAGAGCCAGGTGTGTTATCTCCCCCACACACACTTTCTTCCTCTTGCTGTTGTTTGTATAACGTCCTTGCATTTATGCTTAAACTGTGAATTTGTGTTCATCTTTAATAGGCTTCTTTATTGATGCCAAATTTGTAACTTGCAAAATACAATTATTTTATTCGCTGTTCCACAGGATCAGGAACCTGGGCGCTGAAGTCAGCCTGATAGAAGATTTGATGGATCCCAATGTTCAGCATGGAGAAATGGGACTGATGTTCACAACACTAAAGGTCAGAAAACTTCTTTTGTATGTATCTTGTTCTGTTCCTCTTTTAATCAATGAATTCTCTAAAACTAACCAACCATTTTATATACGTCTGTGCTGCAGGCTTGTTACATCCAGATCCAGCAGGAGTCCTTAGCGTAGAACCAGACAGGGTGTGGAAACTGCACTAGGAGAAAAAAGTTGAACCTCCTTTTTTCAGACCTCTGGGATAATGAAACAAAAGCTGCACAGACGCACAAAGAGAAAGCATTACTCTTTTACCTTCATTAGAACCCAGGGGAGGACACCTGACACCCCACTCCCTGCTGGTCCTGCTGGTATGTTACACCACCCTAGAGGTCTGTCTTCATAAGACGCTCACTCATCGCCCTCTTCTGGAAAAATGAGAAAACTGCATAACCATCTTTATAGCAATTGTATTTTGAATTCATTTCAAAAAGACTGCTGTGTCGCAGCAGTGCAGTTTTTACAGTATTAAGTAGCAGGTAGCGCACTTGAATATACAGTCATAATGTATATGTCACCACTTTCATCTGATTTCTAGGAAAACTTGCCTGTTACTGAAACATGACATTTTAAAGGGAAGATCAGAAGCTAATACCTTAGTAATAATGTAAATATTTACACAAGGCCAAACACTGCTCAAAGGGAACATTAAGCTTTTAAAGCAGCATTTTTTATACTGTAAATTCAGGAAATGTGCAAAAGGGTATTTTCTTTATAGTGGAGTTTGTATCAATGCACAGATAGAGTATGAACAGTAATACTTACACATTTATTTCTACACTGTCAAGCTGGTCATCTGGTCTGATACTGACGTACAGTAAAGTGACAGATAACTCAGTAACATGTACATAACAGCATTGATTGTACATTGTGACTGTATTTTTATTATGAATCCTGATCGGGAAACATTAATCCCACTGATTATTGTGTGCAGCAGTCAAACCATGAAATTACTTTAATATAAAGTATTTAATGTTTTCCTTCTCACCAAAAGGACTCCTGACAAGTAATTAACATTACTATTAAAACTAATTAATGCACTCACAGTATGTAAAATGAAATGAAGGTGTAAATTTACATCCTGAATGTCTATCACTGTTTCAATGCAGATCCAGATTGGAAATGTTACATTTTTTTACAGCAAGCCTGCAAATCCTATGTTTAAGAATCTTCCTCATGTTTAATCACGTCATTTATTTATGATTCTATTGTAATTTAAATAATTTATTACAGACACTGTACATTGACATATAAATGACTATACATTCTATTAAACCTAGATAGATGTCCCTCTGAATTTAAAATAATTCTATAATTCTTTTTCAAGAATTTTTCAAGTGTTGTTCACTGAGAGCTGCGATGTGTTGAGATGTAGACACACACTCAAAAAGCAGTAGTGTATTTGACAGTACATGTGCTGGAGCTCAGCAACAACATACCATAATCATCCAAATCTAAAGCGGTTCTTTGGATTCCTCCTGTTATTTATATATATAATTTCAGCATGAATGAAGAGTGGTTGTACTGTATTCACTGTGTGTGGAGTTTTGTAGAGAATCTGTATATTTTCAGAACGTCACTTACATGTTTCTTTGTGTTTTCTGTTTAAACCACTGCAGCAGGTGTAGTACAGATGTTTGATTGACATCACTGGCTTCCATTAATAACATTGTTACAGTGGGACGAAGGACAGCACAGAGGCTTTGCATGTTTTAGCCCAAAATCAACACATGGCCTGCTGTTTTCAGAGCCAACTGACACGTTCAGTGTAACATTTCAGGCAGTTATTATATTGAGAGTAAATACCTAAATAAGTATTTACTGACTGACAATGGGCTGAAAAGTTGTATACCATCATCCGTTCTATTTCCGCACTGCTGCCGACACTGACCGTTGTTTAGAAGAATGAACAAACTGATAAACAGATAGCTGCAGGGAGAAATAATGAGCTGAAACACGGAAAGCGTGCTGCGTCCTTTTCCAGTTATTTTTTTTTTCTTTTGAGATTAGACGGGAGCTTGAGGTGATTTTTCTAACCACAGTTGTATTTTTGTAACTTTCTGAACAGAAGGATGATCAGGGAAACTTGATTGTAAAAACTAGTTTTGATGGATAAATAAATGCATCAGGCTGGATGTTTGTTTGTTTTAACATGACAATACATTTCTTTTGATTCACACATTGCTTCCTTGTGGATATTATATATTTTATTTTTGAGAACGTTTAACTATTAACTTATTATTTTCTTTATACCGTATTTGATTGGTTGTTTTCCTATTTCACTATTTTTACACCAGACAAAAACACATGGAGACAGACACACTGTAAGTCACCAATTCACCTAACATGCGTATGTTTAGTCTGCTGCAGGAAGCTGGTCAAGACTCATCAGAGACTGTGAAACATACAACCCTGTTTAAAAGTTAGAATTATTTGAATTATGTTCTGTATAAATATAATGTTAAATGTTAACGTCTTGACAGCACAACCATCCACTGAACAAGTACAGTTTGGGTAATGTTATATGTTGGACACTAGAGGGTGGTGCTGTGTAAAAAGAAGGTTGTTTACAGGAGCCTGCGTCTACTCAGAAAGGAGCAAGGTGTCTGGACTTGAAGAGTTTTCTTTAAGATGTTTCTCTGCTCTGCTGCAAGCAGCTTCATCAGGTATAACTGTGGGGAAACATGGATTAAATGTGGTGGAGGACCTCAGTGGGTGTGAAACTCACAAATGTTGGTCTGGCTGACTGTGTCTGGTGTGTCTAACAACTCGCTAACAACTATGAGACTGCTGGGAGGCTGTGGGGGGGGGGCAGGTGGACAGCTCTTTGTTCTTGCTGTGAATGTGAGTGAAACTTCCTGGGCATGGATGGAAGCTGCATCGTATGTGGTGGAAAGATGATGTCTGAGTCCACCACCTCTGTTAGGGAAGATTTTTCCAGCTTAACATAGATGGCTTCCTTTCCCATCAGCCTGATTCATACTAGTGATTCATGTCACTGTGTTCCTCTCTCTCTCCTCTGTCTTCCTCCTAGTTTTGTGCCTCCCTCTCTCTCTCTCTCTCTCTCTCTCTCTGTCTTTGCAGGTCTCTCTGCCTCCAGACCTGCAGTCCAGCCCCTGATCATTCCAATGTTTATTGCCTGCACCAGTCTCTGTTCTTTGTTTTAATTACCATTATTTATTAACTGATGATGGATAAATACATCCACTATAATATTAACACATTAGTTTTGTCTTGGTTGACAACATCAGCATCATGTTTGTTCTCTGTAATGTATGATGTCTGTGCATGTTTGCTCCTCTCTCTCTCCTTCATCCTCTCTGTCCTGCCTCCCTCTTCTTCTCCTCTCTCTCCTTCCAACTGTCAGCAGGAAGGTTCTCCTTATGAGTCGGGTCCTATTCAAGGTTTCTTCCTGTTAAAGGAAGTTTTTCTATACCACTGTTGTTCTTAAGCGGGTTCAGGCTCTGGGTCTCTGTGAAGCACCTTGACACACTTCTGATTGTAAAAAGTGCTGTATAAACAACATTAAATTGTCCTCTCTGTCTAAAATGTGGACATTGTTGTCCTCTAAAGAGTGTCCTTTTTCTTTGAGGAGAAGATGAACAGCTGAGTCTTGTCCTGTGGAGGTGGCTCTCCTATGACTGCTGACTGATATGATGATCAGCCATTGTTTATGTCTTTCTCTCTTGTCATTGTGTTAACACACACCTGAATGTTCTGGAGCAGCAAACTGTCTAAACATCTGTTTTTATAGAGGTCTGTGCACCTACTGACTGATCAATCCATCAAGGACTGATGATCAGCAGCACCTGCTGCAGCTCATCTAATTAAATCATCTAGAAGCTGTGAGAGGGGACAGAGTATAGAACATTTTTTACTTCATTTTGACACACTCAAAAAAGATGTTATTCTGAGGTTGTATTTGCCTGATACTAAGACACTCCAATCAGATGGTTTAGTATCATGTTTGTACACAAAACACAGAATTAAAAACAGAAGGTACTTTCAAACTGTGCCTCTGTTAGTCTTGTGTATTTCAGCTGCAGCATGAGAGCACCTGATGTCACAGTCTGTGGAGTGTGTGTACATTAACACCTGCTTGTAAGAAGATAGGGTGTTACTTCCATCAATAATAGATGATGTGATTACTCACTTAATTACATCACCTGGCTGTGTACACTCAGTGTGTCAGTGTTGCTGCTGCTTCTCGAAGGATATTGAGGCCCTGAACATTTATGTAGGTTTAATCAAAATGCAGGTTTGAAAAACAGTTCAAATCACTGAAATGGCTGATTATCAATCATAACAAGAAACTGAAAATATGACTAAGATCTCATCAGCAATTTATTCTGCATTTAAAATAATTAAATAACTTTATTTAATGTTTGCACCAAAATATTTTTTTGTATTTTGAAACTTTAGTTGAATTTAAATGTAATTTTTCAATGTACTTATTTTTACCTTTTTTATTTAAGTTTAAGTTTATTTAAGTTTTTATTTTATAAATTAGAATATTTGAATTAATACAAATTTCAAAAACACAGGTTTAACCTGTCTGTCCATATATTGCTGTGAATACTACTCATTTTCATTGGGGCTCTGACGCTGTGTCTTTAAACTTATGCAGATGACTCAAACCTGCTCTAGTTTTTTGTGATGTAGACGCATGTATTTTAGGAATCAAATCTCACATTCTTTTGACACATTTTTCCACACACAACTAAAAGGCACCGGCAAAACAACTGCTCCGTCATCTGTCCTGTTATTTTTACTCACTGTGCAGCATAGAGGCGATTTCTGGAAGTGACATTGATGCAGCGTATCAATACAACACAATATCTGTGCTTCACAGCGTCCCGCTCAGATCATAGGTGTAGCTGATGAGTGATGGTGTTTCCTTCTTCCATCCTCACCGACATGTGTTGAATCTACAGGTGATGCAAGGACAGCACACTTCCTGTGTTTAAAAAATATATGTGACCCTGCAGGCTTCTGTTTTGAGCACAAGCTACTTTTATGTGGCAACAACAACTGACCTTAAGGTGCTCTGGCACACTTGCAGCAGAGCATGTTCGTACCCTCTGACACACAGACAGAGGACAATTCTGTAAAGTAAGAACATTAGATTCAGACTGCAAACATGGTAACTATGTCATGAAAACGATGATGTTTTTATTTGTTTGCAAAGGAGCATGATGAAGTCAGTGGATGTTAGATAAATACAGCCTCTGATGAACAACTTTTTTCACTGTGTCATTATTTATTTAGCAAAGATGAAGCAAAAAATAACGTGTTAATTACTGTGGCCCCTCTTACTGCTTCAATAGGATTTCATTAGGTGAGCTGCAGCAGGTGCTGCTGATCAAAAATATAGAATAAAAAGAGGGGACACCAACTCACCACTTCACCTACTTGATAGGGACAAGAGGGCCAACAATGGAGAGAGCTGAGTCAGAGGACTCTGCAATGCAGTCGCACTCTGGGCCAGGAGGAATCAGGAGGTTCTAGCACTCAGAATATTGGACCACCAGGGCCATAGGTTGCAATGAAGATGAAGCTAGGTTTGTGAGACTGTGGCTGAAGGCAGCTACTAAAGTTCATGGTGTATCCACTTACAGAGAATACACAGACACAGACTTTGAAGTGCTCCTTTTAGTCCATTTTCAGAGTACAGTCATAACAGCTAGTATAAATGATGACTGATCAGCTTTGAAATGATTCTGTCTGAAGTGAGAATTTTTAAATCCAGCACATCTGCAGAGAGGAGAGAGAGAGAGAGAGAGAGCTACAGGTCAGACGGTTCAGTTTGGCAGAGCTCCTCACTCACACACATTTTGGTCGTGTGCCCATATCTTAGTTGTGTATGGCTGCATGCGCAAAGGATGAGACAAAGAGACATGGAGGGCACAGGAGAGAGCACAGAACAATGTGTGAACTGACGCCTTCTCTATTATAGAAAGGACTCAGAAAGTAAGAAGGGGATGCTAGCAGTCCTCTCCTGTCATCCTGTGACAGGAGAGGACTGGAGGGGTGAAAGAGGATGCCGAGGATTAGGGGTGTCTGACCCAGTTACCTGCCTTGACTAAACACTGGCATGGCTGGCACAGTGGCCGGGTCCTGGCATCCATCCTGCACTGCAGAACTCTGCATCAGCAATCATTTAGCCAAAAAAGACTTTCCGTCCTGCTGAAATGAGAGGACATTCTGTCTCAGCTCACACGTGAGACTTGGCAGTCTGTGTGTTTTCAAGCAATAAACTGGAATATTTTGGACTGTGGTCAGTTATATGTGAGCCTCTGGGCTACTATCTGGGATTAAGTTGTTCTTTTCGATCTATGACATCAACATTTCTGATTTTGTATTTAGTCACTGCTTCCTATGCATAAATGCAAATGATCCATGCTATCTTGTTGACACCATTTTGGTGGTAAAGAAACGAGTGCAAACCCCCCTGGCATCATTCTGCACCAGGTTTACGTAGATGAACACTGATTGGCCAGTATCACAATTTTGATTAAAGCAACACATGTTGTCACTGCAACAGTGAATTATATACACAAACATGTCGGGTTTGTTTTGTTCACAGAGATGGAAGGACTTGTATTGTTAGGACACTTCTTGCAACATTTTCCATGTGGGTGGAAACCGTCTGCTGTCTGCAGACATAGTTTGAACTACAAACTCACAATTAACAGCCCGTCCTCCTTACACTGCAGACCTCTTTGATGTGTTTGCACTTCAAACAGTGAGTCCTCTTAAGTGTTATGAATTCATACATATAATTACTCTAAGTCTATAAATGGAGCATGAAAACAAAAAACAAAAAAGGTTCCAGAATTATAAGGCTGCATGGTTGTTGGATGACTTCTACACTAGAAAGCATTTATATCGGGTTAAAATAATATGAATAATTATGTAATAATATTGTTAAAAAAAAGGTTAAAAACACTAAAAACATCAAAACATCACATCTCTGTATTGTTTTTGAAAGATATCTAAGTTAGAACCAGTGGACTGTGCACCACTGTGTGGGCTGGTATATGGATGTAGCATGTCAGTCCAACAAGACAGCAGTGATACTGATACATATATCAGTATAGATAGAGAATATATCAAATAAGCAGACATGTATTTAAGCTGAAATGTGTTTTTTTTCTCTTTAGGGTATAAATGACAGTCTGGTCATAGCTTGGGTTATAGACCATGTGCCTGAGTCACGTTAAGAACCAAAACTGACAAAAAACTAGTTAAAAATATTATAATATATATAAGTTGATGAATATTCATCCAGGTCATTTTTCATCCAAGGTCTGAAAAACACAGCGATTAGACCTGTAGAGTTTCTTGAAGAATTGCACACCTGTTCTAACTGTTCCAGTTCAAGTTCCAGAGTCCAGAGTTCCTTGAAGAACTCAGAACATGAGTTGACATGTAGACCAGTCTGAGCACTTCCAGGAACTCCGAGCGGTTCCAACTCAACAGGTTGCCCAGCAGCTTCCAGCTGTTAAAAGGTTTTCTTTAAACACAACACTTAGGTTTAAAAACTGCCTGTTGCTGTATTAGCAGAGTGTGATGAGCCTTACACCGACACCATTCTGACACACCGCTCAGTGCACGAATTCTCTTGGTGTCACTTAGCTTGAAGCTAAACAAAGAAAAGGAGAAGGGCTTCTGTCAGCTGTCCGGCGCGTTAATTAGCTGTTCCCATGATATATCATGGGAGCCCACTCCTTCAGTAGTCACTGGGGTCACGTTTCAGTCCCGAAGGTCACATTTACACACACACCTCAAAGCCATACGAGCTGCTGGATCAGAGCCATGTTTTGTGAGCGTCTACATGACAGTCTGCAGCCACAATAGCTCTTTGTCTGCCCGAGTGAAACCAAAGCACCTGAACATCACACGAAAGATGTGCTTCACCTGACATTGTCCTTCGTATTGCAGACTGCTCGACCTATTAGAGTAATCCTTGGAGTCTGGATGAATTCAGTGTTTTTGTTGGTTTGCTCGCACTCGAGTTACACTGCCAGTAAAATGCATTACTATGTCTTTTCTTTCCTATATTCAACCTTTACATTTTATATGGACACAACAGATGTCCATGGAAAAAGGTAGCAATTGTTAGTTGGCATAAATATTTGGGCACCATGTTTGATTCCCAGCTAAAGTTCGACATTAACACTGAATCGATTACCAAACGGCACAGCAAAGAAAGTATCTCTTTAAGACAGATGAATTCATTCAGTCTATTGAAAAGCATCCTGTGTGCTGTGCATCAGTCTTACATTGAGAGCCTTCTGACTTTTTCATCAGTTGGTTTAACAATTTTTAAAAAAGGGAATATTCTAAGCAATGTGGTCAGAGTCTGTTGTCTATTACTGGGACCAGGTTAAACCATCTCACGGTAATGTGGAAGGATACCACAGTGGCAAACATCATGTTTTCTGAACCAACATGTTGTGCTGCTATAGTCAGCGGTACACCTGCATTCATGCCACTGCTGAGTGCACCATTACATCTGGCAATAGTCATGTGATCACTACACATTCAACTTAAGCACGCTCATTGGCCTCACGTCTCATGCCCTGATGTCACACCACCTCCAAACCAGGCTGAAGTATGCCAGAGACAACCTGGACACAGAGCACACACACTGGAAGTGTGTTATTGGTCAGATGACTAAAACTAGAGCTCTTTGATCACAGAGATGTTGACTTTGGAGAAAGAAAAGAGACGAGTATAACTCAAAGAACACTTTCATATAGTCGAGCACGGTGGTGGCAGTATGATGCTGAGGGGAGGATTCAGAGTGTCTGGAGCTGTGAATCTTGTCAGGATTGAATATCTGGAAAAAACCTAAAGCAGCAAAACTGGGTCTTTGCTTTGTAACATGGCAACAATCCAAAGCAGACGTCTCTTCTAGTGAAGAACTACGTCCAGCAGAGCAAAGTGAACATTACTGACTGACCTGCACAAAGTTCTGACTGAAATCTGACTGAAAATCTCTCCAGACTGTTACTAACAAACAAACAAAAGTACAACTGACTATTATTAGCTCACAATGGGCTCATAACTCTGACCTTTTCAGTTTTAAGTTTGTGGGAAACACACACACACACATATATATATATATATATATGTGTGTGTGTGTGTGTGTGTGTGTAGAGAGAGAGAGAGAGAGAGAGAGCACCCTATTGTGTGAGGATTGTGTGTTGTACATGATCTAGAACGCAGTCCTGAATTGTGACTTCATTTCCATGAATGCAGCGCTCACTTTTCTGAAGTGTGACTTCATTTCCATGAATTTTTTTTCTGTGAGGATTTCCAGGAAGGTGTAACGGAGCTAGCACTCATTAATTAATTACACATGACTCGGCCTGCTGACGAAGAGTCTCCTCATGAGAGCTAACAGGAGACTCACTTTACATTCCTTTGCAATGTCACCACCTCAACCAGCGCACACATTAGATCACTGTGGAGGTGCTCCCTTCACATGTGGATGAGGAATGTTTGAATTAACCATTGTCTACACACAAATAGCTAAGCTAAATATTACCTCAGAGGTGCCGCTCTGACTCTAATGTGGCAGATGGTGAAGGAGTGCCGTTCAGCTGGATTTGTCATGGCACCATTGCTCTGTGTGTGTGTGTGTGATGGCTCTTTTAGAGGTGTTTTTGCACTGCAGGACTAACAGACCGGTTTGGGGCAGCCTACCTATGAATGTCTAGTGAAAGACAGTCCAGAACCGAGACAAAGAACAGCAGAACATGTGCAGAAAGTGTGGGCCCCATGTGCCTCCAGGATAAATGGGGGCCAACATCTGTGCCTCGGTTTGTGAACGTCTATAAAGTCCTCACGCTCCCAAACACAAGGGTGATTAGGTCATCAGTGTCCACGGTGTTTCCTCAGTGGTTTCTCAGTGACTGGACCAACATCCACACACAGCAGGCCAGGCAAGGCAAACCCCAGCTCACCAACATAACACACAGCCTGAGGTTCAACTCATTCATGGAAGAGGCACGGCTTTCAGTTCTTAGAACTCCTGAATACTGTTCAAAGGTGAACATTCATCAACGCTGACTGCAGTTTCTGCAGGTTGACAGCTCAACAGCTGCTCTTCATCAAATACTTTGAATCAGGCAATCTATCTGTCTTATCTATCTATAGACACATAGATACTGTACATGTAGATGTTTCTCTTCTACTTTATCTGTTTTACCTGCATACTCCTCACAACACCCAAACAGCAAAATTGATGTGGCCCAAATCCGGCTCACTTCAGCGCTCTTATCTGGCCCACATATGGTGTGGAATTACAGCACTCAGGTGGTCCTGATCTGATTGCCACATCTCCACCAAAATGAACCAAATGAACCACAGCTGGCCCAGTTCTGGGCCACTCTAGACTCACAGGCAGATCACCCAGTGCTTACTGTGCCAGATCTTAGCCAAACCACATTTGCTTTTCTACATACATCCACTTCATCAGGGTCAGATGAAGGCCACCAGTGCTGTATCAATGCCAGAAGTGGGCCACGTTTGCGTGCTATCTGAGCATACCTGCCTGCTCTCTAAGATAAATCTCACTGTATGTTGTTTGTTAGGTGTGCACAGCTGACTTTGGTCCAAACACACTCTGGCTTCAACACATGAAATTATATTTGGCTGCAGGCCAGAATGAATGATGATATTTCCCAAATGTTTGGACATGTCGGTTAGTGCTGACTTCTTTAAAGAGCTCTGTGAAGGTTCTTGGTTTTAGGTTTAAATTAAACTCAAATGCAGGAAGGAAGGAACTGCAGTGATTCTGTGTGTGTGTGTGTGTGTGTGTGTGTGTGTGTTCATGTCCTTGGCCTGCCAAGTGCTGACCCAGTTTCCCTGCAGTGGGCTGGCATCACCTGCGAGCAGCAGCAGGGTGCACAGAGACTCATTCACACAACTGCAAACATACACACACATGCAGAAGCAGGCACGTGAGTGTGTTTGAATCTGTACATTTAGTGTGGGTACCATAGAAACATGCCGTGTGTGCGTCTGTGTGTTGACTTTGGCCTTCTAAAAGAGAAGCTCAGCGCTCTTCAAACGGTTTGGACCATTCTGCGGCAGGCGTGAGTCGCCAGGAATTTCCAGCACGTTTATCCAAAATACACACGCACAACTCATGATAAAAATAAACAGAAATCTGCACACTTTGGGCCTTGATGATGATTCAGTTTGACTTTTGATAAAGCCTTCTGCTCATGTCTGTTGTCTGACTCATGGTTGCAAAACTATGTGCGGGACAAATAAACAGGAATTAGCATAAACACACAAACACTTATATATTATAAACTTATATTTATAAACAATGAATATATGTGGAGAAGATTATGTTATTCTTGACTTCAGTGTGTGTGTGTGTGTGCTTGTGGAAATATTTTTGCATATTCATGGTGGAATTCCTAGAGAAGGAACATTCAAATAAGGCAGGAATATGAAGTGATAAAAATGACTTTTATTCCACATTAAAATGCAAAATCTGACTCTGACTTTCACAGAATGATCCCATCAGTCAGGCCAAGACACAACAATGTAATGTCCAAACATGAAAACAAATATATAATATATATATACTGTATATACAGTATATATGTGTATATATAGCACAATAAACAGGACAATCTTCCACAGACCTTTGTAGACTGTGGTGATAAAGTGAGACACATCCCAGTAGAAAGTTAGCAAAATGTAAAATCCTCATAACCTAAATGTATGTGTATACATAACACACACCAACATCTGCAGTAACAGACATGTCAGACAGCAGTTAAACCTCACAGTTCACTCTATAAACATAAAGATTCTCACACTACACTGTCCTCTGAATTCTTGACGTGCCTGTGAAACTGTACATACCACGTCAAATGATGACTATGTCCACATACTGCAGGTACACTGTTAAAACAAACTGCACAGCAGCAAAACTATGAGGGGGAAAGAATGCTGGAAAGAAGCAAGAGAAAACAGATGAGAGGTAAATACTGCAGGCCAACAAGAGAAAAGGCAGAAGCAAAGGACACTGAGAGACAGAACACACAACGTCATGCAGCCTCTCGCCAACGTGACACTTTGAAAGTGTTTGCATGACTTTTTTCTGCCCTAACCCACACTGCATTTTTTGCTGGCTTCTGCATGTCCACACATGTGTGCATGTGAGATGTGTGAGTGCATCTTTGCCTTCGCACACATACTGTAAGTACATGCACATGTCGTGTTTGTGGCCTCTGCCCCTTGTTCTTGTGTTCTCTCTGGTTTTCAGGCTTGCAGTCATTGTGTCTCTTTTGTCTGCGTTGGCTTTGTTTTCCTAATGATCGGTCAGTGAAACAGCAGCGGTTAGCTGCTAAACCAGCACACGGGTTTTGTGTCTCAACACACTAGGACAATATGAAGCGAGCTGCAGCTACATAACCACCAGAAGACCCAAACAAAGAAGTGCTGGGAGCACTAATCGTCAGGACAAAGAGGGACGATCGACCCCTCCAACACTGAAAACCCAACCTGTCTCCTGCTGGGACGGGCACTGACATGTTTTCCTCTTTTACCCATGCTTATTGTTTATGTATATTCAGACCTTCATTAACTGGAAGGCTTTTTGCAGTCTTGTTCCTGGAACACATTGAATGGAGTATGCACTTTGTTTTACATTTTAGATTCTTCTGACTGCATTGCACACTCCTGCATTTTTTCAATCAGCTTCACCTGGAATGGTCTCTAAAAGTCTTGTTCTGCTTTGTCGTCACTCTGCTGTCCACCTCATCCAAAACCATGTCAATTGGTCAGGTGATTGTGGAGACCAGGTCATGTGACCTAGCACTCCATCACTCTCCAACTGGACAATAAACTGGAGTGGTCACGAACACTGAGGCTGTTTACAAGAAGGGCATGAGCAGACTGTACCTCCTGAGGAGACTCAGGTCCTTCAAGTGTAAGTACCACTAAGCACAAAGCAGATGTCATGTCACTGCAGAATACTGTGGTAGCCATGCTGGTGAAGTGTGGCTTGAATTTTGAATGAATCACCAACAGTGTCTCCAGCAAAGCACCCCAACACCATCACACCTCCTCCTCCAATGCTTCAACAATGCTTCACAGTGGGAACCACATAATGTAGACACCATCTGCTCACTGTTCCTGCTTCTGAAAGGACATGGTGGAACCACAATCCTCACATCTGGACTCTTCAGACCAAAGTGCAGATTTCCACTGGTCTAATGTCCATTCCCTGTGTTTATTGACCCAAACAGTTTTTGTTGCTCTTCCTCAGTAGTGGTTCCTTCGGGATCTACTACTAGAACTCTCTGAAGTATCAATACATTGAGAGGACGGGGAATTTGAATGAGAAGGTGTGTTCAAACCTTTGACTGTTTGTGTGGATGGAAAAAATATATACTTCAGATTTGGTTGGACTGTCCTTTAAAGTGTTTGCTTTTGTAAATTAGTTTGAAGTACATTTACTTTTAATCTACTTGATTCTCATAGGGTTTAAACAAACACTCTCCAGCTTCATTAAAGTAACAAACAGATGGTTGTGTTAGGTAGTGATAGCATCCACATATGTACTTTTACACTAAACATGTGTCTATACAACACTTACCATCTCCAGCTCTTACACAGAGATTAGGAGTCATTTCCACAAGCTGTTTTCCAGTTTGGACAGGAACATCCCTGTACCTCCCCTGCCTCCAGCTCAAGCTCAGCAATATTATACTATATAAACATTTGCTTCAATGTTGATTTATTCCGTGTGTTTACATTGATTCTTATTTATCAGTACTCACAGCAGGAGAAAGTTCTGCACATGCACATTTCTGCAGCTACACCTGAGGAGTACCTGTTGAAAGATGGATGAATGCATCCGTCACTGTTAGAGCAGATTACGGATCTTTTCAGAGTCACCCTGTGATGTCACATAGAAGTGATGTTTGAAAAGCAGACTGTGAAATGAGGAAGCACAGGGTGGAGGCACAGATGACTTAAGACTCTGTCATCGGAGTTAGTGAACACGTTCATCCATGTGTGGAGTTTTGATGTGTCCGTGTAGGTGTGTGTTTGTGTATCGATATGGTTTCAGATATCAGGAACTTCCAGGAATCAAGGGAACTTTGTGGGAAGGCAGGTTCTTTACCACCGGAGTCTCATTTCAGTTCTGGTCCGCAACATAACAGACAAAGGATGTATTAAAACACAAAAACATGACAACATGACCTTATGAGTAAATTAAATGCACTTATAATAATGACCAAAGCTAGGAGCCCATGTTCCCATAGTTACTGCTGTAAGGCTTCATACACACACTGATTCTACAATTCGACTACAGTTACATTGTTGTTTACCACAGCAACACTCAAGGGGATTTATGGATAAATCACACAAAGTAATGGGGCCACTGTGTTAATTTTCTTGTGTGTATGACATTGAAATGACTGTATATGTATAACCAGTTATTAGCTTCTTTTGTGTGAAGCTGTGGCTTTATTGTAAATATATCTACTACAGCAGAGGATGTGCATCACTTATTATTAACAGGTCTCATAATAAGCTGAACAAGTCTCTCTGATAATGTCTCCACTAAACAAATTCAAATGTGTGTAAATGATGTAAATAATAGCTACATTTGGTCCCCAGCAGCCATGTTTGACACACATCCTCCTTTGTCAAATTGACTGCTGATGGTTTGGTTTATGCAGAAATATAAAACAATTCTAAAGGATTCAAGCAGTTTAGTAGTTTAGCAGATTTTACGATCAGAATTGCCTCAAGGAGTGAGCCTGAACCCCCTTAAGATCAACAGGACAGGACTCAGTTCATCTTCACCTCTAAGAAAAAGGCCACTTTGGAGGACACCAATGTTTACAGCTTAGGCAGAGAGGACAGCCAGAGCCTGAACCCCCTTAAGAATCACAGTAACAAGGAAAAACTCCCTTTAACAGGAAGAAACCTTCAGCCGGGTAGAGGAGGAGGAGAAGAGGGAGACAGGACAGAGAGGATGAAGGAGAGAGAGGAGAAGAAGAAGAGGGAGACAGGACAGAGAGGATGAAGGAGAGAGAGGAACAAAGATGCACAGACATCATGCATTACAGAGAACAATGACAGGTTGCTGATGTTGTCAAGCTGAAACTGTCGTGTTTACATTATAGTGGATAAATTGTCAGTTAATAAATAGTAATATTAATAAAATAGTAATTAAACAAAGATGAACAGAGATGGGTGTAGGCAATAAGCATTGGAATGGTCAGGGGCCAGTCTGCAGGTCAGCATGCAGGGAGAGAAACGAGTCACTATGAACCAGAGAAAACAGAGGCGAGGTCAGAGGGTGAGAGGGGGATTTGAGGGGACAGGGAACTGCTCAGTGGATCATGTTTGTGTCCCCTGACAGCGCAGGCCTATAGCAGCATAGCTGAAATCTAGGAACTACAAGTGAACCTGCACTCAGAGATCTGAGTGTCCTATTAGGAACATACGGTGTCAGATCCTGCAGATATAAAGGAGCTAGTCCATGTAGAGCCTTGCAGACAGGAGGGTAAGTATAGCGATTAAATGCAAATGGCAGTTGTATATCTACAAAAACTAAAAGATTAAAGTAGTATGGACATGCACTGAAAGGAGAATTTATTTAAAGAGACCTGGACATTCCCTGCAGCTAAGAGTAAATATTATCACAGGCTGGTTTCCTTCTGTGGCCGTTTAAATTGCTGAGGTGTTTGAGTGTGTCTACATAGAGGTAGAAGCTGCTCCTGTGCTAAAGACCTGTGTGTGTGTGTCAGGAAGTGTGTCAGTGTGTTACATTCATCACAACAGCAGCACCTAGAAATTCAAAAGTCAGTGAGATTGAACAGCTCAGCCTGAACATAACTGCCTCATAGTGTGTTGGACTGTGTGTGTGTTTAAGTTACACACAGAGGTCTGAGGCATCAAGGCCGGTGGGAGTGGGTGGAGAAAATGAGCCTACCGATCAAAAGAAAAGAAGGGAGCTTGTTTGGAACGTGATGGATTTCGACCCAGCCTATATGTTTTCATACAGAGCCTATTTTGTTCATGTCACACCCGTACATGCTGTCATCAGATGTTTCCTCCCCCTCTCCCCCTCTCCTCCCTCCTCATCTCTCGCTCCCTGAATTCATCTCTCATGTTTCAGGTTTATTTTGTCAGGGTTACCTTCTGTTTACCCTGCTCTCGTGCGGTGGTTCAAGTACATGTTTGTGCTCAGCGGGGAGCATTTGGACTATAATTAGACTAGCAGCTTTCAGGTAAACAAGTCAGAATTTAGGTCACATACTTGGGATAAAAGGGCGACACTGTGGGTGTGGTTTCTTTACAATTGTGTTACTTTAAAGTGACACTGGTGGTGAAATTCTCTTTACATTGTGAGTGTATTTCTGCATTAATGTTGCGTTTGATGGGCTTCTCAGACACAGGGACATCTTCCCTGCTATAAGTCTGCAGCTGCTGTCCGCTCATGCATGTGCGCTCACGTCTGCAGGCTTTTTGCACAGTTGTGGCCCAGAGGAGCAATAAACAGCCTCCTCCTCCTGCACAGCCTGTCTGCATTTTGTTTGGGCTGTACATCACTGATTTCTGGGTTACTCACATTTTCTCTTATCCTCGTGTGTAAATTTAAAACACTGTTTAAACAGGTGGAGAACTTCTGGTCTGCATGTTTATCCTGTCAGACATCTGCACTAAAATAAACACTTCACATATTTGGCATTGCCTGTTTTTTTGTTTTTGTCTTATTAACCCTAACCCCAGAGATTTCTCCCCTTTATTTCTTTATTCCTCTATAACTTGGTTTTATTATTTAGGTCATAATTTCTTCAGTTCTGTTCTGTTATTTTGAATTCTTGTTCTAGTTCTTTTCTCGTCCACATTTCTCTTGTCAATTACATGTCGAGGAACTTAAATAAAAAATAAAAATGGATTTAATGTCAAAACCATTTTAACAGTAATAGTGTCAGGGAGGATTTCAAAATCACATTGCTTTGACCATGTCTGAAAACAAGGAAAGTTGTAAAGAATATATTTTTTAGAGAAACCGCAGTGCTGAAAGAATCTAAATAAATGTAGAGCAGGCAACATGTTGGAAACTGTACAGTAAATACTGTAAGTCTTTATTCATTTGAACATATATGCACAAAGATACTAAAAACAAAAAATCCAATCAAACTCTGTCATAATAATAATAATAATAATAATAATAATAATAATAATAATAATAATATGATCTATTAATGCTTGATTCTAAAGCATTCTTCACTCTGTCTTCTTCTTCCATTCATGCCTATCTGTTCTCAGTTACTGATCCTCTTCTTCCCCTACAGCACCATTCTGATCCTCTCTCTGTCACACACACACACACACACACACACACACACAGACTAGAATAGAGACCCTGGGGATGGGAAAAAGAGAAGCTTCAAATCCAGGTCATGCATTGATGGTGACTTGAACACACAGAGACATTTGATCTGCAGACTTGTATTTACGTCCTCACAGCACGTCAGCTGCCTCCATCGCACATGAACAGAGAGGTTTGGCAAACCTGTGCACAACACCTGGAGCACCGTCACCAGGACTGTAGCAGTGCAGAGTCATTTGTTTGGTTATTTTCAAGTACAGTATGTCCAACAAGCTTTTTAATGACTCTGATTTATGCGTGTTTCACTTACAAACCTACTGAACTAACATTCTGAGACATTAATGAGCTGTTGATCATCTCATCAGTGAAATAATATCTGCTGACAAATATGAGAGAAGCTGCAATGAGAAATGAACGCAGCATACAGGCTTTCATTAGTCCCTATTTAAGCTGCACAATAACAGCAACATGAGGCTTTTCGGTCAGAGTGTGTACATCATGTTTTACAGTCTGTGCCATCAAGTGTTCAATGAGCATCTGATTACAGGCAACAAACAGAATCCCTCCCCGCTCGGCTGTTTGAATTCATCCGTCTGTCTCCTCTTCTCTCCGCTGGTGGAGTTTGTGTGTCCCTCCCCAAGCAAACCCTTTGGTTCAGTTGCTAGGCAACCTCTGCTCTGTCTCTGCCCTCCTTTCACTCTGAGCAGCCTGCTCGCTCGTCTTGTCTGAGGGAGTGAGTGATGCAAGAGGAACATGCTAAATGTCATAGACAAGGAAGCTGAGTTGTTGTTCAGTGTGTTTGGCTGAGTTTGATATTTATTAATCTATTTTATTCCATATAATTTATTTTACCTCTGTTCAGGCTGAGCTGTGGAAAAAAGTGGAGGCTGATGTATTCAGAGAGAGGAGGGCCTAAGAGTCTCTGTGGCCCCGGCTGTGTGTAGTGTTACAAATGTAAATATGGCTGTTTAAGGACCAAGACCAGGAAAAGCCACAATGATACATGACAAATCAGCCCCCTAAGAATGGTCCTAGTCCTAGTACAGGTCACTGTTATACAATGGTATGTCGTCTATGCTGTAAGTGAGCAGTCTTGATTAAAAGTGAGGACTGGTATCTTGCAGCACACACAGTATAACAAGAAACATTTTGTCTTAACACTTTTTGAGCATCATGGCAGAAGTGAAAGGAATAAGTTTAGACTTGAGAAAAATAATTGTTAAGGTCTACAAAGCAGGAGAAGGTTTACAAGTTTATTAAAATGCTTCAAGTTTCATGAACTGGTGTGAGAGGTTTATCCAGGAGTGAGAGTTATTATCCAAAATAGTAAAGAGCCGAGAATGCCAAGACACTAGTGAAGGATTTAACCAAGTCTGGACCTGCAGAGTCAGAGAAGACCGGAGTCCTGGACTGTCAGGATGCAGAGCAAGACAAACTCCACCTCTGCACAAAAGAGACAACCTGGACACAGAGCACACACACTGGAAGTGTGTTATTTGGTCAGAGGAATAAAACTAGAGCTCTTTGCTCACAGAGATGTTGACTTTGTTTGGAGAAAGAAAAGAGAGGAGTAGAACTTAAAGAACAAAAGAACACGTTCATTCAACAATAAAAAGCAGACGTCTCTTCTAGTGAAGAACTACGTCCAGCAGAGCAAAGTGAACATTACTGACTGACCTGCACAAAGTTCTGACTGAAATCTGACTGAAAATCTGTGGAGTGAACTAAAGACCAGGGTCCATGTCAGGAGACCATCAGACCTGGAGGAGCGAGAGATCCACCAAAGAAGAATGGACCAGGATTAAGCAGAATTAGGAATATCTGCACAAACCAGAATTGTACACTGTATTTATTTATTTCTTAACTTAGTAAAAATGTCTCATTGCTAAGCACTGATGTCTGCAGTCTCTCATGGAACCTGGTTTTTCTGAACACTTGCAGGTTCCTCTATAAAATACTGACACACTTTCTTCTTTAAGACATTTTCTGATTGTAATGCGCTATATAAAAAAATCAATTGAATTTTGTTTGTTTTTTTCTGATTTCTGATTTTTCCGATCATCAATAGCTGGAGCGCGCTTCTGGCCACGCGCTCATCTTCTCCAGGTGCAGAGATGTTTTGAAGCTCACCACCTGAAGCGTGAAAGTTCCTGTCATGCCCTTCACAATAAAATATTTTCCAAAGACGTCAATCTGCATGGATAATAACAACAACACGACAACACGACAACACGAATCATGGGCTGTGTTTATAAAACACAGCGCATCGTCTTGGTCGTGTGCATGAAGTTGTCGTGACATTTTACGAATATTTGTATGCTCTTATTTTGAAAGAACCCTCTGGGTGCTTCCTGCTTTCTCGTGCCACAGATTGAGTGACTTGACGCAGGGTTCGCTGTCGTCAGCCTGCAGCATCAGGAACAATAACTGGTCCCGGGTATCACCTGGAAGATGGTGGCTAAACAGAGGATCCGCATGGCCAACGAGAAACACAGCAAGAACATCACTCAGAGAGGAAACGTGGCCAAGACGCTGGTGAGACACAGCGACGTGCCAGCATGACATTAGCCCAGATAGGTGACGTTCACCCCGGTATGAGCACAGCGGCATGATGGGGGTGATGGTGGTGCTGCTGCCAGCTGTCAGTGTTCACAGACCGTGACTTAGGGCGTTTAAAGCATCATTGTGTGTTGTTGCCATTAGGATCCAGATGTGTTCACTCTGGAGGCTCGTTACCGCCCTCAGGAGCGTAACCGGACTCTGCTGGAGGGAGACCACACATAGACCCCACACATACAGGAATGAATCCAGACACGGTCCATCCACTGGTTTATCAGGTTGAATTATGAGTTAATCTGAGAAGAAGTGTTTCACAAGTGCAGCATTGATTATTAATATGATGGATGGAGGGCAGAAGATGACAGTTTCAAACATTGATCACATGTTATTATAACATAGATTATCTGTGTGTTGTCCTGCTGTTTGTTTTGCTATTTGAAACTCTGACCTACATAGATAGCATTTGCTGACAGTCTAGATTGTAAATATAAACATTTACATCCTGTCATCTGTTTGACTAAAAGATTTCAAACTGCTGTTTAGCAGTATCAGCAGATTATCTAAATATTGTTGAGTTGACCAGAGTTTAAAGTGTAAAATTTCATTTTATGTTAACCATGGCTGTTTTGTGTCCCCTTATTTTGCATGTTTGTCAGGGGAGAAACTGTTGTAATAATGGAGAAGGCTTGGAAAGGATGAATCCTGCTGATGCAAATGAATAGAAACAAAAAGTTTCAATTGTACATTATCTTCTGTAGGTGGTCTTCAGTTAGGGCAGCATGCACTAATGCTCATCCATTTTTAAGTAGATAGTGTCATTTTAAGAAAACGATGTAACCTTGGGATGTGCATACTCATCAGTGTCTTTGGTCCAACCTAGAGTACAGTCATGTTCAAAACCCCCTCTTTAAATGACCTGATCATAGTGGGTCTGATAGGCATATACAACCTCAGACAAACAACATGTAACCTTTTTCACTGTGTAATTATTATTATTATTATTATTATTATTATTATTATTATTATTATTATTATTATTATTATTATTATTATAATTCTATAATTATTTTATAGCAAAAATGAATCTACAAAAATGTGTTCTATACTCTGTCCCCTCCTACAGCTTCCATAGAATTGAATTAGGTGAGCTGCAGCAGGTGCTGCTGATGATCAGTCCTTGATGAGTTGATCATCAGCAGCTACGTGCAGACCTCTATAGAAACAGACGTTTTGGCAGTTTGCTTTTGTCAGTCTTCACAGGAGTGGGCGTCCCAGCCCAAGATCAGACTCACTGAGTCGTCACTGAGCATGCTCAGTGTTAATGTGTCAGCACAATTAGAAGAAGACTGAACAAGTACAGTTTGTTTGAAGGGTTAAAAGGAGAAAGACTGTTCTGTCTAAAAAGCACATGGAAGCAGGACTAAGGTTCACTAAACTGCGTCAGAACAAAGAACAACACTTGTGGAACAATGTCCTGTGGACAAAGTGTACTTGTTTGGTCTTAATGATCACCACCATGTCTGCTGAAAACCCAACACAGCATTTAACCAGCTACAATCTTACACACAAAAAACTGCTTAAAGGGGATGAGAGAAAAGTAATAACTAGCAGCTCTAAAGTTCATTCTTCAGCATCTGATAAATAAATAAATAAATAAATCCTAAGGGGTTTGAGCCCCTCAGCTGTTTCCAGGGGAAGAATGAGGAGCTAATATTTCTGGATACATCTTGAGTGATTTTAAGGTCAACATTATTGAATAAGTTCACAACTCTTTATCCTGAAAGGCATTTTTCCACCGCCCTCTGTCTCCAGCATGTTTATACACCACCACTTCACTGACTGTATCAGCTTCTCCCACAACATGCAGCATGTCCAAACAGATGATACATCATGGTGAGGCTGATGGAAGGGCACCGCCTAAGTCTTTGAGTGAGGAGCCACAGTGTCCTGCCTGCACCTTTCAGTTTATAGACACTGATTCTGCTCAGTGCAGCCACATGTTGTTATTGTGGACAGTTTGTCCTGTTTAAAACATGCCAAGTGGTGATTTTAGCTTTAAGACCACATGAAGGTAACATGAAACACTTTTACTTTTGTTTTGCTGCATCATGCACATTTACAGAAGCTGTAATGAAAATGTGTGTGTGTGTGTGTGTGTGTGTGTTTTTCCATAGCGACCACAAGAGGAGAAGTACCCTGTGGGTCCCTGGCTGCTCGCCCTCTTTGTCTTTGTTGTGTGTGGATCAGGTATAGACCTTTTACAGTATCTACAGCATGTGTGTGTAATGTTTGCACTCCATTTATTATACAGCGTCCCTGTCCCTGGTGAAAAGTATTATTTAGTATATTATCTGAACATTTCATTTATGTTAATTACAAGACTGACATTGTGGTCTGATACCTTATGCTTCTGTACATAATTGAGCTGATATGATGATTGATTACAGTCTGCAGCTAATGAGGACCAGATACAAATAATAAATAAAAAAAATAAAACATAAATAAAGCAAACAAGACATTTAGGCACTGATTAATCCTAAAAAAAGTCAATAAAAAGTCAATAAATAAGGAAATTACTAGAAAGGTCAATACAGAAGAAATAATTAAATTACAAACAAAATATTGATCACCTTCTGTATATATGCGTTTATGTATTCATCTTGATATGGTTTCCTGGGTCGCACTCAAAGGCCTGATGTTATGATTTTCTTCATCTCAGCCATATTTCAGATCATCCAGAGCATTCGTATGGGGATGTGATGTAGAAGGACACTCTGGACCCCTGCCCCTCCCTCCATGCCCTCACTGAGCCTGGCTAGCCCACCGCTTGCACACTTGCGTCCTCCTACCCCACTCCAGAGTCCCAGGGACAGACACCAGACCTCGGAGGGAGAGAGAACCCTTCCCGACCACCACCTCCGCTCCCTCCCCCGCCCTGGATCAGTGTTTACAGTGTTGCAGTCTGTGGTACTGACAGCTTTTCTATGGACAGTCTGAAACCACGCCGGCTGGAGAACTTTGTGTGTCTCATAATTCACTTTGGCACCTGTGTGTGTATGTGTGCGAAGATGTGTGTGAAGCTGTGAGATTGTGCAACCAGTGTTTCATGCTAACAATGTGCCATAGCTGTCTGTTTCACTGTTAGTCTGTGCTGTGAGGACGATGTTTTTTCAAATAAATGTTGAGCATATAGACAGAGCCCACTGTTCATTCTGCCTCTGCAGACTCCTGCTGTTGTCAGCTTGTGTCAACACACACACACACACTCACACATTATGTGGTCATGTGTTTGGTGGAAGTGGAGGTCCTGGGCTGAAGTGTAAACACTGTGAGGGAAGTGCACCATTAAATGGATTCAGTGTGGATACATCAGCAGGGACAACTTACTAAATCATTTAAAGAGTGTTACAATGACTTGATTATAATCTGAGTACAGTTGGAGACACAATGATCAGCCTCCTCTATACAAAGGTCATTCTTATCATGTAGTTCCCACATCTTCCAACATAATGTTTCTGATTTAAGCTCCCTAAATATAGTTTTGTTTTTCATCATTTTACATTATATATAGAATCAGACTTATTTTCCAAAACTTAAAACTAACGAGGTCAGAATTGTGAGCCCATTATGACTTAATACTAGTCAGTTGTGTAGGTAACAGTCTGAGTCTCTCGCTGTAGTGTTCAACAGGGTTGAGTCAGGTCTCCTGAAGAATCCTGGTCCATTCTTCTTTGGTGGATCTCTCGCTCCTCCAGGTCTGATGGTCTCCTGACATGGACCCTGGTCTTTAGTTCACTTCACAGATTTTCAGTCAGATTTCAGTCAGAACTTTGTGCAGGTCAGTCAGTAATGTTCACTTTGCTCTGCTGGACGTAGTTCTTCACTAGAAGAGACGTCTGCTTTGGATTGTTGTCATGTTAGAAAGCAAAGACCCAGTTCTGCTGCTTTAGGTTTTCTTTCCAGATATTCAGACGGCCTTCTGTTTTCATTATTCTACAGGACTCTAGTCTTCTCTGACACTTCAGGTCCAGACTTGGTTAAACCCTTCACTAGTGTCTTGGCTGTTGTTCTCAGCTCTTTAGACACATCACTCTCTTCATGCCTCTGCCAGGCTTGTTCTGCATTATTTGAATCTTGATGGTAGTACCTCTGACATCAGTTCTTGAAACTTGGAAGTTCTGTGATGTGTTAACGGCTCTTCTCTATTACACAGCAATGTTAATGAGGTAAAACAGGAAGAGAAGGCAGAAACGCACACAAACACAAGGCAGATAAGAAAACAGAGGGTTGGTGTTAAAATGGAAAAAATTTCAATGTACATACTGAAACTAACATTGGTACCTCAGCTCAATTGTGTGTATATGCAATGACAGAGAATAATCATGATCCCAGCCTCAGCATTATCAGACACTGGGCAAAAGCAAGTTAACATAAAGGGGGTGGGCGTGGCACCATCTTTTTTCAAGCCACATTAATAGAGAGACTCGGTCTCAAACTTCCCTGGTCTATAGAAAAGCAATAAACTTTGTGTCGTATAGTTATTATTTTAAGAAAGCAGGACTGAAGTATGGACGAATTCTTTCTGTAAACAACAGAAAACAACTGCCCACATCAGCAGATTGTGAACAAGAAGCTGTAACATGCATAATTAGAGTGGAAAATAACCATAAAACAAAAATCACAACCACTTTGGTCTACATGTCTTAACTAACCGAAAAGGCACCAATCAACACAACTAATAAGCCAGAATTGACTCAGCTGTGACAGGCAAATAAAGGTTGTATGATTTGCAGCTGGAGTGCAGAACAGAGTGACTGGCTTATCATTTGTGCTAAGAACTCAAGTGACCAAGAAGCCACTCAGGTGACCTGAATGCTCTGCATGTTTCTGCCTGTAGAAAGCAGCGTCACTTCCCAAAAACTGCCGATCAGCATGTGGAGGCTTGATGCATGACTGCATCCAGGGCACAGAGAGACAGAAAAACAGAGGAACCAGGTCATTATTCTTCCTTAAGCATGTTTATTGAAAGTTGTGAAGTGCAGCTGTCAAGTGCAATTGTGGTATGTATGTTACAATATCTTGTCCGGGCTTTGCGGAAACATGCACAGAACATGAGCATACAACTGATACACAGAATGAAAAAGAAAGAACATCTCCAGAGTTTGTTTTTTTAAGGTATTGTTCATCCAAAGTACTTCACTGTCAAAAAAAGGTGCAATACTTCCAGAAAGAAAGAAAAAGCCAAGTGAAAATGGTTTTACAGTCAGTTAATGTTGCAGTAAGAGTTGTTGTCAGTTAAATAATCTAAACTCCTGTCCATCCTCAGCTCTGAAAATACAGCATTAAAAATAGATAACACAGACTGAGCAAGACCAGCACGTTCCTTGCTCATCTGCATCAATCTGCGTGACCTAGATAGCATCTGTTTTTCTCACCCGTCCTCCTCCTCACTATTTTACATGTAACTTACACTATACAGAAATATACATGATCTTCTGCCCATCAAACTTTTTAGGAAAAAAAAAAGAAAATGCAGCTTAGCCCAAAAATCTTAACCCTGTCAAATAAGGTTAAAATTACATGCCAGGTACAGGGTCGAGCAATCACCAGTGACGAGCTGTGTCCAGGGCAAAATGAGGAGCTTGAAATGTGAAATACTGAAAATAGAATATCATCATCTCCGTAAGAAACCATGATGTTGTTCATCCCGTCAACCCACAGTTGAAGAAGTAACGTGATCAATGCTGCCAAGTATCGTTGTTCAAAATAACCCCCACCCCCACCAACTCCCCCATTCCAGATGGGGACTTTGTCATGATAATAATTGCTCACATTCTTCATTTGTCACTCTTGAGAAGGCTTTTTAAACTCTCTCCTAAGTCTCTCAGTCTTTAGAGAGAACTTTTATTTACATCGTTCACCAAAAGAAGTAACAACCAATACAATCCTCCACCTCTGACTTCCCTATCGTCACTATAGTCGACATCACTTAAAATCCAGACGCAGGCACAGTGTTTTTTTAAATCTAGTTATATTGTCACCACTGGTAAGCTGTTTCATCTCGGTAAGACATTCTAGTTGATGACCAAAGGTTATTTGGCAAATGTTCCTTGATTCATCCACCCCCTTCCCCCCCCCCCCTACAGCATCCTAAGATTGTCAGCCTCCGCTGTGGCTTGAAGCACAGCACTGCTTGTCCTGCTGGCTGCATCCTTCTGAGATAAATATGTGCAAATTCTTGTCTTAACAGCGATGACCTCCTGCTGTAGAAGGCAAAGTTTGGCTCTGCAGCTGGAGCAGAACTCGTAAACTGTCAGTCGGTCAGTCTGTTTGAGGACCAGGCTACGCCGAGGGGCCGGAGTTGTGCGAGGCGGGCTGCGCGAGGGTGGCGGTGCTTGGGGGTCCCGGTGGGGGGACCGTTTGAGGGGCTGGCGGAGATCCAGTCTGAACCTGGGCCTGAAACTGAGCCATCTGTTCCGGGCTGGCCAGCGTCTTCAGCAGCGTGTTCTCCTGCTCCAGCTGGGAGTTACGCTCGATCAGCTCCTTGATCTGCTCCTTTAGGACCTCCACCTCCTCACGCACAGCATACATCAGGTGACTCTTCACCAGGTCCTGAAACAAACAAGAAAAGTTATATTAACGATGTCATTTGTGACCTCTTATAAAAACTGATTCTAGTCTGAATATTAATAATGCTGTCAATGTAATTCATTCAGACCTGCTCAGCCTAATGCAACCACTTGATAAGACACACAAAACTGTTAAACTGTTAACTGAGGGCTCCCTGAGTTTTCACCACAGGAATATATTATATTTATTAAGAACTAACCGATGACAACATAACATAGCTCCTACTCTAACTAAACATGTGATGTGTTCTTGTAAACTATTAAACACTAACGCTGTGATACAGGAAAAAGCGTGATGGAGAATATTCCCAGGCTGCTACGTCATGAAATCAGCCCACAATAAAGTGTCAGCCAATCGGAGGCCGAGATATTTATAACCAGGCGTGTGAGCCTCCCAGTTTGCCTAGCAACAGAGCTCACAGCAATGACAACAGAGACGCAGAAACCGAAAACAAAACCCTGTTTGACTTTCTGGGAAGAAAGAATTCCCAAACTTATTGTTTACACATTTATTTCTGATGCAATCAATTATAAAAAATAAAAAAACACCGTGACGTCACAAGCTGGATACAGCAGCTGGTTGTAGACTAACCGAGGTTTAAGCTGCTTTCACGTTAGCATAACACAAAAGAACAGAAGTTACATGGCGTTTATATTTCCAGTTAAATATATCGTGTTACTCTACTTCTGTATAGTAAACAGGACTTCAGCGTCAGCTGCATTACAGGCACAGTAGTCTGTGGACTCACCATCGCTTGTTCAATCTTATTGTCTATGGCCACAACGCTGGCTCCAGACGAACTGCAACAGAAGAAAGGAGAAAGAAACACATGTTTAGAAACAGGTCAGATTAAAACCACGGGAGAAGCGCAGCTGTTACAGGAAGCATCTGGAATTTTCTATAAAACCGTGGGGTTGGGTTTCACTGTGCAGCCTTCGCTCCTGCAGCGTCCTACAGCACAGAAGCATCCGGCCGCCTGCATCCCAGCGCGGGGCCGCGGTGAGATGCAGGCGGCCGGACACGGAGCGGCTCCACGGAGCGGCTCCACGGAGCGGCTCCACGGCACACGGTGTTTACCTATTGTCGAGCTTGACGTGCGAGCTCTCTGCGCTCAGTAACGACGACAGAAACGATATGGAGAAATTCCGCAGCTGGCAGACACCTAGGTCCATGGTCACGGTGTAGCACGGCGTGTTCATGCTGTTCATGTTCTACAGTCCGTCAACAAATAGTCCTGGATCGACCGCCACCCGGACAGATCCGCCAAACACATCCACCCAGCGAACCTGCTCTCTGTCCTGTCAAGTCCGAGGCTGGTGCACCGAGCGCAGTGGCACAGACACAATCCAAGGTCAGCTCATCTCGGCGATACACAAAGATCTGCAGCTCGGAGGGAGAGCGCATAATTTATCAGGCGACTCGACGACACGCTGCATCCTGATTGGTCGAGGCGGAGGGTTTTTGAATAATCTATGCGGGAACGCCCCCACCTGCCGCTCAGCTGACACGTTTTTGCATAAAATATTCCGGCAGAGGCGAGGTGGATGGAACCGGGGAAAACCGGATAGGAGAGGAAGAAGAAAGAGCTGTAGTAGAAAACAAACAGGCCAGAGAAGACACGATTTAGAACTGGAGAAATACTGCGACAACTCTTAAATCAGACATGTCTCCGCTTCAGCGCCTTTCACAACCTGGAATCCTTCTTTTAGATGTGTGAACCTGTTTTCAGATGTTTTTAATGACAATGTGTTATTATGCAGAGCAACCAGGGTAGATACAAGAGCCAGGTATATAAGCACATGAAGTGTTATTCTCTTTTGTATAAAATACCTTCATTTTAAGGATGTTTTTAATTTTACCAACAAACACTACTGAGCCTTCTTCAGCACAGCCCACGACAAGAAGTCCACACATGGTTTTTACTGTGATGTGTGTTTCTGTAGCTCACAGGACGATCATAACAAGAGGGAGCAGTGTTCTTCAGTTCACATCAAGAGAAGCCATGTGGGAATCCACATACTTCAAACCATTTCCTGCCATCTTGTATGTACAGTACATATGATGCCCCCATGTGGCCTTTTAAAGTACTGCACATCTGTGAGGATGTCAAGGAATCCCGCATTAAGAAAATGACATATCCATCAATATGTATCCGATTGCAGGATAATCAATAACCCCACATGTGCAAGATATGACCCGACTGTGTTTAATGTGTTTGTCAAACTTCTGATCTTGCAGTTTCAATCAAATTTTAAACAGTATCACACCCAAACAGGAGGATCTTTGTCACACAGTTACACCTAAAAACTCCTCCACACAGTAGACACAATATTAGATCCTTTCCCACACCCACACCTCCCAACACTCTCCTAAAGACCACGCATTCCATGTACAATCCAAGCTATCTGCATTTCTGAAAACTACGTATGGAGGTTGAAGCATGAATGTAATACCAGCTATAACTACATATGTGGAGAATCTATTAATACACATTTCTGATATGTAAGAGTTTGCCCCAGTTCCCTAACTCACAGTGACAACTCTGGAGGAACTAAGACTGCTGATGTGTGACTATACACTGTTCCAAACACAAATGTTGGCAGGTCTGAGTGATTGGGATTATTCAGGGAGATGGTTGCATGTAATATTTTGGATGATGAGGCCTGATTACAATTACACTACACATCATAAACAAAGGCTCAGTCAACACCTTTGCTGAGTGAGTCACCTTTGAAACTGGGGCTTAAGCCAATTCATTAGCAACAACTTAGTCCTATATATTAAGGAGCAGAGCCATGCACAGAGGTTTATTTGTGCTGATGTCAGTGTCTACTGTGTCTACGCCTCTGAACCCAATCAAACACTTCGGCACTCACTTATCCATGAGCCCAACGCCTTAACAAGAAGTTGTAAGCCTCTCTTATCTGTTCCGGTCTCATCTTTGACTGGAAGAGGGTTTAGTCAATTATCCACACCCAGAATACTGCCACTGCAGCTCCTGGGGGCATGTGTAGTGTTGTCCAACGTAAATGCTCTGTACAAGCTGTACCTGCTTACTATGAATGGTAGCCAGGAAAATAAAATGAGGTTGTTCTAAGAAAGGCCGCTCTGAAGAGCCACTGCTCAAAAAGACTTGCATGCTGTCAACTACAAATCAGCAGCACAGGAAACGCATGACACTGGAATTTATTTTGATTTAAAAATGTTTTCTACTTCTGCTTTTTTTTTTTTTTAATTTGACAACGTTCAAAGCATATTTTATAATGAATGTTCACAATTTTACTACAAATATTTTGTATTTATATTGATTTTGCATATTAACATATTCTCAGAGAGCTGAGATTAACATATTACAAAAAATAATACTTAAGCTTGATTGCATTAATAACTGTGTTATAGGTGGTTTTTGCATCTTTGCAACAACACTAGCCCAGTGACCTACTGTAGCAACATAACTGAGAAATGACCCACACTGTTGCTGGCAGATGCCCTCTTATGTCACAGTCATGATCACTTTCAAGCGCAAACAAGTACACATTTAGTTACAACAACAGAAAATATGTTGAGTCTCTACACAATATGAAGTTTTTTTGCCACTGTAGCATACATTAGGAACACCATGTTACACAATGCCAAAATGACAACACTGACCTAAAAATGGCAATGCCCTTACTGCCTTTTTGTTTTTTTTCAGAAACAACATAATAGCTACACAACCCTTTATGTAGCAACTGTCCCATGTAGTGATACAATCTACAGAATCCCTGTGGTGTTCCCTGCCTCTGTTTTACCTTTTGAGATGCTGCTCCAGCTCCCAGAACAAAAGCTTCAGCGCCATCTCGTCATGGCCTTGCACTTGTATTCCCCTCACTCTCATGGAGGCGTCCGTCAGCAGAACTTATACACTCCAAAAGTAAACTAGCAGTGTCTTTCTAAGCGTCTTTGCTTGAGTTTCACTAAACAACCCTCGTACCTTCTTTAAATTTACTCAACTAATCTGGCTCGAGTCTATAGCTGCATTAGCGGCTGCAACTGCACAGCAAATAAATGCAGCGTGACAGGTTACAGGGATTGTATATATGTGCTCCTCATTTTTCCCTCTCTGTCATCCATGTGTGGTGGCTGACCAGTGACTGAATTAGTGAACATAGACAGAGGGTGGGTGGTGACGTCTGATCATGTGATACTAGAGTTACATAAACCATCAACAGAGATTAGCATGTGGCCCAGTGATTTTCTTGCACCTACCACAAGCCCTCCACCCTCCACAGCCAGGGCTATATGGTAAATCTCATCCTCCCCTCTCCTGAATACTATGAATCAGGCTCAAAAATGTTTGGAGCAATGTCATTTTAGACACATATAAACACATGTAAGTCAGCTCACTATCCTTTGCCCTTACTTTCTCCTTACTTATGGTGGACAAAAGTCTGTCCACCCAGTGTGTCCTAAAAGTCTACTTATTTTTCTTGTCAAACAAAGGTTGTCACAATCACTCAGAGGTCAAAGTCTTCCAGATTGTTGGTCTTTCTTTCCAAACTGCAGTCGCAATGCTTACTTGTTGTTTTAGTTGGTACTTTCAAAGTGAATCATAATTTTTCTTGTTAGTGCCGGCTTTCTGTGTGACAGACAAGAGACCCTGTGCTCTCGGGTCTTATCTTGTCATTTCTCATTGAAAGGCAGCCTTAAAATGGCTTAGTGGCTCGGCAGATAGAAAACACAACATGCACATGCAGGGCCTCCGCCAGCTTAGAGGCAGCCGGCTAAGAAACAACAGGTAAAGGAGGAGCACAATCCAGGGGATTTCCCTTGTACCAACAGACAGCAGGGGTGAATCAGTTGCATGTAATTTCTGGGTGGGTTGTAACATTCTACCCAGCCTGTTTATAGCATTTTAAGTTTAGCTACTTAAGTATACTACTCTTAGGATGCTTTAAGCATGATCAGTCAAAGTTTGAGTTGATTTGATTGAATTCTGTGTCAGGCTCAGTGTCCTCCTGAGTGAGGTTCTGTATAGTAAGAACACACACACAGGTAGACCTGTTGGACTGGGGGTGAGTACAGCTTCACACCAGCAGCTAACACCGGAGCATGTGTGTAGGTAGCAACATCACTAAAGGGGATGTGTAGGACAACATCAGAATTATGCACGGTGGACATGGAAGGAAAAAAGGTCAACTACACCAACTACACCACACCACCGGTTCAACAGACATCATTAATTGGAATGGCTTTCCTGTATCTTGGCTTCTAATACTGAACATCAGAAAACCGTGAAATTCTGACACAGTATCCACCAACTCTCCAACCTGTCACAAGCTTTCAACAAGTTTGATGGTGAGGTAAAACCTCCAGCATATCTGCAGCAGCATGTTGAAAATTTCAGCTATGGAGACCAAAAGTTCAGGAGTTCAATAAGTAGCAATCATCAAGTCATCCTTAATCTGGTTATGCTGGATCTGTGCAGATCTGACCAGGTTTTCCAATGTTGTAAGAAAACAAGTGATACAAACCCTAATCAATATACTGTGAACATGAGAAATACACACATTACACACAAAAATACTATTCAAAAGCAAAGCTGGGCCTCTATTAGTCCATGATATGGACCCTTTGTATTTAACTGGCATCATTCAAAGAAAGACAAAATGTTCGATATAATTTCAAACTTTTTACACAAAAGACCAAGAACAGTATTGTTACAGACTCATCATCCAGCCAACAACTAACCTGTAATATCTTTTCTTAAGATAAGTAGAATCCTTATGCTAAATACTTTGCTTCTGGCCTAATTCCTGCTTCTTTTCTTGTGCCACACAGGAAAGAGTAATAGCAGCAGGTTCTGCTGAGTTTCTGGGGAAATGCAAAATCTAAATGTAATAAATGGGGCCTAGCATGTCCCAGTGATGGAAAAAAGAACCTATTGAATTGTTGAATTGTAAAGGCTTTTGGCTGAACTGTAGTTTGATAGTGGGTACACACAGAGACTTTACCAGTAAGCGCTGGCAGAGGTTTTTCCATAGTCACACCCTGACTATGGAGAATGAGACAGAGAGCTACTGCGTGAGTCAGTCAGAGAGGCTGGGAGGAATGATGAGTGGCCATTTTGGCCTCCACACGTAAGAGAGAGAGGTGCTATTGGAGCATTTGGGCTGACAACAGCAAGTCCTTAGTCCTCACTCAACTCACACACACATATGCGGGGGTGGGGGGCAGAGCGAGAGAAGGAGTGAGAGAGAGTCGGCTAGAGACACAAGGGCTAGAATGGCCTAGATCCACCGCCTCAGCATTTGTACTGTCTCAATGAGTCATAAGCAGAGAGAGGACAGACGAGCACAAACACATAGTTTATATATAACAGTTGCTTTGGTGAATGCATTCAACCCAACCCCTGATATTCTGACTGACCTTTTAAATAATCAGGTCAGATCTGAGCAGTCACTTGTGGAGTTACACAGGGTATATTAGTTCTACACATTTTACTGCTTTGGAAGAACAACAGTAGCAAAAATACATTTTGAATTTTAACAACAGAATGTGTTAAATTAAGAAAACAATGCCAATATAATATGTTTCATATCAGTGGTCCTTACTGTAGTATTTCAGTGTGTTGACATTAATCTAGCTTGTCTTGCTTATAAAGGCTGCTAATCTTATCAAGAATTTATCAAGAATAAAAAGGAAACTGTTAATTATAGCTACTACTAATCCTAGAGGCAATCAGCTGTAAGTTCCTTAGAGGGTTTTTGCTGCATTGGTCCCAGAGATGCTTCAGTGTTCTCTCTCATGCACATGCATGCACATGATTTAAGTTGCATAACATGTGTCGGTGTGTGAGCAGCAGGTTTGAATAATGTGGAGTGAAACCTGGCATTAAAAGGATTAGCAGAGAGCACACAGGGCCCATAGTGCAGACAATACAGCACAGAAATTATGCCAACGGCAGCAATAAAAGACGAGGTGACGAGAGCCTGGAGGGAGAAAGTAGTGAGGCAGAGAACTGTCAAAACAGAACCAACAATTAGATGCAGGTTCTTAACGGTCCACACAGTTGAATCAGTTTGTACCATTCTTGGTGCTTGATTAGTCAATTTTGTGTGTAATAGCACTTGAGGTATGACTGGATGATAATTAAGGTATTCACCTGCACAGGCTGAACTTTATTGGTTGATAACTACCAAAATTATTACAGTTAAAATTACAATAAGGTAACAATTTTAAATCAACATGTTTAAATATGGTCAGTATGGGTATCTTGCATGGGATTACTTTAATTATGATCACTGCAATTCATCTTAAATTTATCAAGTGGGTGGGACATGCCTTTCCTTGGTGATCAGACCTACAGAAACAGCTACTGAAGAACACAGCAGCTGATCATCAAGTCAAGAATCCATCACAGCCACACAGTTCAAGTTGTAAAAAACAGAGGAATATTGTGGCAACAATGTTGAAAAATCAGTATATTTCTAACCCTAACCAACAACAAACAGGTTTCAGGTTTGCAGAGGAAGACATCTTAAAACTTGATGTCTGGGGAACACGCACCTACTACACAGTCTCAGTTGTGTAGACAACAGATGGATGTGTGTGTGTTTGTGTTGGAGGACGGCTGTTTTTGTCTTATAAGCACAGAACTGAGTCATCTGCATCTCTCATGCTATACTCTACATCTCAACATACCACACTCTAAACATATTTAGTACAATCAGTCCAAGCAGTGGGTAGATACACTGGTAACATATAAATGCTTTTTAAGGTGATGAGTAAGGCTATGTTCAGACTGCCAGGCTGAAGCAACTCAAATCTGGCTTTTTCTGTTGATGTGAATCAAAACCGTTTTCATTTTTTTAATTCTGTTGACACAGAAATACGACTGACAGTCCAGATACTGAACCATATGTGAGTCGCTCCGGAACAAGCAGACATGTGAATGAGAGTGGTCACATTAGAGATTTTATGTGGCTTTTCACTTGCTGCCATCACACAAACATGATTGATTCTATTGTTGGTGAGGGACATGCATGTCATTTCAAAGGGCAGTGGCGTTCACTTTGAAGTGTGGTGCAAGTCTAATGCAAGACAAAATATAAATCAAAATACAGCATCAGTAAGCGTCTACATTTCCACTTCTGAGCTGTTGATACACAACAATGATCCATCTGAACTCCTTTTTTAGTTTGAGTTTACAGTACTGTACAGTAAAATATCTTGATATAAATATATATAAAACTGTATAAGGCAGCTCTGTCCTATCCTTCCATATACTGACATTAGCTAGAAAATCTCCTGCTACCACCAACCCATATACACACCATGATGTGCCTGCTCCTTTTAGGGATAAGCAGAATTGATCTGTCATTGATTAGCCAAGGCTACTATAATCAATACAATCACAGCCTTTAACTCTTCTATTACCTCAGGTGAACCCTTTTCATTTCCAAATTTAAAAATAAAATCTTGGCTCACAAACACAGAAATATAAAAATCAACTGATTAAGTGAAGAAACATTTGAAAGTTAAATGTCCTCCTCTGGTTTCTTTGCATTTTCATCAATTGCTGCAACAGGTCAGGGAGAGTTCATCAGATCAATACGTAGATCCATCTGACCCAGTTCTTTGCCTTCAAGATTACAAGTGAAGACGATAGCACACAGCACAGGGTGGATTAACCAATGACGGAATCCGTCACAGGCCTAATCTCTGACGACCACAGAGCTATCATAAGCATGGATTAGCAACAAACAAACCAACAAACCGGTTGTTTCCAAACCCAGACACCCTGACCATCATCATGCCATTTACAATGAGATGCCCATTTTCCCTGTTTGATGAACAGTCTATATAAACACCAAACTGCCGGCTTATACCGAGCAGGATATGTATGAGACAATGTGCTTATTACCACACACTGAAAAAGAAACAATAATCCACATCGCCACCTTCTGGTGACGATGAAAATTAAACTTGAGCTGAATTCACCAAACCTATATTCTCTGCATGTGGCTGTTAATGTTAATTTGGGACCTCGTTTAATATTATGCAGCCAAATGAAACCTTATTAAAGACAATATTAACACTGCACAGGCCTCTACCAATATTTATATATACACACACTACTGTTCAAAAGTTTGGGGTCACTTGGAAAGGTCTTTATTTAAAAAAAAAATTTTCAATTAAAATAACATTAAAGTAATCAGACATACGGTCTAGACCTTGTTAATGAGGTAAATAAATATTCTAGTTAGAAAAGGCTGATTTGTAATGGAATAAAGGTAAACAGAGGCACTTTTCCAGCAGCCATCACTGCTGTGATCTAATGGTACATTGTGTTAGCTAATCGTGTTAAAAAGGCTAATTAATGATTAGAAAACTCCTGTGAAATTATGTTAGCACAGCAGAACTGCTGATCAGAGAAGCTATAGAACTGGCCTGATGACCTCAAACCTTTGAATGGTAGTGTGTGTGTGTGTGTGTGTGTCTATATTATATTATATATAATATATATTATATATTATATTATACACACACACTATATATATATATATATATATATATATATATATATATATATATATATATATATATATATATATATATATATATATATATATATATATATATATATATATATATATATAGTGTGTGTGTGTGTGTGTAAGACTGGGGAAAAAGAACAACATTACTCAAAGACTATTCGATATATTGTAGTCCGTAGCTCAACAATCTGTAGAACTGAAGCCTTTTATCATTTTTCTTTGGGCATTGAAAACAATGAGTATTACTCCTTTCATTGTAATCAATGAAATATACATAACTTAAAAAAACCACAAACTGCTGACTTGGACACAAACACTGTAAGGCAATGTGCTGATAACTGTGAAAATGTATACAGTTACAATAAACCATATTGTAACTACAACCTCCTCACCCCTCACACATGTAAAAGCTAGACCACACTGCCATCTAGTGGCAAATGGAGCCACTCAATCTGTGGGCCCCCACCAAGGTCTGACTTCTTTTGACCATTTAAAATCAGTCTAAAATCTTACTGGTCTTCATTTGCTGTGAAATGCTGATCAGATAAGTACATAAAAAAAACAAGCTGAATACACTTTTGAAAAATGCACCTTTGTCTATTCAGACAGACTAAAATCGTTTCTCTCTCTGAGGTTTCCTACACAGATGTTCTGCTTAAAGTAGTATTCTAAAGTGAAAGGCCTTAACTGCTTTCAATGCAGGTCAAAGCCATGTCAGTGAATAGAACAGCACATAAAGCGTCTACAATGGCAACTGTTAACAGCCATCTGATCATCGAACGTATCTCACTTGACTACACATTCTTATGGAAGTTACAGTTTCTTTTGTTGGCCCATTGTTTTCTCATCAGAACTAATCCTCCTTTACATCAACTTGTCAATAAATGTTCAAATTCAGTCCTGCAGAAATGGTTATTTATTTCTAAACTCAGAGTTTCTTTTCTCATTGGCCTAGTGTTTTACCACTAACTGTCCTGCCAACAACTTTGAGAGGATTTTGGGTCATGGGTAGCCCCAATCCGTAGTTGGATGCATTACAGCACCCTGCTGGTCCAACTGAGTTCAGAGAAGCTGTAACAATGTGTTTGTTTCTGCTCCTCCTCTCATTTCACATTTAAATGTGTCATGTTAAAATTACAGTTTTGGTTAATTTGGTTCCTTACAAGTCTTAAAATCTGTTTCTCAGTAAATGCAACAATTCACACATCCCTCTATCAAACCTTTAGGACTCTCACAGCTGCTTTGTGGCCTTTCCATGACTCATTCATAAAAACACATAGGCTACGAGGAGTAGAACAAAATTTGCAGTTAAAAATGAATGTGTCGAGAAACTCAACCGACCAACATTTCAACTGTTTGGGAAAGAACTGAATCACATCTTGGAAAAATCTATAATAGTTTGGCTAACTAACAACAGCAGCTACTGTTAGGTTCTAAATGGGTTGCATGGGTTAAGAAAGAAGCTTAACTTTGTTTTACTGTGTATAGCTCTGTTGCATTATGTTTCCTCTTCCAGCAGAAAGGCTGCCTGAGCAGGAGCATTTAGAAAAGCACAACATACTTTCTTTCTCACATTCTCCTACGGCCACATCTAGTCAAGCTTGGGTAGAGTAGAGCTTGAACAGTGTGGTACTTCAGACTAAAAACAGTATTTGAACCATCACATGACGCACAGTTTACATGTAGGTGCTCCATGGATAAACTGGTTTAAGTGCGCAGCTTACAGATTGCCAACCAGCAGGGGGTAGTACAGCTCTGTTTACGGACCTGAAAAGCGTCTGCAGGCTGACTATACTAATGTTGGCATCCATGTTGCTTTTAAAGTGCCAATAACAGCGAGAGGAAATTTACTGGCATGTTAGACCAAGTGCAAAAAAAGACGTATTCACACATCTGAAGTTAATAAACAAGATGAAACAGAGTGGAGTGCACATGTGGGTCCAGCCTGTTCAGAATATAGATCCAGCTCAGAACATTATTGAAATCAAAGAATTAGGAGTTCTGTCAACAATCAACGTACATTTGACTAATGTTTTACTGCGCTGAGCTACATAAACCTACTGTACAATAAGAACAATATATGAAGTCTCTCCAGGCTTTCATTGTGCTAATAAAAGAAGCAGCTGGCTAGACTACTGGGGGGGGGGACCAAAAAGAAAATTTAACCCGCTCCCTCCAGCAGGATTCCTCATTCAGCCACAGAGCACAGAGAAGGGGATTAGCATGCACAAAGCGAGAATGAATGAATATTAAACCCTATGGGAAAAGACCCTCACTGGCTAGAACACTCATCACAGCTGAGCAAAAAGGTACAACTATCAGCCTCATAACTTCAACAGCTGTAGTTTTAGTATTTACAGACGGCAAAAACCTTTTCCACAGAGCTAGTTTAGCTTTTTTCCTTCTCTGTTATTAAACAAGATTAGAAAGGGATTTCATTTTCATGCAGCTTGATAACTCACTGTATGCATTGATTTTACAACAAATCTAACACCAAATATAAAAAAAAATCATTTTGTACTAAAAAAAGAATCAAAACCCATAATCAACAAACATAATGACCCCATTAGTCGTCCTCTAGTAGTAGCACTGACTCCGGTTATTAATATTGAGCTCATAATTTGGGATCTGCAGACAAACTGCCACTGCAACAGGGCACTTGCATCATTACAGATAAAGTTATGTCAATTATTATCATGTGTGCAAAAATGTGACGGCACAAAAAAAAACTGGTAAAGCTTTTTTGTGCACAAGCTAAAAAAAAGTATTTGCTGGTTTGTTTGATCACCGGAATGCTAATGAATTGAAAAACAAATACTTTGAGCTACTGGCTGCTTTTATTTCTAGTGGGTTGAGAGAGCACAGACACAATGACCCGATCTGAGAGAGAAATATAACAGCAAGAAATATACGTCAGACAAAAGAGGAGAATTCTTTACGCTGATAGCAAAGTCATCCACTGCATTCTCTCTTACTTGTGTGTTGCGTATGTTATGCGTGCGTGCATGTAAAATTCCTGGAGCTGACTGGACAGTGTTCTGGCCACAGGAATGCCAGCCATGATTCAGCACATTGCCTGCATGTTTAGGGGGATGACAGTAGCAGCCCACTAATGCCTAAAAATAAAAAAGCGTGGCTGAAGATGATATCTTGATCTTTATCATTGCTATTGGTTAGTTTTATTACGCCACATTATTTTTCACTGATTTAGTTTATAACTAGCAGCAGAGTCATTACACACTTTAAACTCAGTATGAAGTCAGTCTGTCAGTCATCTCCTCCCTCTGCAGTTCACGTGCACTTCAGCCAGCAGGTAACAGAGGAGGGCCGCTGGATAAGAGATAAGTCGCAGCAATAACGCTGCTAAGTTTTACAGACACAAATATTATTATACATAATAACAGACGGCAGAAATATGTGCAACAACTGCCTGCCACAATCTGCCTCTTCAGCTTGCACGTCTGTGCCCACTTCCTTGTCTAAGTGTTGTCAGAGTGTAGAGGAGGTGCAGCCAGCAGCAGCACACGTGCTAATGTTTTGACTACTACAACCATGCAACCACTATGACAAGAGAGATATAAAAGAGAACATGATGCTGAAAAACTCAACCACCCCGTGACAGAAGATCACACCCCAACAGACACAGCCCAAGGCTAAAACAACGAGGAAATAGGAGCGAGCAGAGTGCCTATGTATGCAGATTTGGACAGAGAAAAGACGGGAGCATCATCCTATGTCTTGCTCCAATTTCGCACCGCTACTGCTCACACCTTAAGCCTGAGACACACCAAAGCCCATACATGGATGACATATGGCTTCTGCAGCCTTATAAGCACTCCTACACAGAGTGCACCATGAACACACAACATGCCAACTGTTCGTGATTGAACCCAGCAATGGGATTTCAGCTGTGTTATTTCCATATTTTATACTGTAACAAATGGATTTTGAGTTATATGGTTATATTTGGATACAGTGGTACCTTGGTTTATGAGCATAATTCATTAACAGAAGCGTGCTTGTAATCCACAACACTTCTATACCAAAGCGAATTAAGAAATAATTAATGGTAACTCATATTATTTATTCCACAACCCATGTGTGTGTACATGAGGGCTTTACGCACACACACAGTCACAGTGCTATAGTAAACAGTATTCAGTTGCAGACATGTTGACTATATGGGTAAGGGAAGCTGACTGAGACCGAGCATGGGAGATGATTACCCACAACCTTGCAGCAAGAGAAAGAAAAACCACCAACTCACAAACAATTACGCAACGCAGAACACACTGTATACACACTACTCGTATTGCAAGACATCACTGGTTTATAGATCAAATTTATTACTTGTCTTGCAAAACACTTGCAGACCAAGTTACTCATAATGCAGTGTACTACTGTATTGCCTGATATAAGATTTAGCACTAGTTGCTGAGCTCTAGCTATCCTTTGCCACCTTTCCAGTTTCTACAAACCTGTTACATGCAGTGGACTACTACATTCACTACATTCATGTATCAAAAGAACCACAATAATGCTAGCAGGAGTTGTTTTTTCAGTTAACTTCCATTCACTGTCATGGTGCTGTGTCTGTTGGTGCATATGTGGGTTCAGGTCGGCAGGGCTTTTCTCCTCAGAGATGAAAGGCACACTAAAAACACAATCCATTATCATCCATTACAGGCCATTAGTTTTCCCACCGTACTCTTAAGTGAAACAATCCTGTTTATTGATGGAAAAATAAACCATCAGTAAGGAGGGGGCAGAGACAAACAAAATCAATGACGCATTTGCACATCCAAATAAGCAGCAGACAAAGGAGTGGAGATGTAGCTCAGGGGTTGGTATTAATCTCTATTAACAATCACATAAAAGAACCCAATCTTTTTCCTTCTGCCATTCATGCTTTCCCAACAAGTCACAGTAATACAAGGATAATACAGTAGTAAATATTCAGCAGTGCGTGGTAAGACCTCCCTCCCTCTCCTGCTCATACACAGCATGTGGCCGCTCTGTTGTGTTCTGGTGCTCTCTGGCTTGGTCTATGTGGTGAGAATGGGGGAGGTGTCAGCAGCATGACAAACAACAATTGCTGTTTACTTTTATTGAAACACTTCAGTGTTGGGAAAAATCAGAGCCCCATATAAAAGGCATTACTGGTGCATTTGTTATAAAGGCACTTGGTGTTTACACACAGTACAACAGGAGAGACCTGTCCAGTTTGGTACCTGTGTGTACATTAAGCCTATGGCTCATTTCCAGGTGGATGCAGCAAATTATTCCTGTGACTAAAAACAATCCAATTTAAAATCCAATATCTTACAACATTTTGCTAAAATTTAAGGGGACCATCACATGGTCAGAATTTTTGCCTATAGTGACTTTATACATTTATCAGTGTGGTCTTCTTAAGTCAGTAGGAATCCGCTTTTGATTTCTCAGCAGGTTTTTGCTTCTGAAGCATTGGTTCATATCAAAACATTAGTTAGCACAAAGGCATGTTAGGCCTTTTCCACTTTATAATAGAAACATGATGTTTTAAATCGGCTTAGCTTAACCAGTCTTGTTTTCATGCCTAATATCAAGCGCACAAACTGGAAAACTAGACAAGGGCAAGGAAAAAAACCGTCATGAAGCAGTTTACCAAAAATAAAGCAACAATGCGGGTGGACACGAACCCAGAACTCCTGGCTAAAGGGCCATTGTGGGTTGGAGTCACCCTCTGTCACTTCTCTCCTGCCTAATGCAGACTTTAGCAACTTTATATCTTAAAATGACTGAATTATGTGCAAAAACAGTTATTTGGATGAGGCTGTTTTGGCATATGTCCACTACCGTATTTTCCGGACTGTAGGTCGCACCAGCCAAAAAATGCGTAATGAAGAAGAAAAAACTATGGATAAGTCTCACCGGACTATTAGTCGCACCAGCGGGCCAGCGTAAATCACTACGTCTTTAGCGTAATGTTGCCTCCTGAATTCCTCTTACAGGGCTACAGGGCATTGAGAGTGAGACACATGCATTTAAACAAGTTCTCACATAGAGAAATGATTAACATTAAACATCCTGTAAATGAGTAAAAGGCAGACTACTGTGTGCTCATAGCTGTCTGGAATTAGCAACATATCAACCACACGCGTCACCTATGCTCGGAATGCAAAGTGTGGACAAGCAGGAGGTGGAGGCGAACCGCCAGGAGAGGGACAGAACAGCGACCATTATATCTGTAATGGGACGTCAGGACACAAGACTGATTGTATATTTTTCATATACAAGTCGCACCTGAGTAAAAGTCGCATAGCCAGCCAAAGGATGAAAAAAAAAGTGCGATGTATAGTCCTGGAAATATGGTAATTCAGTCTAAAGGGATTTACTGTATTACACTTACACAGATGACATAAAATGTAAGTAGAAACTAAAACAATGTGGTTGTTTTGTAACTTTAACACATCACATCAGTGAATGCTTCATGTAGCTGAGACACACATGATGAACTAACACTGACAACACAATGGTGGATGACTACATAAATGGGAATGAGGAAATATGTAAAGTTTATCTGATGAAAGTAGCAGCAGCAACACTTCTGCTCTACACACAACTTTAATGGCAGCACAAGAGTGAGTCTGCCAAAAACGAGCCCTGCAGTAACAGACTGGCACAACTGATCAAATGTGGAAATTAAAAGGTTCAAAGTAACATTCATGTCATTGTCACATGCATTTTCTTGTAAAATGTCTTTATGTCTGTCATTTTTGTGTGAATGTTTGAATACTAAAAAAATAGCAGCAAGACAAATATTTATGCAATGTATTAGGAAGACTCACTACTCTTAATTAAACAAGCTTGAACAGTTAAGTAAAGGATTGACTTCAGGGACACATCAAGGTGTGGCTAATGAAACCAGACTGAAACCAGACTGAAACTAGACTGAAACCACTGGATACCTGTTATAGCTTGAAGGATAAACTTTCTCAGTCAAACCTCTACAGAGCAGACTATAATGAAGGAAGTAAAAGAGTAACACAATATGATCAGTCTGGTTCCAGCTGGTACAGTCTGCTGTGCCCTTAGTGGACTAAACCAGCTTGGGTAGACTTTATTAAGTTTGGTTGGGTCAGCTTGGGTCACTTCCGCTGTGTGTTGTGAATTCTGGGGATCTCGTTGATCTCCACACAATGAGCAACAGGCCCAGCACACACCGACTCCCTGCATTGCCAGGGGGAAGATTACAAACAAAACAGCCAGCAGCAGAGATAGCCATCATGCAGCCAGCCAGCCAGCCCACATTCCCCTGAGCTTTCACACTTTGAAACACACATACACACACACTTGGGTTGCAGTCAGGCCAACAATAGCTCGAAAGAAAAAAGCAGCCTCCTCATTGATTTCAATGAGACCACTGACTGGGCATGTAAAAAAGACACAGTGTTTTATGCCAAAGAAGTTGTACCTGGTTAAACTTTGCACACAGTACAAAGCACCATTACTGCCACTGTTGGCAGTACAGAGATCTCTAGAAGTGGTTGACTCTTTTTGTTTCTTAGCCTGACATTCTTACAAAGACTGCATCCGCCATTGTTGGATTTACAATTTTAATAACCAACTACTTGTCCACTGTTAAAATTGTAGACATAAACATTACAGAGAGAAAGCTCTATGGGAAGCACTTCTTCCTCACAGGTTGGACTTGAGGCAACACTCTGTAGCAACACAACATCCCATCCTTTGGTACAGACAGGTATACAGTTAAGGTGATGCCCTCTATCTCGTTATAATACAAACTTCAGTAGATACATCTAAACCACTTTGTATTTGTTTTTATTTTATTTTTTACACATTCTATCAATATCTATTAATAATCTATTAATCTAAATGTTATATTATCGTTTTTAAACTAACTTCACAAACGGGCCCTATGGAAGGAATAATAATCTAAGTGCACATCCTCATTTAAAGTCACAGATGCAATTTTTCTGTTAGTACAAACATTTGAAAGAAGAACTAAAATACAGGACAAACAAAAACATGAGGATTCTAAGTTCACAAAACCACTTCTCATATACAGTAGACAGACGTCAACATGCATATAGCATCATCTATACTTTAAAGATCTTGGTAGACAACCTGCTTCTACGTTAGTTATATAATGCACATGCTATTAAAAATGTCTGATTCTAAATCACTACCAATGTCCAATAACACTCCCAGTCATTCAGCAGCAGCCTGCCCACACACACAACTTTAAACATGATCCATTAATGACTTGCACACATTAATGAAAATGTACAACTGATTTACTCCTTCACTGAAAGGAAGCCACACAAACACATGATACTGATACACTAAATACACTACTGCTATACAGATGCACCTTAAAAGGGGTGATTTATGACAACAGGGTTATCCAGCACATTAAAGCCTGAATATATGTTGACAGGAGCCCGGAGCCCGACGAACTGTACTACCACTGATGTCATGTTGACCCCTATCTGGACCATACTTGTAAATGGATTCCTATTAGACAAAGAACAAAGATGCGGGAGACTTTTCCCCTGCAAGAAATCCACAGAAGAATTTCTTTTCCAGGCCTCAACAATGCTTCATTTGAAGGTTGTTTTTTTCCTCTCACTAGGGTTACCATGGTGAGACAAAATCTTCCACTAGGTCAACATGGATGCTTACTTTAATCTTTAATGTTGAATCTTTGTTTCCCCTTACTCCTATCACTGCATGGCTTGTTTTGGCTTGTCTGTGTGTGGGTGTGTTGATTAGCTTACTGGTGCTGCCAATTTCCTCAAATAAACTTTGCACATGGTCATTAACGATGAAAAATTAAAATAACTGCACTGAGACACTGATTTCTGAGACACGTAATTAATCTGGGTTTTGACATAACGTTGACAGCAGCTTCCAGCTGTTTAGAAAATTATTATCTATGAATTTCACAAACCTGCATCACAAACGTGTATTTATTTTCTGAGATGCATGGAGATGCACTTTAATTGCCAAATGTGATTCAGACCTCAGTTTCTAATTGTCTGTCCTGTGATGACAAGTACTGATGACACACTTTTTATATGCCAAAATCAGAAAAACATGACTGCATTAGACTTATGCAGCTGGTGGGCAAGTTATGCAATTATGTGTCAGAGTAATGTCACTGTGCTGTGATAACCCTAGCTGTCACAGCACAAGGTATATTATACTTTGTCTCTTTGTAGAAAATGACATTTTTGGCTGTTAAGTTAAAGTGATATTCAATCAAATTATACCCATCTTACCACAATTCAGTAATTGATGATGTTCTAGTACAATCATGTGAGTTTTGTTTATATCTATAAAACAATCTAAAGTAATCCAGACTGCAAGTATTAAAAAATGCTGCTCTGAGACATCCTAAATAGATGTTACTCATTTCATGAACAAGAGCTAGAGATACAGGCTCGTACATCCATCAATGTCTCAGGTCTTTTAAACTGCTCACTGTGTCTCAAAGCACAGGATCATCAGTGCAGCTTTGCAAGCTGTTCGCAACCTTAGTACAATCCCAAAACTTCCACTGAATTTAAACACAAAAATCATCTATCCACATTTAATCCACTGTGCACTAACGTATTTTCAAAACATGAGTCTAACACTGTAGAGCAGTACACTGTACAAAAACATATATGATATAACGTAGAGGTTTTAATTCAGTCTTACTTGATTTTGAGGGATAAGTTGATTAAGTGTGCAAGGGTGACCTGGGAGGGTATCAAGGGATGCAGCTGTGCTACTTTTTGAAAGTTCAATCAGCAGAATTTGTCGACATCTACTCTGAGAGTAGATAAACTATACCATGACCATAATTCACAGAGACAATGTTCTCATTTGTAAAAAGGGCTTTGGTTTGGCACAAATGCAGATGATCATCAAAGACAATAATCCACCTGATCCCACATAGATCTCACATTCCTCCGAGTTAAACAGCATGTGATAAAAGTAGCTATCCCTCAGTGTTCATGTAGCTGACCTATACAGACATACTGAAGCATATTTATATCACCTTCTATTATACATGTCCAGGAATCAACTCCACTCAGGTTCACTTTTCTGATTTTAACCAATATGCAAAACAACCTATAAGCTAACAAAGTTAGGGAGTAAGGTCAAGATTTTTCAAAAGTAAAAAAAAAACAGGCTTAGAATTATGAGTGACTGAAATGTGAGCCATTTCCTGCTATTGTAAGGTGATTAAAATTCCTCTGTAACCTCAAAATGAGTTCTTAAAACTTATTGGAAGGACATTCCAAAGGATTTTCAGTAGCACAAGAAGAGAATGTGAAAAAGTAAGAGTGCTTTTTAAAAATCACTAAGCTTTTACTGAGAAAGAGAAATTATATGCATTTCCTGTCACCAACAAGTAAACCAGCATCTCTTTCTCAAGGTTTCATCAAAAGGTCCAAAAAGGCTTTAGACTGTGAAAGAAAAATCATTCATTTAAATCAAATATGTAGCCAAATATCTCATTCTACTACTCATTAATTCATCACACCTGCTGCTCCAATTCCTGCTTTTCAACAACAAATGTGCTGAGAAAGTGTTACAGCAAACTACACGCCCAGCAGAAATTTTGCTCTGTAAGTCAGTCTGGATTCTAGCAAGCAGGCAGGCGAGGGCAAAATGTCGAATCACTGCAGCCACTTGATAAAGACAAGAGACGTCACATCCAGCTGAGCCCTACTGTGTCCTACTGACAGAGGGCAGACAGAATGTAGCAGCTTGGCTACCGTCGGCTGGTTCTCTAGTATAACAATAACACTTTTCTTCCTTCACAGCTGCAGCTGCAGCAACCAGTGGAATCATTCAGCTTCAAAAAGATTCACAATTCTGAGGTCACCTACAAATACCCATGGCATTACTCTAAACTATTTCTAAATTGTCAACTCTGTTTATGTTGAATCTCTAAAAATCCCATGCATCATTTGCAAGAGAAACAAGTATGAAAAATAAAACAATTAAATTTCTTACCCATCTTCCTCTCCATCCACAGCCTTGAGACCAGCAGGTGCAGTTAAGGCACTGGCGGTTGCAACATTGCCCTCAGATTCCTGACCTTGGCCAATGTTGGATCCAGATCCAGCCTCCCCTCCGGACAGTTTGGGCCACCCCAACAGAGCCGACTGGTGCTGGAGGAGCAGTCGCTGGGCATCCTGCAGCTGAGTGGTGGTGAAGTTGGGCAGACTAGCATAGAGGGCACTGGCCTGGGCAGCATGAGCCAGGGCCTGGGCACTGCTATGATCCTGGGTCAAGCTGCCTGTAGATGGCTGACTATGGGGTACTACCTGTCGGGGCATCTGACCACTAACCCCAGTGTTGTGGGCTTGGGACTGGGCCTGATGATCACTCTGAGGCACACTCGGTGCAGACGCTTGGCTCTGATGGACTGTGCTCGGCAACTGGCTGCTCAGGACTGGATTTTGGATCTGTGTGGGGAGTGACTGTGGCTTCTGCTGCTGGCCATCCAGATGGCTTGGGTGGCTCTGAGCCTGCTGGCCAAGACCTGCTACACCAACGTACGAGGCCACATTTGTGGTGGCCTGAACCGAGGGGGGCTGTGTGTGATGGAGTGCCTGTGACTGCTGAGAACCTCCTATTATCTGGCAAGCTCCATTAGCTGTGCCTGAAGGTGCTGATCCACCTTGGTTGGACAAAGGTTGAGTGGAAGCAGCCTGGGGGATCCCTTGCTGTGTGTATTCAGGTTGCCTCATCTGTACAGTGGATGCTTGAGGAGTAGCAGCAGACTGTTGTGGCAGAGTGGCAATGCCTAACTTCTGCTGCTGAACACCCACTATTCCCTGTGAGGAACCTGCCTGATTAGCAACTGCCTGGGCATAGGTGAGCTGCTGCTGGGGCACAGCAGTTGTAGGAAGTCCAATGGTCGTCTGATGGCCTGGTATGGTTGTAGGCTGATGAATGTTTGTGGGAGCTGAGGGGGCCACAGTAGTCTTCACGTGTGGATGGTTGACATCCTGGGTGTGCAAGTGAGGCTGGCTTTGAGATACTCCCATGTTTAAACCACTGGGGAGGATTCCTTGAAAGCCCTGAGGAGGGGAGGCATAGTCCTGGGTATACTGGGGTACAGGGGGTCCACCAGCCTCTCCACTGCATGCACTCTCAATGTAATGGCTCAATGTACTCATAGTACTACTCACAGAACTGCCGCTTGTGCTTTCCCGCTCTGAGGCCCCAGAAACGCTCTCAGAGACAAACTGACGTATGCTGAGAGACCCAGTATCAGATGCAGAGGAAGAGGGAGCAGTGACCGGTGTCTCTTTGTCATAGAACTCAGTGCATGTCCATCGGCCCTTCTTAAAGGGTTCAGAGCTAGAGTCCAGCTTCACCACCCTGAAGCGAGAGCTAGTAATCACTGCAGGGGCTGAAGCTGAAGCAGGCATAACAGGAGCAGATGATACAGGAGCTGTGGCTACAGCTGTAACCGGAGCACTTACAGGCTGAAGTACAGCTGATCCAACTCTACTCTGAACCCCAGTGGGGAGCCCCGCACCTCCAGAGGCACTGACAGCAGCAGCAGGAGTTGTAGTTGTCATAGTGATACTGGAGTTGATGGTTTGGTGTTGCTGGATCATGCTGACATTAGTGGTACTCAAAACATTACCCCCAGTTGGAACAGTACCACCTCTTCCTCCGCTGCTGCTCATCACATTGAGAGGAAGGCCACCACTGCTACTACTAGCACTCGTGCTGATGCCCCCTCTCACAGGCACGTTGGCAGAGCTCAACATATTCACATTACTAACACTGCTGGTCTGGGGATTAACTATACTAACTGTAGTGCCTGTAGCAGAGCTGTGCATTCCAGGGACAGATCCTGGGGCCACAATCCCCACAGGCTGAGCAACAATATTCAGAGGGGCAGCCTGGGAAACATTCTCTTGAGGGCCCCCCACGTTAGAAGGCATCTTCTGGGTGACACAAGGTAAAGCTCCAGATGAGAGGATAGATGGGGTGCTCCCAGATCCGGAGGGCAAAGAGTAGACCTGGGCATGATTAGACTGATGAGGATGTTGATGGTGATGATGCACAGTCCCATTCACCATGGCCCCGCCATGCTGTTGTGCCTGATTCAGGGTATGGGGGTGTGAAGGCTGGTTGGGAGAAACAGCTCCAGGGGTCTCTGCTTCATGGAAATTATTCAGCGTCTCCTCTGAAGAGCTTCTCTCTGCTCCGACTATGTCGTTAGCTCGTGAGAGAGACACATCCAGGATTTCAGAAGACGACAGATCCTCCGTGTGGGATTCATCCAAATCATCGTAGCTTTCTGTATCCTCTGCAATGCTGTTGTTGGTACTAACAGATATCTGTGCTGGAGTCACACTTGTGATCTGGAAACCACTTTTCTTTTTTATTTGAGCGCCGGTTGTCTGTGTGGGCTGGGGCTGCAGATTCAGGCTGTGGGGAGGTGGATGATGGGGTCCCGGGGAGGATGAACCAGCAGGAGGTTGGCACTGAATCAACAGGGAGGGTTGAAAATCGTCGGCTGAGACGTGGCTGTTATTGACCACCGGGTTTGCCGGTGTTGACAGCGCGGTGCCGCTCCCGCTGCCTGTGTTGCTACCCCTCCTGTGAAAGACAGCCGGATGCGCCATCTTTCTAACACTGCCAGAGTCTGCTGCAGGGTCCGGATGATGCATTCTGAGAGAATCCGGGCGGTAGTTGGTCTCTGACAGTATGCAATAAGGTTGCACTTCGTTAACGGCGCCGTTTTGACAAAACTACGATCAACAGACAACAGGATCAAAAAGAAACGTGTCGCGTGGCTGTTCTCAAAATATCAGGCAAAGTTGAGCCGATATCAACAGCCTCTCAGGAAAGATTAGGATTTATCCTGTAACAGTTAGCCAGGCAAAAGAAGCTAGTGGCCGATTGCTCAGTGGCTAGCGAGCTAACGTCAGCTGATGCCGGTTAAGTACCTGTGTTATCCGTCTGCGCCGTTGTTAAAGAAGAGCTAACATTATGTGTGTTCTATGATCGTATGATATGTTGTAATGAACACGTGTAGTTAAAGAAAAACAAAGGCGCAAGTTAGCGTTAAATTAAATGCTAGCCTGACAGAAGAGTAACGTCAGCTAGCTATAGCTGCCAGTCTCCATCACCGGCTAGCTAAACAGAGCCTATGGTGCCGTTTAACTGCTGAATTCTCTCAAAAGAAGGAAAATGAGAACAAGCAACCTTTCATCCGGTGCACAGCGACGTAAAACAGAATACGATCACTTATTAGCGGCGCACAAAGATTAAATCCATTCCACTGAGTCCTCGCTTTGCTCTTGGTTTTGCTGTATCACTGGTCCTCCCCAGCGGTAGCGTCGTTCAGTCTCCTGCACCGCTGCTGTAGCTCTGTGACGGGACTGGAGGGGAGGGTGCCCGGTAATATGGCGACCGCGCATGGTCTCTGCTGCCAGACATAAAGCAGTCTGGGAGAGGCAGCGACGAACCCGACGTCAACATCACCGAACGGTGACGGAAAGTGCCGAGCAGTGGCGCTCCCGCTAAAGCTTAAAGTAGTTTAAATTAAACCCCCCAATTATGATTTTTCCCTTTTTAACTCAAGGAAACCAAGATGTTTTTAGTAAAATTACATTTTACACAATGTGCTGAATATTTTGCATTTTTACATTTGTACAAATTCACGATTTATGTAATAAAATACATACGGTAATTTAGAACACAACGTTTATTACACATTGACGATACAGCCCTATAACACATAAACTACGTGATTACTTTTTTTATTTTTACACTTTGGACTACATAAATTAAGTGATTTACATTTTATAATGCAATCTTTAACTGTTACCTGCAGTAATTCTATCATTTTTGTTTGTGTGTTGTTAATTAAGTAAGAATGTAAAAATGAAAATATTACTGATCATTTTGCTATATATTAGCTGATTGGCTAATACAGTAATTACCCTATGAAAAACAAAAACTAAAACAGATATCATGGAGCGTGTACATATTTGTTGTGGATCGAGGGAGTGGAGCAAAACATCATCACAACAGTGTTTTTGAAACAAAGGTAGACAGAAAGTTGCTAGATCCCTCTGCAGACACAGGTGTTAACTACACTGAAGGATTATTCTACACACAGGTACTGTTTGGGGCCTCTCTCTCTCTCTCTCTCTCTCTCTCTCTCTGTCCTGTGTTTGAGAGGGAGAGACTGAGAGAAATGTACACATTTGTTGTTGGTCTGTAATGTTGCCACTGTAGGTCAATGAACTCTGCTGTTAAACTAGTCAAGCATCTCCTCTTTCTGTGTTCCGGTCCTTTCTGTTCAACACTGGATTTTTACATCAGGCTTTAATACTACCACCTTTTAATAAATCACTTGTTTGTCGAGTTTTTATACACTTTTCAAACAGAGGCCATCTGTGATGGGCATATTATGTACATGATCTTTATCACAGTCCAAGCATTGTAGCACATTCTGGATTAATCCGTTCTTTTGATATCTAACTTGTGGGGGTCCTTAAAATCAATGCTTTCTTTTCAAATTAATTTATTGATTGATTTGAATGGCATGTACTATAGAAGAAGAAGAGCAGTGAGCCAATGCAAAAGAGAGAGAGAGAGAAAAGGAGGAGGAGTTGAGGTAACTAACTGAGAGCAAGAACAGAGCAGTGGTTAGTGAAGGGGATGAGAAGAGGAGTAAAGATTGACTGTCAGGCAAGCAGACAGGCTATATCCATCGATACAAATGATGAGGACAAGAGACAGCAGGAGCCTATTGCAGTGTAAGCGTCTGGTGCTGTCAGCAGCTTTAAATCACCCTGGCACTCCACAACAAAAAAACACACAGCACTATTGTGCTGCAGCTCCAACAATAATGAACAATTTATACTCGGAACTCTGCATTCATTGTGTAAACACACTGTTCTCTTCTGAGAGAAAGTAATCATTCACAGCTTGTTCACATAAAGAAGGTGTCATTTTGCGCGCTATGAAAGACATCCAGCTGTTGCATGCAGTTGTTGCTCTTCATTTACCGTAATCCAAGAACCAATGGGTGACTGGTGAAGCAGGAACCATTTTAGGCTGGTTTGGTTCCTGCCCCCTCTTGTCTGCAAGTCTTGGAGCAAGACATTAAATCACAAATTCCTTTAACCTAAAGGGAGGTAACCACTAGCACATCCAATTAGTAATTTTGCTCAAATAGATTCTGGGTTCAGAAGCTGACTTTTTAAGGTTCTTCAAAAAGTTGAAAATATAAGTCCGAGTCTCCTGGTTATGTTGTCAGTAAATATACAGCGATGCAGCTGAATTTATTCTAGGATCATTTATCCTTCACAACATACAACATACAACTTTTCACCATGCCATTATTTATTTAGCAAAGATGAAGCAAAAAAAGGCATGTGTTCAATACTGCGTCCCCTCTTACTGCTTCCATAGGATTTAGTTAGGTGAGCTGCAGCAGGTGCTGCTGACAATCAGTCTGTGATGAACACGTCGACAGTCCTGTGCTGGATTTTTTGATTCATGATATATCAAATGTTTTCAATTGGTGGAGATTTGGAGACCAGTTCAGTACCTGCAGCATGTTGTTTAGCATTGACTTTCTGAAATATGTAAAGCCTTCGCTGAAAGAGACGTTGTCTGGATGGGAGCATGTGTTGCTCTAAAACCTCATACATGCCTTTCCAGATGTGTCAGCTGCCCACGCCAAAGGCACTAATGTGACACCATACCATCAGGCCTTTTAACTGTCTGCTGATAACATGCTGGATGGTCCCTCTCCTCTCTGCAGGACATGGGGTGTCATGGTTTCCAAAAATAATATCACATTATGATTCATGTGACCTCAGACCATTTCAGATGAGCTTTAGATGAGCTTTGGCCCAGAGAAGCAGGTGCTGGATCAAGTTTACATATGGCTTCTTTTCATGATACAGATTTAACTTAAATTTGTTAATTAAGTTAATTGCATGTTCACAGATTTCTGGAAGTCTCCCTGAGCCCATGCCATCATGTCTGCACTTAATGCAGTGCTGCCTGAGGGCCCGAAGATCTAGTCCAGTTTTAACCTTTGCCTTGTCCTTTGCTCACAGACACTCCTCCTGATTGTCTGGATCTTTCGATGATATTATACACTGTAGATGGTGGGATATTCAAAGTTTGCAATTTTATGCTGCAGAACATTTTTGTTAAATTATTCCTGAACCTTTAGACATAGTTTGTCACAGATTGGTGAACATCTGCCCATCTTTGCATCTAAGCCTGCCTCTCTGAAGTGCTCCTTTTATATCCACTCATGTTACTCCCCTGTTGCCAATGTCTCAACTTTTTTGATGTGTTGCTGCCATCAAATTTAAAATTATTTAATATTTTCCATGAAATGGTGAAATGTCTCAGTTTCAACATCTGATATGATCTATAAGTATTATTTATGATTGTTGTGCTTAACCTGGTCACCTTGCAGTCATTGAGTCGACCATGAACTCCTCTGTAAACCTAAGGTTACACCTTGTTCTTGGATTTGAATAATACTGAGACCCAGTACAATCAACCACTACAATCATTCTGTATTGTGTGTGTGTGTGTGTGTGTGTGTGTTTTACATACCATATAAATAAAAGGTGGGCGTTCTAACTTTGAAACATTACTATATTCCACAGGTATAGTTCCAATAGACCCTGAAGGATAAAACCTATGACTATAACTTTGTTTAGCCTCTTGCCTCATGTCATTTCTCCACTCTAAATATATTTTGAAGTAAATGTGGTGTTCTGAGCATGAAGAGTGGAGAGGTAATGACAGTGCTGAAACCAACCTACAATTCTTAAAACAACAGGAGTGCTTGGCCAGGGAAATCATAGGTTCATGCCCAGTGATCCGGGGCAGGGTGTCTGTGTCTCTGTCTGGGGCTTGTGTCCACTGAGCTTCTCTGTTCTGAATGGATCTCATGATAAATGCTACAGCTTTATTTTTGCTCGACGACCCTTGAGACATTTGACATTTTTACTAGTCTGGCAATAGCAGCTAAGTTTGCATATGTGCATGTGAGATGCCCTGTACTGGTTTACAAATCATTATCAACTCATCATGAGCAAGTCAGAACACCTGTCAGCAACATATAGTCTTACACATGAGCTTTCAGTGTTTGTTTTGGTATTCGTGCTGGACGAGGGAGAAGGCTCGAGGACATATTTATTTAGCTACTCTGTAAAAGGCTTTTCAATGATTTGTTAAAAGGCAATGTCCAGGAGTCTGCTCATTAGTCATATCTAAACACAGCAGGGCCATTTGTGGTCGGCCCACAGCCTGTTATTTGAAACTATCTTCTTATTGTATGTGGTGCCAAGAAGGACCACCTGTATGAATCAATAAATAACAGCCTGAAGAGAAAAATCATGCAGTTGTTTATCCCTTATTTTAGTGACACCTTAGTAGACAATCGGCACAATGAATTAAACAAAGCAGTAACCTTAGATCTGCATGCCTGAGTGATGAGTGAAAGGGAAACTTGAGTGCAGTCACTGGAAATACTGTATTTAATTATGAACGAGAGAATCTAAGGTGGCACTGACTCACATTCAAGACACTGAAACAATGTAGGACAACATGTGTATCCAGGAGTGTGTAAAAGGTTACAAAATATTCCAATCTATCTTTTATATACTTACTGTATCCTCTAATAAAATGTGAAGTGAATATTAATAAAGGATTATTGATGATAATGTTGGGTACACCAAAAATATGATGATAAAAAAGCCGACATATTTCACTTTTAAAATAATAAGTCAAAGAACATTTTTATACTGATACATTGAGAAGTGCTTATTTTTGTCACAACAACATAAATAATCATTTTATTCATGTAAGATCTGTGAATGAGCACTAAAAACACTTAATTTAGCCCCCTCTTCAGGTTAATCCCTGTATCTGATTGGCTGTGTCAGTTACAAATACATTCTACTTGTATCAATCATAATTACCTTCTCCAATATAAATATGCAAACAGATATTTGCATATAGACATAGACTTCATCATTTTTGTCAAAGGCACTGACTAGTTTTAGTGATAAGATGCAGTGCTGGTTTGATGGAGCATGACATGTGTACAAACTGTGTAAAAACAGCTCCAAAAGATGCTGGCTTTTTAATTAAGCTGCAGACATCAGCTAAGTGTGATGGGGTGAAACAGGAGCCTTTACAGAACGCCTGCAAGTCCTGAAAAAAATCCGAATTAGCAACACAGAGCTAGAAATGATTGGTCTTAATGTCTCTCTAAAATGTTTGTTTCCTTTTTCCCTTTGGCTTCCTGTTTCCAAACAGACTGTGTCTGCACAATGGATGTTGCCATGGCAACAGACCATCAGCCCACTGTAAGAACTAACTGTAGACAATATAATCATGTTTGGTATTATATTTATGTCAAATCATGGCAGATTCCAGAGAAAAAACACTCCATTATGTGAGAAATCAAACAATTCTACTGAAACAATGTTCATTAAATCAGAATGTTCTTCATCATCTGAAGGTTAGTCTGTGTGTGGGCACATTTTAGGATAAATCAGAGCGCTGACATTTAATTACAATGGGTTGTTTATCATTATCATTTTGCCCTGAAATATAACCAGACTGTGGACAAAATCCGCCCACCTCAAAGTGAGACTGACCTTGAGGAGGAAAGCCAAAACCATCAGCCAGTCAGTGCCAAGTTCATTTTATCGCTGATGAAAAGCAATTTCTGAGCCTTTCCGCCAGCAGAGGACTGATAAAGGACTGAATGGGTTTCACAGAGTTTTTTGAACTCGTGTAATAAAAGGAAGTCAGACTTTGGATTCATTGTCTCAAGCACACATACACACATCACACTTTCAACACATTCCAATGATGCTGAAACACACCTCTGTCTTAGTGTCCTGATGTAGATGAGAGCTTTATGTGAATGTGCTGACGGCTGGTCAGCTGACTGACCGTCTGTATTACTTCTCAATCCAGGTCACACTGCTTGGTTGCTGGGGGAACATGAACATGTTTTTCAAGGCAATTTTTCCTTTCCTGGAAATTTCTTGTTGCCAAATTATTAACATCACAATGCATCTACTAGAAACCATGATGTCCTTTCTTTGGGCTGTGTTTTTATTTCCCTAGCTGATATTGTGGTTGAAGTTGCTGTTTGATATAATAATAATATTTTTATGATTTTTTTAATCTTGTTTTATGGTGGTGTATAATGTAGCCCTCTATGTTTGACAATAAACTTTTATATATCTGTAATATCTTTCCTAGTTTTTTGTGATGCCATGAGTACATTAATAAATGTGTCCACTTGACATTCATTCATTCATATATTTATTCATTCAGTACCACCTATTCTAGTTCTAGTGTTTGACCACAAGATGGCGCTACATACAAATAAGCTAAACGCTGCCCTCGCTATCAATGCAGCATGTCGTTGATGCTTTGTTTCCTCTCTGTCTCTTGTCTCCTCTATGTATTCACATCAAAGTGCTCAGATAACAATGGTTTAGCTGTGGACACACACTCCTGTCCTCTTAGCAGCGCACTTGTCCCCACATCAAGCAGCCCGCAGTCTTAATGTCATAGTTATGTATACGGGCTCTTTAGAAATGAACAAAACAACTTCCATAGATATTTCTTCTCACCTTCCCTGTATTTTCAAACTAATGTAGAGCTGTTTGTATTAATTGCACGTACACTGTGATTAATGCTAATCATATGGAAGGCCAATCTTGATTTAGTCTGTTCTGAAGCTCTACATAAATTATTTATTTAGTCCAATAATTAGTGCAGGGCTGCACTGGCTTACCTATCCCTGTGATCTATGACAGTATAGTGACTGCCAAAAAAGCACAAAGTGTTAAGAAGTGGATTTTTTTCTTCTCTCAAACCTTTGGACAGAATTAATTAAGTACACCAGAAACAATTCTCTGTCTGAAGGCTGAAGAGGTGTGGCCTTTTTAAACTTATGCATATCACACAGCTGTATACAGAAGAGGAAAGACATTTGAAGGAGACAGTTGATATTTGTTCCACTTCTAATATTCAGAGAAAACAATGTAATTTGGGGGTTTTCACATAGTATTACCTCATATTGATGTTCCTCCATCTCTAAGTGCAGGTTTTCTGACAGTCCACAGGGTGATGCTGCCAGTATCTGATAAAACAAAGTTTAGTAGCTGTACATTTGTAAATGAATGGAAGACGACAAAGAATATGATGATTATTTGTGTAATACCAGGCCTTTAAAATCTCTTCTAATGATTTCACTTAGTTTTCTGTTTATTCTGTTTGTTGAATCAGATTGATTTGTTGCCTTGTGTGAATGCACTGTCTTGGTATTCCTTTTGAGTGTGAACAAACACGATGATAAATATGGTGGTGGTTATGCACCTGCAGTGCCCTCTCCTTGGACATTTCATTTGCTGTTGAAAGGGAGTTATTTTTCCATGTTTCCTTAGTGCTTGCTGTCGATCCACAGGCTCTGAGTCTGCCTAATTTTATATTGACTCTTTAAATTGTAACTGAATAAGCATTCTTCTTGGTAATGTGTAAGATGGTAAATTGACCTTGAGTCTACTATATCAATAGGACATTTATCTGCAAATCCATACTATGAACAGCCAGGTAGCCAGTAGGAGGATTTCAAAATGAAAGCACAACAATAAGAAAAGGTCAGTATTTGCATGTTGCTGTGAGGTGGCTGACAGGTTCCCCCGTGCAGCAGGTGGTTTGGTGATTTAAATGTTAGTGATCAACGGAGCAACAGTACATCAAGAACGCCACCTGCCAGTGCACGGACATCAGTGGCCTGATAACCAGAATAACTTCTTGTTACTGGGCCACACAGGTCAGACCTGTTAGGTTAAACTGTGCTGAGCTCCTGCTGCAGTGTTACATCTGTCCTAAGTCTGTTTAACCTTAATGATGATAAGGATCTTTTGTTAGTTGTGGAATACTGCAGGCTGTAGCTTATTTGCCCATCACGGCTAAAATATCCTATAAAAAAATTAAACTATGAATTCTCCCTCAAATATACTAAAGGCTAATTAATTTATAAAATGTACTAGTAATTTCTGAGTTTAAATTACAAACAAAATGTTTCTTACTTTTGATAATTATAAAAGTAAATAAAAAACAGGTTCACACCTTGTTCCATAATTAAAACGAAATAAGAACCGGAAGTAAACCGGAAGCTGTGCAGCTTAATTGGGGGCCTCTGTGTAAACTCGAGCGAATGCGCCGCTGACTGTAGTTCCTGTTTGTTCCTGTTTATTCGTACACTTTGTCGTAACTCTCACAGTTTTAACAAAATGTCGGACAAAACGGAGGTCAACCTCACTGGAGTCAGGCAAAGTACAGGCGTGTGGCTTGTGAAGGTTTGTTCACCTGCAAACGACGAAAACATTCACGTGAAATGCAAACGTGTGATTTACGTGTCGTAAGTTGACTTGAAGTTCATTGATGACCGAAGTTCATTCAGACATGCTGTACTCATGTAGCTTATATTAAATGTTGCTGAATTTAGGAGCCAGACAGAACGCCACTTATTCTACAGTCCTTTCATCTTATTTACACCATATGGACAGAGAGTTATTATTTTAACAAACCTTCCCATTAGTTTGCAACATGGAGGCTATTTTTGTAAAAGAGTCAGACTCATTATTTTCAAGTGTGGAGCCATTATTTTGGAGGAATTAAGTCCTTATTCTGAAAACCCATTAGAGATTAAACTGGTTTATGTGGTGATGTGCGTGTGACCTCTGTGTCATGTTTCCACAGGTTCCCAAGTATTTGTCACAGCAGTGGGACAAAGCCGCGGAAAAGGCAGAAGTTGGAAAGATGACCATTGGAAAGTATGTGCTCCCATTAATAAGACTTGTATCTGCTGTATGCATGATTGGCCAATTAGTTGATCAACAGCAAATTGATTAGCAACTAAACTGAATTGAACACATGCTGTTTTCAGTTAAAACTCAGGTGATTAATGCTAACATGTCATAAAGTGACCATGTTACCAGTGATGCATATTTGTCTTACACTCCTGACAGGAAGCAGGGTAAAACAGAGGTGAGCTTCAATATAATCCTGCACACAGCTGGTGTGTATGTGTGATTCTAAATGGTGATTGATGGCGGCTGTCTCACAGGAACTACTCTCACTGTACACTTACAGTTAAATCACATCTGTATTTACACTCCTCTTTGTTATTGTTTTTCTCTCTCTGCTTTGTTGCATCCTATTACAACCATTTGCTAGAGTCGATACAGTTTCCTCACTTCATATGTGACCCTATTTATTCAAAGGGCAGGCTGTCGGTATGACTCTTCAGCTGTGTTTTGACTGTGTCTCTCAGGTACGATTCAGCTTGAACAAGGAGCTGACTGCCCTGAGCACTGTGGGGGAGAACAATGCATCACTGCAGGTCCCAAGAGATCATCCCTTCACTATGCACACAGTAGGCGGACAGACCATGGCTGTCTTCAGCCAAAGCGACACAGGTCAGTTTCCAACTCAGCTGCTGCAGTCCTCGTTTTTCTTCTGTGATCGGGAACATATGTTCAGTAGGCGGCTAGAGGGCTCAGACTGAAATAGAATTGACACTGTATTCTGTGACGGTCCACAGGGAAGTTTGCTTTTTAAGCTAGGAAGGTCTGTAACTTCAACAGATATATGACTTAAACTTTAGACACTTTTTAACAGCTTTAATCAAAATACCAGCAAAACCAAATGAAACAGGTCAGGGTTTTTACAGGTTAGATGGGTTATGATAAGATAAACATGAGAATAAATCGAGTCATATTGCCGCCTAAGTCCAGATGAATGCCAGTTTCTTTTGTTTTTGGTGACTGTCTGTTTACTTTATGGGCAAGAACATTACTTTGTGCATGAATAGTTTGGGCTAGGACGGACTTTTGACATCATAAAACAAGATCAAAATCCACAGTGTGGTGAATCCTCTCTCTGACTTAGACATGGTCAAGAATTTTCTGTTGCTTGCTCTGTCAGCAGCTAATATACAGAAAACCTGCTCACTTGACGTGTCATTACTGATTGAAGTAGCCTTAGCTCATCAAGTCCCTTAGCTTAACATGCTCTGATGGAAGGCTCCTGGTGATGTATTCACATTGATTGCACTGTAAAATTCATGAGGATGCTCAGAGTGGCTTCAGATTTGTGGAGGCAGCCCACTGCCAGCCTTGATCTGCCATCATATTGCTTTCTGAGCCAAATGAATTTGCATCGACCTAATGCTCTTAAAAATAGCTGTAACTGTATAGTTGGTGGTCTTTGAGTGAAATAGAATGACAGTAGATCAGGATGTTACTTTGGGAAGGGACAGCTCTGGATCAGTGATGAAATTAAATAAAAATGAACTGATTTAATTATTGTTTCATTACAAATGGGAATTACTGACAATTAAAAGTGAATTGAAATGGAACAGAAACAGAAATTCAATAAAATTAAATCAGGGACTGTTGCCCTGCTTTAGTAAGAAATTGAATTTAGTGAAGAAGTAAATAAAGAGAGGACTGAGTGCTCAAATCAGCAACGTGTCAAGAGCTGTTCTGTACCTCCCATGGTGCCTCAGCTCTGTAATAATGAAATCACTGCTTCTCGTAGTATTTTCCTTTCTAATGCTGATAAAGGGGTGCACATATTTAGAGCGGTGTTGTCTTAAAACAAGAAGCATATTTTAATGTCCCCTGGGCATGGCCAAATTAGCTTAATGCCTATATTTTGACTAGAGGCCAAACCTGTATCCTGTGTAGGAGGTGTCAATCCAAAAAGAGCAGTGTTATTTGGAGAAGAAAGGAACTTTTACACAAGCAAACCACAAAGCTGTACCACACATATGAAGTGAAATCATCAGTTTTTTATTGTAAACAGATTAGTCACTGTAATGAATAATGAAGAAGTGGGAGTACATTGCAAATATGAGAATATTTGCTCGATCTATGTGCTCTGCTTGTCCAAGGTGGCATACTGCTTGTACACTTGGATCTCAGTGGCAAATGTGAGCCCTTTTTTCAGGAAGGGGGCGCTGCAGCACAATGCCTATTCATGCCTATAGATTCACTGTAGATACCATTCACAACAGTGTGCAAACTCACTTCTATGTCCTCTTAACAGTGACCAGAACCCGTAATGGCCCTGACCTTTAATGCATATGGAGTCCATGTCACACACCCTGTTGAATGTCCAGGGTTAACCTTTCCAAGATCACGGCATGAATCATTTACACTTTAGGTGTAAAGCTCTGGTATGAGGCAGGAAAAAACTCCCATTGTTATGTCAGTTACTTCTAGTGTACGTTCATGGTCAAACTCCCTGAAGTCCCTGTGGATAAGAATGTGCTTAGTCCCTGTGGATGATTTCATCATGAATGATTGAATGCAAATAGAAAAGCAATTGAATCAGATAAAAAGAGCTGCCCCTTCAGGATTAGGTGATCCTTTAGGTGATGAACAAAGTCTGAGCTTGGTGCATCAGCAGTGAATCAACACGCACATTGATTCACGTTATGAGGATCAACTGAGTGGGAACAGAAGGATTCTCATTAATCAGCTCAGCACACAGTGACAGAATATACTACATGCAACCTGAGGGCACGTCTCTGAGATTATTTCTGTTATCGGCAGAGCACGTAGCAGGGTGACAGAACAGCATGTACTTATATGTATATAATGCAATTAAATCTGATCTCATATTACTTAGTGTAAATTCAAATCCCTGCACTGCCTTGTCAGGGTGTCCAAAACACAAGCCTAGTATTCATCCAGAATTTTGAAGATATTATGCAATCCTTTCAAATGGTTTAAGTGTGTAGGAAAGTGAAATTGAACAGAAGATAACTACTGATATTCTTTTTGCTATTGGTTATAAAAAACAGTTTTCAGTGCAAAAACATCATGGGATGTGATATTATTTCTACCTATAATGAACTCAATACACACGTATAAACCACTTTCTGCCATATCTGACAAAAGAAACACTGCCACTCAATCGAGTATTATTATATTAGCATTATTATTATATAGTAATTATTTTTACTATTAGAAAAGGTTTTATACTAATATAATGATGTTGTCATCATCATTATGATCACATTTGTGTCTATAAATTGTGGCTAAACTGTATTGAAAAATGGAATTCTTTATTCTTTATGAGGGTTTATTCTATCACCGCCCTCCTGCACTTTAAATGCACCCACACATGCATGTGTGTTAATACCTCCTACATGCGATAATGGATTTTTCAGTTCCTTTTTTCTATTACTTAGGTCTTTTATTACGACCATAAACAGCAACACTCCAGCACACTCTGCATTGCTGTTATTTAAGCAAAAACAGTACAAAAGCAGTGTGTCAGATTCATCAGTGTTGCCATCCTCTGTTTGTGAATGTAGATAAAGTAGGATACTGCAGAGTTTGTTTTAAAGGTGTCAGTGCTCCAGATAGCTGGTTTGAAAGTGCACCTGAAACAAGAAGAAAGATAATGTCCTTTGAGATGCGCTGGTGTGTGGTCTCTATTTACCTGACCAATGCTCAGCTCCACCCCCACTCGCCTACAAGAAGGTGTACAGTATGACACCGGTCTCCCACTCACTTCTCCTTCAGTCTCGCTCTCTTAAACATGCAAACAAACACAGAGCAGCTTTTCAACCTTACTGTACCTGCGCATACACACCTTCACTTGTTTGATCTACACTTGCAGTCTGATACTTTTCTTTTCACAACAACTTTTATACACACTGCTTTTTGACACAGCACGTCTACATTGTAAAAGTTTACATTTTAGAAATAATGTACATCGGCTGTCAGCTTACCCACTTCCATGTATGCAAATAAAGCTTAGGAGATTGAAAGTTTGTAGTCGAGAGGAACAGTTCAGGATGGTGATATTAATAATTAGTGCTCCAATTTTGTTATAGCATGGTGGGGCTAATGACATATTTAACAAGACAATTATTGTGCCCACTGGATAATTTCCTACTCACATAAAGTATCCCCTGCTTTTCATCTAGTAGCAGTAACAGGTGAATGCAGGATATCTCTGAATTCCCAGAAGCACTACCATGTTTATTTCAGCATCTTATAACAACAATGTTTAAATATCACATGAAGAGAAGTTGATTGCTGTGCTTTGTGACTTTAGGTGATTGGTGACGCACAAATTTTATTACTCTTTAAAAACTCTGGGTGTCTGTTTGTTAGAAAATATGTAATTCAGCCTGTCATGCAGTGCCTAATCTCTTTAATTTAAGTATTTCAGAGTCTGCATAATGCATTCCTCCACCTCTGTTATTCAAGTGCCAACAATAGCAAGAGGTTGCTAATGGTGACCGTCACTGATTGATACATACACGGATAGCGTCTGACACATGGCTTTTGTACTGTACGGCTGCTAGCTAAATGTTCTTCCATTATTTCCCCTCTCGTTGTTCTGCTTTGTTCCGGCGGCAAAGGACCAGGTATTGATTAAGAGGTTGCCTAGCAACAGGCTTTAGCTGCCACAGAAGCGTGCAGGGGAGAAGAGAAAGCCAGATGTAATGCACAGCTCTGTTACAGTATGACTTTCCTTCAGCTGCCTCTGTAAAGCCTTGTACTAGAACTTTGCAATCCTTGAGTCCTATTGAAATGACTGAAAAGGATGTCAGCTCAACAAATCCACGGTTTTGCTCCGAGAAGTGTTACTTTGCATACTTGTTGAACAATAGGGTTTTATGAATGGACTTGATGTCTAACCTTGAAAAAGCAAGAAGTGCTAGCATAAATAAAAAATATCATTGGCACGAAAGTGAATCGATTCCTCTTGGCATTCTCTTAAAGTGCATGTCAAATGTGTTTGTGGTGGAACTCCTCACCATAGTAACCACAAAAATGGCAGAGAAGCTTTTTTGCTGCGTGTAGTGGAGTGACGTTGATGATGCTCAACTTGGATTAGAGAAACATCGCATTGTGACATTGTGCTTACGGCATATACTGATTTGAGGAAACGGCTTTACAGGACCTTTACCGATACCTCCGTATCTTAAATAAAGTTCCACATTATATGAAGCATCTTATAGATATTATCCTATCCTTTGACTACTGTTTTTTCTAGCAACAAGCGTATAGATATTAAAGTTTGTATTACTGAAATAAAAATACATATTTTAAATGTCTATAACGTTCATTATTGGTTAGGAAACATCCATCAGCTTCCAGTCATAGGAAAAACACATTAAAAATGAATGACTACCGGTACTACCATGTGAGTACTGTTTCCAGCCTAATGATGTTATAGTTTGACGAAAATTAAATAAATAAATAAATAATGCAAGAATATAACGTACAGTAATGATTTGGAAACATCCATTACCTCGTCTAAATGAAAACAGTTCAAGCTAATAAGCCAAAAACAGTAATGTGCTTTGGGCATGCCTGTTTAGCAGATCCAGTATCCAGTTCACTGAGAAGGTGAGCCTATTAACCAGCTTTTAGTTGGAGCACTGTGCTCCCCACAGTGCGACACGTTCCTTGAAGCACACATGCAGATGGATACGTGGACCACCTCGAGCAGTATCTGACTGATGTGTTGCTCAGTCATGATGCAGTCATCTGTGACGGTACTGAAAAAGATACCTTCAGTTATTGTATTAGTGCGTGTCCTTTCAAGGAAACCTGATAGATAAATGGATTGAACCAATCAAGTCCTCTGTCCTCTGTCTGTAGTGTGACCACTCATCAGTATCAGTGGCAGTGATGGGCTTGGCTGTTATTGTAACCAGGAAACCATGAAAACAATGTCACTGACAGAAGTAGAGATGTGGGCATCCGTTCAGAGATCTGTAAGCAGGCTCAATATAAAGATATAGAAACATTTGAGCACATTGTTGTGAAAAGGACTAGCTGCAGTCCTGCTGTCTTATTTAAAATTCCTCTCATGCAGTAGCATTATGTTCTAAACCTTTTGGATGCTGGGCAGACTGTCGTAGGAGTTTTATTGAAGGAGCGTGGCCCGTTTAGCTTTGTAGGCTCATTCCAAAAGTGTGGTTCATGAATTGCAGAGAATTTGAAGAGGAATATCTCTTCACTGGATACCTCCTGGAAAAAAATTCAGACGAAACTAGCAACCCATGCTTCACTGTATCTGACTCCATTCAGAGGGATTCAGGGCCTGTGGTATGAATTTTTGGCATTTGTCTCCAGGTTTTAGCCATCCTGTCTCTGTACTGGAAGTTGTGCTTTAATATTGCTATAGCTGGGCTGTTTCCATGGCTGTTCTGCCCACATTTATTGCACTCTTTAGAGTCTCTGCTTTCAAGCCCCAGGGGTATTTTCACTGACAGGGCTGGTTGAAGCTGTCAACTCTCTCAGAGCACTACCAGAAACTATGCAGAAAAAGGCCTGACACCTCCTGACATTTGTTGCACTGGTTATTTATTGTTCACTTTGGCTCAGCTGTCCTCTTCTCATTTATCCAGGTCACCGTCACATGGGCACCTGCACATCACTCTGTGAACAGTACCAAAACACACACATATTGCATGTTCTGTCCCTCACACACAGAATTGCCAGTTTGTGGGTATGATATCGATAAACGGATGCTGCGTAGTGCAGCTCCTCTGCAATGAATCCCACCTCTGTGGGGTGTAATGGGCAGTTGTGTTGGAGGTGTTTTAGAGAGGTTTTAATTCGAGTGTGCAGTGCTTATGGAGGCTGCAGTTTGTGGTGCGGTGCTGTTGAACTGTGTTGCATTATACAGAGAAGTGTTTTTTTTTCTAGCCTCATTGATATAAATGGGCTGGACAGCTTCAGCTAAGTGCATCTAAAGGTGAAGTACACATTTTATTATATATTTAACTGTTGCCTTTATTATACACACTGAAACTTCTGTTTGGCTAAATAAATAAATAGCTTTAATCTTTTTAGAGTTATGAGAACTTTTTTTCTGAAATGATATTCTACCAGCAAGTTGAGTTAATTAGCTATTCCTCTATAATTGAAAGGTGTTTTTGCACCTTAAAGTACATAAAGTGCCAGTTCTTACCTTAAGTTTTTAATTTAGTCATTTTTTTTACAACAGCCCATTGAAGGGTTACAGATTGTAACACTGGTCTTTGTGTTCTTATATTCCACATGCTTCTCACTTCTTGATGTCATAGAGTTCGTTCTTTTATTCAAAAAAAACGATAAAAAAATGAAAAATTCAATTTCCATAAAATTTATATCATTAAAAATATTTCTAGGTTGTAACACATAACAAGCTGATATACGTTAAAACCAATGAGTAGGAAGAGACAAAACTAGGCTGACTATTGAATGTATGGATTCCATTATATATAACAAGCACTTTTATTAAGGTACCACATAAAGATAGACTCAACCATTATTATAAACACCAGTTGTTAAGGTTAAGTTTTAAGCAAAATTGTCCTATCTCAATGTTTTCGTTCATCGGGCTTAGAAATTCAGCAGTTCAACAAACTGTCCATGAAAAACAACATCTCTGTATAAAATAATGTTCTGGAAGAAGTGCAACAGAAGATGTAGAGAAGGTTGAAGCAAGGCGTCTGGACTTGTAGAGTTTTCTAGAAGACGTTTCGCTGCTCATCCAAGCAGCTTCATCAGTTCTGCAACAGAAGATGTTTTCCTTGAGACTCATTTTGTACTGGCTTTTACTCCATCAAGCTCAAAGAACACCTTAAACACTTTAAAACATACATTTAGTGTTGGCAGGTCTGCTGGCTGACTGTATCACTATTAAGCATATGCCCAAATTAACAGCCTGAGTAGTTTAAGTAGAATTGTCCTTTATATCTGTTTCTAACAGAACAATTAGTAGAATAAATCCATATGAGTTAAATAATGACTTATGTGTGGACAAAAATTGAATTACCAAGTCAGATTCATTAAGTTACCACAGCTTGAATTTTACTTTAAAAAAATTAACACAGAAAGCTAAATGACCCACAAACATACACTGATGTAATAATAATGAATTATTTAGCTCACAACTTCACAATACAATAATACTGTGCAGCTTAAGAAGTCTAAATGAATATTAATTTCTAGAATGTTTTGTCTTCTAACAATGCACTTAAATACGATTGGAGTGTGTTCTGGGATATTGCACACAGTGTTAGCTGTGTCTTCACTCAGCAGCTGCGTACTTTGAAGGCTACCACAAGCATGTCCTATTTTGAAGGCTCATTTAAAAGTGGGCAACAAATGTTCCATTATTTTCTCTGTGTCACAGCTCCTCACCAGTGTGTACCTCTCCAGGCCTGGCTCCAGGGTGGGCCCTCAGGTACCCTATCCTGGTTCATGTTTCCATTAGGGGCTGTGTGGATTGTCTTAGTCAGGATTGTCACCCCTGTTTGCCTTGTGAGACCATACCAGGAGCATATAGCTCAAGCTTTTTTAATTTGTGGATCACTACACTTTGAAAGCCCTTCTAATGCAAACATATCTTGTTCCATCCAGGAGGAGGGCTCGGGGCAGATCCAAGGAATACTGATTATATCTCTGGGCCGACCTGGTAACACTTCGCTGTCCTCTTGGATGAGCTGGTGGAGGTGGTTGGAAAGAGGAGGGTCTGGGTTTCCCTGCTTAGGTTGCTGCCCCCACAACCTGACCTCAGATAAGTGAGAAAAAGGGATGGTTGGATAGATGTGAGGCATCCTGATGATGGGAGCATTTCACCTGTATAGAAAAACTTTGAAATAGGAAAAAGGTTTGCAGAGACCCCGGAGAGTGAGCTAGTCTGAAAGCAGGCAGATGGTTTGTTGCTGTTTTTTGGGCACTAACTTGAGTCAGAGGTGTAAATACATGGATTAAAAATCGTTGTTTGTACCTCGGAGGTTCTTTTAAAAAAAATGCAGATTTATTTTCTGTTTAGTTACAGGGATGCGATGCGCTGAGTCACTAGCTCTGCTATTCTCTTTGGAAAAGTGCGTTTGTTTTTGCATGAAGTGAAAAATGTGAGTGAGCCAGCAATTGTTTAGCTAGAGAAATGTCATCCATGTTCTCATTTCTGTTTTGCCTCTTGAAATAAAGGTTTATCTGACCCCTGCTGGGCTCCCACACAACAGACACGTGACACACCCAGAATAATGATGGAGGGTTAGATTGTAATGCTCGGTCGTCAGCAGATACAATGTGCTTATCTGATAGTAGGACGCTGAGAAAGGTTTTTAGTGATGCAAATGTGAGCCTCTACAGCTCTCATTTTTTTCTATGAAAATGGAAAACGCAGTGTTTTCATGACCTTCACATTGCCTACAAAGCCCACCCTCACATAATGGAAACCCCCCCCTTTAGTTTACAATTACTTCTATTCAGTTCTCTTATACAAGGCACATTCAACTCAAAGAAATTGGTAAAATTGTGATTTGTCATTCCTCCCATAATTCTGTCTGCATTCTCTGCTCTCTTTTCAGCAGTCTGTCTTTTTGTATCAAAGAGTCAGAGAGCTGGTGCTGTGCTTTATTTCCCTCTCTCCACTGCTGCATTTCAAATGAGGAACCTAATTTACTCTAACAGCCCATTTCGGCATTTAACATCCAGGAACTCCGGTGACCTGCACCGGTGGGTTTTCAGAGGTATATTAGAGTTGCCTTTGTCACTGATGCATGAATAAAAAACACATTAAAAACACACATTATAGCCGGGTCATGTGGGCACTAGTTGGGCTCTTTATTACAGTTATAGTTTGGGCTGATGTGTATGCGCACACAGATCACACAGGCTACATTTTTCTTCTTTTTTTGTATGAGATGTCTGAGCAGAGTAAATTAGTTGTTGTTGTGTGGGAGGATTTTACTCAAAGCTGCCTCATTCTGCTCACCCACCATTAGAATGGATTGCAGCAGCTGATCCTGATGCTCCTGAGCTGGGGTCCGATTCAGAAAATGTGGCAGTGACTTCTTTCAGAACTAATCTGACAGCATCTGAACATGCTGGTTTAATGACTGAAAGTGCAGCCCAGTCACTTTTTTGTTAAAAGTGGGATGGGAAGTGGGATCAGTAATACTCCAGCTTGACTGGGAATTTGTATTAAAATTCACTGTATGTAGCACAGCAAGTAGGAGAGAAGCAAACAGCTGTAAAGGGCACACAAACCCCAGACTGCGTCTATGCCAGCCACTAAACTTCTGGCCTATTTTTTTTTTATTTTTAGCATTATTCAAATGTATGCTCATGCTAAACTGGGTTTGGACACAGTAGATACTTGATAGCATGATTTTTTTTGTAATTTAAATATATTGTGATCAAAAGACCACCATGTACATTTTAATGATGGAACCTAAAATGTCAGTTCTACGTGATGGTTAATACTGTTACTGTGGCTGTGAGAAACATTCGTGTAGGCTTATGTCTCATGAGGCCAGCTGTAGAGAGGAGCTGGTAATGTTTGTTTTCTCCTCCATTGCTCAGACTGCTTGTTTGGTCAGGATCAGAGTTTGATTGACAGCTCACAATGCTGCAGACATACAGAGGGTACATACCTGGACCAGACCTTTTGATTTTTCCATCTGTGTCCTAATAAGTGTTGTTTCTTAGTACACTTTAAGCACAAATCATAGAAACGTCTCTCAAAGACATACGTTTTGGCACTGACTTCAATTAATTAATTCACACACAGCAGCAAACACTATTGCAGAAATCTCTCCAGTGTCATCATGTGGTGTCAAAGTGTGTTGATTGGCCCTTTCACACATACAGTAGAGGGGTAGAGTGCAGGTTAGCGCTGATTTCCTCCTCCAGCTCATTGTCTGTGAGCTGTGGCTCTGCTGGAGATCCATCATCCTCTACCCTCCTTACATCTACACTTTTCTTGCTACTCCCTCTCAGTTTGTATGTGCATCTACAGATCCATGTTAATCTGGATCTTTCTCAGGAGGGGAAATCTATGAAGTTTAGAAATTCTATTGCTAGTACTTACCATTGCATTACCACTCCCCAGAAAGTCATACACTGATCTCATGCCACATTAAAACAGAAAAATAAGCCTACAGAGTTGTTTATGTTGTTTCAGAATATTTTATAGAATCGTAAAATATTTTTGCATGGGAACATTTCCCTAAACCTTGTTTTGTTCAGCCCCTGCCTTTTTGTGCATCTGTTTCTCATCTCTTATTTGTTAGTGTATAATGGTTGCTGCTGCCTCTTTTGTTTGAGCTGAGAGTGGAAGAAGAGGCCTCCCTGACCTCCCCTCCCCCTCCTCTTCATCATTCAGTCTCTCCTCCTCTTCCTCCTCCTCTTGCCTTGCTTCTTTTTCCGGAGTTAAAAGATAAAAATCTGAGGTGTGTTAGTCATTTTCTGGCTGAGCGGCACCACACGACCGAGGCGTCATGATAAGGATGGGTGTGTTAGAGACACACAGAGTCTCATGAGTGCACGATGTAGGAGTTGATTTTGCCTGGCAACAGGTGAAAAGACTGAGATAAGGCAGCTGATGGTAGATTTTTACCTCACTGCCTCTCTCTCTCTCTGTCTTATCACCCCTCTGCTTTCTTTTGATGATGCATGGATCACTCTGACCCTGCACCTAATAACTAAATCAGTCACTGGCATAAAAAATGCATGCTGCTGATCTGCAATTAAAAACAGCCAAAGGTTTGATGTTGTTGATAGTAAAGCGTCAGTGCTGACTTTACCCTCTCTCCAAGGTGTTTGTGCGTTGTTGTTGTGCCTGATGTCAGAGGTTGATGTGGACGTGTGAGTCATGACGGTTGGTGGCGGCCGCTGGGCCATGGGTTTGACGACGCTGCCTACTATAGCAGATGGTTTCAGGGGTGGGTGGGGTGGGGCCACACTTTAAGGTAACAAGAGCAATGTTGTTCGTTCAAAAGTGGCTGATTGTTGCTGTCCTTATGCTGAGACAGCTCCACACAGAGGCCCCTGTCTCACAGAGGTTCTCTCTCCAATAATGAAAAAAGAGGTAATGAATGCTTTTTAGTTCTTGGAATTTAATTTAAACATTTCTACTCCCACAAGATTCCATAAATGGATCCTGACGCATCCCTGCTCCACATAGTTTGGATATTGGCCAGGCTAGACTTGTTTTGCATTTGCTTTGGCACAAAGAACCTCACCCCGTGCCAGAGCAGCTTCTTCATCCTTACACACTTTCATAAGCATGCACTGTAATCCTGACCTAGTATATACATGTGCTGTATTACTTAATTTGCACTGCACTTAAATGTTGGTAAAATCCACCATCTGTTGACATTTATATCGACAGTTGGTGACAAATATGTGTTGAATATTCTTTAATCTTTTTATTCTCATTATATGAATGTGGCCTTTTAATATATTTAATGTGATGTTGATTTATTTTTTTTGTGCATCATATTCCTGTCCCGTCATCTTTTTTTCCTTCTTTACCTGGCTATCATTGGCGGGTTCCTCTGAAAATATCATTGGATGGGCTATTAGATTTTTACTGATATTAGTTTTACTAATGTTGTCTCACTCACTTTGCCCCCCCGCCCCCAGTTACAGAGAACATCTCGTCTGTCCTGTAGTGACCAATGCAAAACAATCACTTCAAACATGAGGTCTACTGTCGTTTCTGACATGCCTGTCCTTCTTTTCCACTCACTGGCACAATGATTCGTGTATTAGTCTGTGTCAACTGATGAAGTTTGGAAAAATAGTATATTTTTGGCAACATCGATGATGACACACATCAGAGCACAATGTAGTTAGAGAGAGATAAAAAGAGATCCTCCTTGAGGGAAGAGGCCAGGATTTATCCAGCAGACTGACCTACTTTAAAAATGCCAAACGTCTTCATTAAGTCTGTGAGGGTTTAAACGTGCTCCCTAAAGGCACCTGCAGGTGAAGCACTGCTGTGGCAGCAAGCCAGCACAACCTACTGTGACAATGACTATCACAGGTGAGCATGCACCCAAGCACGGTTTAATTAAACTACTAATTGACGATGTGTGACAAATGTCGCCGTGTCATGATTGGGCGACGTTAATGATGCAAAATGGGTTTAAACGCTGCTCACAGGCTAACCTGAGAATGTGATCATGCAGGATGTGTGTAAGGGGATGAAGTTATCAGCTAAAACAAAACATAATAAACAAAAGTTTAAGAACAGCATCGGTCCATAGGTTTAAATGCACATGATAATAGTCGGGATTTTATTGGGAACCTCTATAAATGTGTATGTATATTCCAGTTTTCTATTCAGACATGATAAATATTTGGATTTTATGAGCTCTTATTTGGGCTTCACATTTAAATTATGCAGTTATAGTTGACAAGTTTCACATTTCTGTTTGGAATGATATACATACCTACTTTTACAAGTTTCTGATCGTGTGTATTATCACACACTGACAGTAGTGTGGCGATGTACTGATCGCTGAGCTTTAAAATTTCTGTTTTTGGAGTGAAACCTAGACAATCACACTTCTGCATTTTCAGTTATTTATCATTCATCATCATTATCAGCTTTGGAGCAAAACATATTTCACTCTAAACTTTAAGTAGAAGTGGTGACCGATCAGGAACCAGGCAGTATAACTGCTGTCAATACTTTTGGCCTTTGGTTGAGTTCTCTTTGCAAACACACATTTATGCAATACACATCAAATTTAGTAGAATTACACGATGTGAACACGCTAAAACTGAACAGCCCTACAGCTAATAATTCTAAGTAGGGTTGTTAATAGGTTTCTATGGCTCCAAGCCTCCCATAGCTTGTTCAGTTAAATCCACTTTTTAATTATTTTGTGCAGAATGGGATTTTAATTGGGATTTGAAACCCAGGAAAATTACACCCTCCACTGTGCTGGAGAGTGTAACAAAGAACAAAGAAATGCCATTCAGTCTGTGTTATTTTCGTCTCTGAACACTTTCAGATGGTGTTTTACATGTGCATGATTCCAAAAAGGGTGTTGAACCCCACATCTAGTAAATGATGACATTCTATATGCAATAGAGCAGCATATCCACGCTTAATATAAATAAAACTAGGATTTGACAGGATTGCTACACCAGGCACATACACTCCAAAACAACTGTGAACCAAGAGTTTGGGTCTCACTTTTATTTGTAAAATATTCACACTGAAAAGTAATAGGCATTGTTGTGGCACTGGCTTCACAGAGTCTCACAGCACTAACAAACACACATGTTTATTTAGTGCACATGCATCATGCTAGATTCAAAGCCCTTTACAACACAGTTCTTTGCTTTTTAACTTGACCGGACATTTGGATGTGAACTTTCTTTCTGTTCAAAAAAAAAAGTGTTTCCTTTCGGCTTCCCAGAGAGGCTGATAAACTAAACACAAGCTATCAAAGCAACTAAGCACAGCACACACGGTGTTAAAACAAGACACATACACACTGTAGTAAAAGCTGAATGGCACAACAGTGCACTTCATGGCACTGCCGTTGACAAAGCAGCAGAAGCAGTTTGTTGTGAAGAAACAAATCCCCTGATAAAGCTGTTGATGTTCAGATTCGGTCTTGGCCTATCTTCCATATTATACTTTTATGCAGTTTACATCTCATATTTGCCACAAAGATCTGGATCATTCTGAATAATTACTAGCTCGCAAAGCAGTGCAAAGGTTGCCAACATGCCATTCTGCTGATAATGATCACCCAAAAACGTATATTCTGTGTTTGTAAGCCACGATTGTGCAGTAAAGACAGTCTAACCCACCCATTCTCCTACCCAATGACACATTACAACATTTACAAGACTTTCAAACCAATACCTTGTCTTAGTGGGGTGGATATGAAGTCAGGCACTACTCTGTTCCCTCTCTGCCTCCCTCTCCTCCCTGTTTCCCTCCATTCTATTTGACAAAGTGTAGGGCCTCAGCCATCACCACGGAGCCTTTGCTGCTGTCGAGGCTGGTGACTAGCTTGAAGCCTGATCTCAGCGCTAGCATCACTGTTTCTAGTTTCAGGCAGTCAAGTGTGCACAGGAACGTGCTGTCCTCCTTCAGGACAAGACGTGAGCCAGGCTCAGACTTGATGAAGTGTCTGAACTGGATCACATTGGACGACACCACAAATTCTTCTGGAAAGCCATCCAGGCGGCTTTTGGAGATCTGCACCAGCCGCGCCTTGACCTTATCGATGAAGGCGGCGTCACTGCAGTACACCTTGAGGCCCTGTGATCTCTCATGGCTATCCGTCACCTCCAGAAAGGCGGCTTCCCGTTGGGCTGCTCTCTGACTTTCCCACTCGACCACGGCTTCCACTAGTTCGCTTAGACGGTAAAAATCGGCCTCCCTTCGCAAGAGCCCCGCCTCCCGGAAGTCATCAGGTAGCTGGAGCTCTCCAGTTCGGAGGTAGTTGAGCACATGGCGAAAAACTGGACCATCTCTATCGATGAATGGGTTGCCCATGGAATCAGTGTGCTGGACCGGCTTTTTACCGTTGGCGAGCTCTTCCAGAAAGGACCCCTGGTGCTTGGCAAGGGTGGTCCGGTGGGCAGTGTACAGGAACCCACCCACATTTAGGGTGATGGTGCCTGAGGAGGGCTTCTTGAAGCTCTTGCTGGGCTGCAGCAGGTCCGGGTTGATGTGCCTCAGTTCACTTTCCATCCTTCTGAGGTTCCATTCCATTCTCCAGTCACCCTCTCCAGCCTCGACCCAGCTTCCTCGGAGCTGGTGCGTCTGCCTGCTTCTGTGTGCACTACAGATTAGTTTCTTTTATCCTTCTCTCTTTGGGATCTGACTGTGTGGGTCTGTGGTGCAGCTGAGAAAATGAGAAGGTGTTGTCAGCTGTCGTATAGTGAGAGTGGATGTGTTTAAGAGTGTGTGGTGAGTGCTGTCTGGCAGAAGAGCTTCAGTGAACTGGGAGCTGAAAACAGACTGGCTCTGTGCTGCTCCTGTCCCTCCTCTCTCTCTCTCTCTCTCTTTCTCCCTCTTGCTCTCTCTCTCTCCATCTTAGTCTCTGTGGATGTCTCTCTCTCTCTCTCGCTCTCTTTAAGAGTGGGTGGGCAGACAGCGTCACATACAGGGAGGAGAGCGAGGGGATATGTGAGCAAACGACAGAAGAGTATGGACTCCAGGAGTGCTTTCGTCTTTTCTTTCCCTCTGTCCTTAATTATCTTGGATAAAAAGGTGCAAAGCTGAGCTCCAGCAATTAGTTTGCACACACACACACACTCACACACACACACACACACACACACTCACACACACGTGTGCACACATGCATGCACCCTCCTCTCACCAGATGGAGGGGGGAGGGTTGCTTCCATAATTTTTGCGGTGTGAAATTGTCTCAGCTTGTGTGAGTCTGAATATGAAACTGTTTTTGCAGCCAAATCCATCTGTTTACCACAGCGCACTTCATGTGGACTGGAATCTGTTTGAAAGGGAATCCACTGTAATTCAGGGAGAGAGGGGTGGTGGGGGGGCTTCAACATGCTTTTTCTGTCTCATCTCTGGTTATGACAGAAAAAGTGGGCTGTTAGCCTTACGTATACGTACCTGTGTCCAGTTTTCTTCCCGTTCAGTATGACCACGTTGCCTGTGCATTGATCATTTGTTTGTGTGCTGGCTACGACGTTCTGTGAAGGAAAGTCTTAATTACAGTGAATGGTGGTCTGGCCATAAAGGACTGAAGGTTTTGAATTGGCTGATGCTTTGGCTTGTATAGCCCCCTGCAGTAGACTGGCCATTTGCTACTAACGACTCACACCACCATTGTGTGTGTGTGTGTGTGTTTTCACATGACTGTGTCTCTTCTAGTGCAAATGTGTAAAAATCACAGTTCATATCAAACATGAGGAAACACTTGGGGTCTGGCAGGGCTGTGTGTGTTAGGCTAATGTTTTTGGTTTCTGTGTGTGACAAAAACATAAAAGTGTGTGTGTGTGTACTCGGTGGATGATTGGGTCCGATGCTCTGTATTAGGACTCAAAGCTGAGGAGTTGCTCATTTTAAAAAGCCAGTAGTAAAACAAGTAAAAGACACTTGCCTCTTTTTTGTTTGATGTGTGTTTGCTGGCAGGGGATTCTTTCTAGGAGTGTTTGATTCATTAGAGACTAGAAAATCAATGTGTACTGAATACATGCTCTGACTTCTTCAGCTACCACACGGTGAGTTAATGATTTTGTAAACCAATAATCAATTTCAGAAAGGGCCCTGGCTTCTCTCCAGTGTTTCAGAGACTAACTGTGGAGTTCTGGTGGCAGCAGTCTGCATTTTGTCAAATGTCAGGTTTCTTGCTGTTGCAGTTGAATAAGTTTTAGGGAATTCTTAGACTTAAGAATGTGACTGAACATGTCTCACAAATGGATGGATGAATTCTGAGCCCAGTTTCAGTGCAGACAGTTTGTAACCTTCCCTTCATGTGTTTTTACACCATGGAGGCTGTGCCAGTCAATTTGCATAATTTATCAGCACTTACACAGGAGTCTGGCAGTGACAAAATACCTGGATCGTAGCAGCATTTGTCAATGCAGGGCTAACAGAGGCAGTGTGCTTGCTTTTTACAAGGATATTTATATACCAGGGGCAATTATTGGTTAATTTAAAGTAGTAAAGTAATTTCACTTTCTTTACTTTGACGGGGGGGGGGAGTTGTAATAACTTGGCGTCCCTAAACACTGCAGGCTACAGAGAATAAGGGTCCTGGAGCGACCAGTCGGAATTTTCATTACTGATTGATTTGTTTAATTAATCAAAGTGTATTAAAACCTTGGAGGTGAGTAAGAAACGATTTTTAAAAAAACAACAGTAAAAGTAGTGATTGTCTCTCAGAAATCTGTAGCCCAGATCTGGATATTTGAGTCAGACATTGATACGACATAGCACTGTCACAGAGGAGAGCTACATCTGTGTCAGCAAGAAACCGAGCAACTTCTTTAAGCTGACAGGCGCGTGCCCTTTGGTGGTATTAGGCTAGTTGGTTAGCATGCTTACCTTAATTAGAGAGCTTGCCAGTAATGAATTAATGTTAATTAAAATAAGCCCAGTTGACCACTGCTGTTTGCCATTTACAGTAGAGGGCCATTGTGCAGTATTAGAACCTGTGAGAATAGCAGCATTATGCTGCTGCATGTGGACACTATGAGAATCATGATAATCTCCTGTTTCCTTGTTCATCTTAAAGAGCAACAGGTGGGTTTCACTGATGCAACAGGTTGTCAACCAGTTACTCCTCAGTCGTTGTAAATGAAAGTGCTGTGTGTAGGCGAAGATTGAAGATTGACATGTGACTGCTGCGCTAATTGAGGTGGCAGACTGAAGCTGTGCAGCTTCCCTTTGCTTCTCTGGGTGTTTATCTGAGCGAAGATCTCAGGCTGACAGCCCCATATATCTGCAGCGGTTTTCTAATCATAAATGATTAGATGGATCGTCATTAACAACACTCAATTGGAATTGCAAACGAGGACAAGATGCAGCAGAGAGGATTGTGGGAGGTTTGACCTGCTTTCTACGTCCTGCTCATTTAAAACTGGTTCATTGGGGGGGCGATCGTTGTCTTTTAAGTTAGCGAAGATCTGGTTGTTGTGAGTTTTAATCTCTTTGTCAAATGAACTGCTTCGGATCTTTGAGTTGAATTTCCCAAAATGCCTGTATGTAGGACGCTCCTTCCCTCTTAAAGGTGGTGAATTATTCATTCTGCTCTAAGAGCTTGTAGTGTTACATGGAGTCACTGACTGCTGTGAAGCTGGCATGGCAACCACTTAAAATAGGGTCTCAGAGCTGTCAATCTCTCGCTTTATTCATTATGGAAGTCTATCTGCCGTATGGAGTCTGTGAGTCATGGGTCAAGTTAATCTCATTGGCTCAGGCTGAGCTTGTACCAGCATTTAAATATTGTATATCCTATGAACATGCATATGTCATATTAGCTGCTGTTTTATGGACTTCAACATAAATATTATACCTGTATCTTAGCATTGTGAGTTGATGTATACCCAGGAAAATGCAACATGAGGCCGTATTGGATGTCATTAAACAATACGATCATATGTTCCCTTAATGTAAACGTAGTTGTTCGGTTAGCACAAACAAAACCACGTGTCATATCTGATGGATGTATCATTGCCATTTTTATTTCGTGAGGACGTGTTGTAGGTTTATTTGTGGTTCATCCTTTGATTAGTTTATTTTCCACCTGATCCAACCAAAGATGGTAAAAGCAGCTATTTTCTTAGCAATAGAGATGGTGACTTGTGAGCTTTGCTTCATGGCTCAGTGCTTTTTCACCACTAAGTAATGACATAGTGACAGCATCCCTGCAGAAGCTGCACCCAGCCTTGATCTCTTGCATCTTTTACTTCTCCACCTGACCGTGGCAGTGAAATCATTAAAGACAGTCTTCAGTATTTAAAATCCGCCTGCTTTGCTGCATTTTAAAACATGTGTTATGCTCTATTTTATAAAACAGTCAATTAGCCTTCAGGGTGCACACCAGTCAAGTCCGGTAATTAAACTGCCCAGCAGTTCTCTCTTTGTATTAGAAGCACTTCAAAGCCTATTCGTTGCATATGGATTTGGAAATTCAAACGAGTGGGCTGAATACCGGTTACAAATGTCGGAAAATCACTTCAGAGTTAACAAACGGAATCATTAAATTTCCTTAATGAATCAGCCTCTGGGCTAAGCAGAGATGAGCTCTAATGGGAAATTATATTTGGAGATCCAATCAGTGACGCCCCCCCCCTCACCATCCACCCACATTGCTTCCTTGTTGTTGTTACATGCATACACTGTACTACATAAACTGTTTGTGTGTCTACAAAGCTGAAAGAATAAGAAGCAAATCTGACTGAAATTCTGTGGATGGAAAAATACACGTATGAAACTGTAAATAAATGTTTGTTGTAGAAATATCAACAATTATCAGACTAAGCACGCACACAAAAGGTACATGTATATTCCCACAACTGCACATAGGCACTCATTGTTTGCATATTCTGTAAGATTTAGCACCAGTTGCACCTGACGTGTTGCATTTTCACAGCTCTCCCAGCAAGGCTGGAGCAGCAGTCATCATGTGCATGGTGGTGGCTTTTTATAGCACCTGTATCATTAACTCCTCACATGTAAAGCGTCATCTACTTTGTAATCAGAAGGGCGAAGATACTGCGCAGACATCAGTAGAGCTCAGCGATAACAAGCTCAGAGATCAATATGCTACTAGTTAATCAATTCATTAATAAATAAATAAATAAATCAAAAGTGGATATTTGAGCAGGTTAATGATCCAAAAACACACACACACACTTTAAGAATACTCAAGCCAGGAGAAGTCAGGGCATTGGAATCACCCCCCCTCTCAGCTAAATCCTAGAGAGCATGCACTGGATGCCACAGAGAGAAAGAAGTCCGTTTTCAGAGGCTCTGCTGTGCTGCCTGAAACACAAACAGAGCCTGGCTGCTGGACTGTGCGCTGATTTCAAGCACAGATGTTAAGAAAAAACACAGTTTTTCTGTAAAATGAATGTCATTGGCATTTAGTTACTTAATGCAGTGACATTTTTTTAGTGTGGCTTGTGTGATCAGATTGCTTTTGGGGGAGCTGTTTAAGCAGAATTCTACATCTGCAAACACTAAAACTGGTTCTTCTGTTTTATAAACTCCACCAGGGTCCTTGTGTATCTACTGTTTAGAGCCCCTTTGGAGATATTAGCACGGTGTATCAGTCTGTTTGCATGTACTTTGTCCATTTTCAGGACATTTAGTCACTATAGATATGATTAAGATGTCATTAAAAGACTCACGTGAGAGACACTGTTTATTAATGTGATGAAGAGATGTTTGTAGACCAGCCTGGAGGTTTAGAGATGAACCAAGCTGGTGAATAGACTGACACTTTAATTTTTATATAGCCTAAATATAGTCACTAAAGTAAAGCTTGCCATATTTACTGTCATCAGTGTCCCCAACAAACTCATTTAGACAACATTATTTATAGAGTATTCACTGCATGTTTTTATCATAGAATAAAACGAATATCCTCTGACTTATGCCTCACTCTCTGCAATATCTCAAGCAAAGAAACAAATCCACATTTATTACCCTTTGTATCCAGCCTGCCTTCTGCTGCTGCGTTTTATATTCAAATGTGTTTCTGATTTTTGAATTTGAATTAAATTAATTAAAGTTGCTAAATATTTTTGATGTAGACCAGTCCACTGTATATATAGTTTAGGTTTAGTAAAGGTTTTCTTACTTCTCCTTCTGTCTTTGTATCATACCTGTTGATGTCTGTGTGAAGCGGTGTATCATTAATACACAAACTCAGGTCAGCAGGCTTCAGTCACATCTCAGCTGAAGTCTGAGTGAGGCGGCTGCTTTAGAGAAGCAGTGGTGAAATCATACGAAAAAAGAGATAACCTGGGTCACATGATCAGCCTGAGGCGCCGTCAGGAAAGCAGCAGCAGGGTCAGGGCTTTGAAAGACAAAAAAGATTCTTTTTGTAGGTCCTGAAAGGAGCCCGAGACCTTGAAGAGACAAAGAGCTGCCATAGAGTGTCCATGTTGGATGCTGATGAAACCCAACATGTTTTTTATTTTACATGACTCTACGTGTAGGCTCTTGTGTTTTTAAATCAGAGATGAGGACTGATGGCTGGAGACACTGATGGTGGATGGAGGCCTAGTGGGCGGTGAGCTGTTTGTTGTGTTTAACATTAGGGAGGTCACAGCTTTGAGGAAAAGGCCTCGGAGCAGATGGAGGAAAGAGATGAGCGTGAGGGGGTGGATGACTGACCTTCTCACCCTTGCATTTGTCTCTCTCCTCCTCTGCTGTCTTTCTCAGCCATTCTTCACTTCTCATAAGGAGTTAGCTGCCTGATAGTTTAACAGTAAATATAATTTAATCCCTGTTTTTGTTCTTAAACTCTTAAATCAGCATGGTATCAACATATTTTAATATACTTCCCTGTGTGAATATGCCACTATTTAATAAGGTTCTGCTGGTTTATCTAGGCAGGCGTTAATATTATGAAGGGAATCAGCTGGAGTAAAAGAGTTGAGATGTGCAAGCTATTGAGGCATTAACATATTATGCTGCTTAATAAAATGTGGGTGTTTCCACTGCTGCAAATGTTTAATATTCTGAGAACCTGGAATTTCTCAGCAGGTCCTTCTGTTCTTGTTACTTTTGTCTTCATATCACAGTCTTATAAATGTTTGATAACTTTAGTAACCTAAAATAATGATAATGCTGAAGGATTGTATTGCACCAGCTAACATCAGCCATCTCATCTGATGTATGATAAACAGCTCAGTAAATGTAAAGGAATTATTTATGCTTAATTACAAAAAACACTTAGAAAACCCTCTTTCCCTACATTAACCATGTATTTATTGGGACTGAATAGTAATATTGGATACAGACGCCTGGGATCTAGAATAGAATGAGTAACTAAACCCAGACATTTGAAGCATTTTGGCATTTGATTCCCTCGTCTGAAAGTCAAAGTGTACTCAACATAAGGCCTAAGGTCAAAACAGTCATGATTTTCACATTATATTCTATGACACAAAATATGATAGATGCCTAAAAGAGAAGGGTTTGTCAGGGACAATGAGTACTTGCTCTGAACAGGTGAAGGATGCTGTGCTTGGTGGTGGTGCCATTCAAGTCATGTGGTTAGCTTTCAAACTGCTAAACATATTTGGGCTTCAGAATTCATAAAAGTGGAGTGGAAATGGAAAATCCTAGGCTTTTTGTTCAGGTAACCTGTGTGAGCTTCACTTACTTTTTAACTGTGATGCATTCAGTGAACACACACTCTGACATGGCGATACCTGAAGCTGCTTTTTCCTCACTGTGCATCTATTTTCAGGATAGCATGTGTCTGTACCAGCTTTCTGTTGTTTTGACATTATCTGTGTTAAATTCAGACCTCTGGAGTTTAGAGTATGGCATGATGGGCAGGCAGAGAGCAAGTGTGTGTGTGTGTTACACAACAATGTGGGAGAGGACTGATAACAGCTAAAGCCAAGATTGACGTACGTATATCTTTGATACTGGTGTATTACCATGTAAAGCACCGCACACTCATGTCTCATCCAATAGGGAGGCGTCTCATCATCCTGTCATTCTGCTGGAGGTGACAGCGATTTAGATGTACATGGAATGACATGCAATTATTCGGTAATCATTTGAAAATGCCACTGGTGGGCAAAGTTGGCAGCTAGGTTGACTATAAAAGCAACATCCCAGAGAGTGTTTCAGGAGTAAAGCTAGACATGATCAAATAATTCAAAGGATCTGGGGAAACATTTTGCACACAAGGGACAGAGCTGAAAACCATTAGTGGATGTTGGCACTGCATCAAAAAACATAAATGGTTCTGTGGTGAAAATCACTGTTGAGCTCTGAGGCACTTCTGTAAGTCACCCACAGTTCATCATTATATGTGCAAATGCAAATTAAAACCGCCATGCAAAGAGGAAAAGCCTCTAATCTAATAAGAAGATCCATTAAGTTTCCTGCACAAATTCATAATGCTACAGCTTCACTCTGAAAAAGAAAGCTAACATACACATTTCCCATTATCAGGCCACACATTTAATTCAAATACTATATTCTGCACGGAGCCAACAGGTGTGGGGAAAAAAACCTAAAGCTGGTGAGTAGTATTTATTGAGTCACATTGTATTTGTGGTATTGACGTAGCTGTGTGAAAACTACATCTGTTGCAGAGTAATGAGGTCCTGGATGAGATTTGCGTAGGTGAATCAGGATATGAAATGAAGGTCTCGGCACTAATTTAGCTCTGCAGAGTTGTGTAGCGAAGCCAGTGTGCAAGAATCTACGGTTCATCTCAAGTGGTTCCTCCCACACACAGAGGCCTTGGGCTGTGGTCATCTCATGCTGGCCTTCTCTCTACTATGTGTGAGTCCATGTTTAGAAAGACATCCCTCTCCTTCTTTCTCGACCTTAAGAAGAAATGGGAAGATACAAATAGGAGAAAAACTGCTCCGCCTCTCCAGGAACCTGTTGGACTTTTTCAAACCAGAGATGTAGGGCAGGCCTGTTCAGCATGTGTGCACACATGTTGTCTATGTGTGGGTGTGTGTGTTAGACATGTTGATCTGTGCTCTGGCACTCACCAGCCAATAATTGCACATAATTGCATCCATTTGTGGAAAAGGCAAAGATGAACATTAGTGAGATCTCTGACACGTACTGCAAAGTGTTCGTTGCCTCAAGATTAAAAAGTGACTCTTACGGCCAGTTGATGGAATGTTTTGTGACACATGATGTCAGGTGGTGATGTGATGGTTTCCATGGTGACTGTGTTGGCAGTTGCACCTGTTCTTTGCTCAGCTTTGTGAATACAGTTATGTATGTTTGCTTAAATCACTTATTCCTCTGTGCTAAGATATGAAATGACTTCAAATACTAGATGACATCATTGTGGGCATTTACTGCAGCTTTATTGTTTTTTGTATCAATACTCGATGTAGACCTTGAAGGATGCACAAACAGTTGTTAATTAGGTCTGTCTGGTCTGAGGAAGCGTGCCACCCGTGTCACCCAGCAACCTGCAGTTAACTGTAACTGTAGTGATCATGTGTTTGGAGTTCAGTTTTTTGGGTCGTACTCACTCAGTGCTCGACAGTGTGTATGAGGTGTTTCTGCTGAAATGCTGTGTAGTTTTCAGCAGACATGGTGGTGATCATTAAGACCAAACAACTCCACTTTGGTCTCATCTGTCCACAGGACATTGTTCCACAAGTGTTGTTCTTTGTTCAGATGCAGTTTAGTGAACCTCAGTCCTGCTTCCATGTGCTTTTTAGACAGAAGAGTCTTTCTCCTGGTAACCCTCCAAACAAACTGTACTTGTTCAGTCTTCTTCTAATTGTGCTGACACATTAACACTGAGCATGCTCAGTGAGGTCCGTAGACTCTGATGGATTGATGGATCTTGGATTTTTTGGAATATTATTTGAGCTTTGAAACATAGAATTAAAAGATGGGGCATTAACTTTGTGAACATGACAAATTATATGTGTAAAAAAAATCACCTTTATATTTTAAACCTGATGGTAGTATCTTGCTTTGGGAGCCAGCCACAAGTTGACAGTTAAGTACAGTTTGTATGAGTATGTTATGGAGATTAACACATTACATCTTCAGAGCGGCCATGCCCTGGGAACAAATAACAAATCCACCCACTGCAAAATGTTCTGGATCAATACACACGTTCTGTCCCAACCAATAACAGGACCCTAAATGATTCCTCTGGCATTCCAGTCATCAATCTTTAAAGAGTTTTTTCACAAGAACAACTGGAGAAGTAAATAATTCATGAAAACAAAAAGTGCTTTGCCACTCAGTAGAACTGCGTCATGTGCATCCAGTGCAGTGAGACACACAAAACGAATCTTTTTCTTTACATTGTTTTGACATGTGAGAAGACATGAATGGAGCAATAACTGCCAGACAGTACAGTGCTTCATCTGTGTGAATGCTGCAGACGAGGGAACCACAGAACAACAGAAGTCGAATGGCAGGTGATCCTGCTGTGCCTCCGTCAGCAGAGACTGACGTTGTAGATGACGCTTGAGAGAGTTTCTCCTTGAATATTTTTCTTTGCATTTCTCCCACACATTTGAAGTGCTAAGTGATTATGACAAAAGGAAAAGAGAGGCAAGCAAGATGAAAACGAATGTATCCACAGAAGATTTAGTAACTTGGTATTCCACACCTGTGGATTAGATGGATAGATACCCACCCACCCAGGGGGACATCCAGGGAGATGTTGTCCCTCTCTTCTATAGGTCACTCAGGCCATTCCCTATGCCCTTTCAGCATCTCTGCCCTGTCTGTCTTCTGGTTTTTGATGGGTGTGAAATGTAATTCCTCATTGGACCTATCACATGCCCAAGACACAAATGATGCCATATGGTGCAATGATGCACAATAGGTTGAGCTGTTGCCAATATAACACCAACGCTCACCAACTGGACAGAAACCACTTCCTGGACAGTCTATTAAAAACAAGCAGACAGAAAAATAATAATAATTGTGGCTAAGTGGCTACAGTAATGACTGGAGTGCAGCAGAAGAGGCATCAGATGTTTCAGGAAAAAGGTCTAAAGTACCTAATGACAGAACAGTTTGTACAAATGCAAGGTGAGTTAGGAACAGCAAACCATGCCAAGCTGGAAATTGAGGACGGTTCATTGAACTTGCAGATGTAACAGTTTTTTAATGTATATATATATATATATATATATATATATATATATATATATATGTGTGTGTGTGTGTGTGTGTGTGTTGAAAGTAGAAATCTATACACACTCTTGGAGACAGTGACAGCAATTACAAGTGTGTTCGAGGCTCTTTCCCAGATGTGCACACCTGGATTTGTAGCTCTTGCGTACATGCTTTCCTGCTTTCAAGGTGAAGGGGAAAGTAAATTGCAGTCTTCATGTGTACGTAGATCATCAGTTAAGGTTCAAGGTTTTTTGCTGCTCTCAGACCCTCAAGTGTTGTCACGGCCGCTTGATGATGAACAGTGCATCTCCACTACATTGTTTAAAGTGTGAGAAAAAGGTGGCAGACATGTTAACCCCACACTAACCTGAGAGACAGTGTGAAGGACACCTAGAAACGCTGTGTCTTTGTCCTTGTTAGTGTCTTATAGTTGTGGACGTCAGAGCAGTTGATGAAGTTTTTGGTATTTGTCAGATTCTTAATAGTTCTATGTCTTTGAAGCTTTGTGAAACCCCTTAGAATGTTCTATACTTCTGCATAAAAACACGGCCCACTCAAAAGCAGATTTTCACACAGTTCCTGAAAAAAGAAAAGGAGAAGCCAAACAACAGAAATGTTCTTGTTTAGTTGTGAGTGGTCAAAGTATTTGAACCTCTAGGGTTAGGCTTTGGTCAAATTAGAGTCCTCTGTTCAGAGGTGTTTTCAGTCAATAAGATGAGAGAGCTGTCAGTAAGTGTCCTGTTTCCCTGACCTCTTTCAAACAGTCGTTCCAGCTCATCAGGCTGGAAAAGCTCTAAAGGGTTTGGACTCGGCACATCCACAGACACACAGATGGTGTACACATGGAGGCAGGTCCATTGCATTGACAGTGATTACTACAAAAATAAGATAGGTCAGGGGTTTCAAAAGAAAAACCAGGATGACCTCCAAGCAGCTAAAGGCCTCTCTCTTATTGGCTGATAAATCCACCATCAGGAGAACAGTGAAAAACCCAAGCTGCACCCACCAGACTTGATGCCAGTGCGGAAAGTGGTAAAAACGGCAGTTCACACCGCAGCCTCTAGGGACTGACTGACAAAAGTGAGTCAATCCCCACAGACTCCCATGGTAAAATCGCCAACATCACAGCAGAAATAAACATGTTTACAGCCTGGTTAAAAAAAATCACTTTGGTCTCTAGCAAGAAGTCCAAAATCAACTCGTCATTAAAATTATGCATAATTATGGACTGCTTTGAGTGACAGCGGGTTTGCCTGCTTCCGCGCCTTCCTGTCCACCTCAGCTCCACTCGCCTTCCCCTCTCTGTCTATATGTGGAGTTTTGTGATGAGGTTAAAAGCCATCACAAAACCGACATGGCGATTGTCCTGGAGCCTTCCACTGAGCCTCAAAACAGCACTTCAGAAACCCATAGTTTTTTTTACTGTTGATGAACAGCCATGGTGTACATGGAGAAAGACTCTGCTCTCCAAAAAGAACATTGCTGCCTGCCGCAGTTGGTGATGTGGACAAACCAGAGGACTGCTGGGAAAACGACAAGAATGACAGAATACCTGTGAAGCATGGTGGTGGCAGTGTCATGGTTTGGGCCTTTGTTCTGTAACTGTTGTGTACTGAGGAATAAGTTTCATGTGTTTGATCGGGTTCTGTGTCTTTGTTTTGGATTATATTGTGTACATGCAAAACTATATAAAGGCCTTCTGTATTTACTATGACCCACATCACTGTTATGACACATAGCGTTTGCCACTAGCATTTTGAGATCTGACTCTTGTGTTTGTGCACACATGTTTCTTATATACATTTTATATCAACTAAACGAAGATTGCATGACATTTCTTTCCCCAGCCTCATTGCGTGTGTGTGTGAATCACAGCGATGTAGCTGAGTCACTGTCTTTGTTGCAGATGAAATCAGTCTGGAGGGGATGGTGGTGCACAGAGCTGAATGCAGACCGGTCGTCACTGAAAACTACATGAAGCTGAAAAAGTGAGTGAGCTTTGAAATAGTTTGCCTGAGACACACCTGACAACCTGTCAAGTAACCAGAGTTACTTCATGAATTTTTAAAATGTTTCTGTCCCTAAAAGTTGCGCGTGGTCTACATGTTGATGTGGGTAAGTTGGGACACAAGGGGTGCACTGTCACGAGACATGCAGATTCTTTTTTACCTGCTTATGGATTTCAAAGAGAAGTTATCCACTAATATGTGCAACTATAACAATGCACATGTCCTTCCAGCATCATTATGGCACAGTTGTAGGCATATTTCTGAGAATGTTGGAATGGTCATTGTAGCCTCTCAATATTGGAAACATTGTAGGAGTCAAAAGTGAAGTGAAGTGAAAATTCTAGAGATGCACCTGACAACAATGACTGTTTCATAAGAACAATAAACACACAAACGTATGACAAATGCACAAAGCCGTCAGTACCGCATCTGTTATCTGACGAGCTTTGTTTCTTTCACCCCTGCGTAAATCACAATGGGTTCAAGTGTTGTGAATTAATTCCAACAGCAGTGGACGTCGTGTTGACAGGGGCATTGTTGTATTTGTGTACAAAACACTTGAATCCACTCTGCCTTGAAAAAAAAAACAAAAAAACAAGGTTTATGTCTCATTGGAATGTTGTTCCAGCCAGAGTTAGTGGATGGTATTGCTATAGCAACAGCATCACTGTGGCAGATGCACTGCTACAATACAACCCAAGGCGGATGAACACACAGAGAATGAGAACAGTGTGCCAAATCAGTAAGGTGAACCACACACAGAAGGAAAGGGTTAAAGTCCTTCTGACCTGGCAACTCTTCTGTGGTCTGACAGGTTACAGGATGATAAACTCTCCTCTGTACGCCGTCAGAGCACAGAGTGAACTGATACTCGTTCTTTACAAACTTGACAACAAAACTCTTCACTTTTGGATCCAGTTTTTGTGTTTTCCATTTGGATGGCAGCTGACAAATGTCCTTCCATTACTGCAGGCTACAGGAGATGAAGGACATAATGTTGTCATGGTGCCACTGTGTATTCAAGAAGAGTTCTGTTGGAATTGTCACTACATGTTCCAAGTGATTGTTTCCAGCACACTATTCTGCAAACTGAAAAGATCATTTAAAAGGCAAACAAATGCATGTTATCGAAATGATGAGCTGAACAGAGGGCAAACACACCGAAATAAATAGAGTGCAAAGATCTTTGAATAGAGCAGCTGCTGGAAATTATTTTGGTTTAGCTTAAAGGTGCTAACAGATGCCATCGTGCCAAAGGGTGCATCTGTCAACTGAGACCGAGATGTCATACCTAATCTTACTCTGTGTGTGTGTGTGTGTGTCAGGCTGCAGATTAAAGAGTCCATCAAGCCTCAGCGTTTGTCACAGCAGCTGGAGAGAGCCGTCACCACCATCTTTAAGCCTGTGGCCAACCACAACTTCAATGTAAGAAGGCAGCGTGTGTGTGTTGGATCATTTAAAACAACTGAATAATCAAAGGACATTTAAACATGCATTTAAATTACCTATAAGCAATCAAAGTCCAGTTAAGGTACCGAAAGTATATGCAGAATGGTACGCGTCAGAATAATGGATACTTTTGGAGAATATTTGAATGTTTTCATCTCATTAAAATTAAAGCTGTTGAAGGTAGTTTTATTTTATGTAGTTAGTCTCAGGGTGTACCTTGTTAAATTTTTACCACTGATTGGATAATTATAAAGTTGCTGATAAATACTCAAGTAAAGGTGAGTCAAAATATACCTACATTCATAATCAGAGTGAACGTTAGTAACTCTCTTTTAATTCAATCTTTTGTTGTTAAACAAATCATCTGATCATGGTGGGCATGGTATTAGGTAAATACAGCGTCAGTCATCGACATATAACCTTCCTTTTACCATGACGTTTATTAGTTCATGTATTCACAAAAAACAGAGTTAAAAGCGATACATGTGTATGTATTGAACTGAAATCACTGTCACTGTCATCAGTGGTAACGGTCAGTGTGATCCTAAGGTGGAGTATGAGAAGAAGAAGAAGTCCGAGGGGAAGATGGTGAGGGCTGAGCGGCAGGTCGTGTTAGACATGCTCTTCTCTGCTTTCGAGAAGCACCAGTATTACAACATCAAGGACCTGGTGGACATCACCAAACAACCTGTGGTGAGCAGCACAGACACACACAGACATGCAATATGCACCTAAGAGTTTAAATGGTTAGAAACACACACACACACCTGCCCACTATCCACCTTTCTTTGTTAAATTTGAACAAATCGCCCACAGCGTGACGTCCATGCCTGTTCACACTATCTGTTGTGGCTGAAATTTGAGCCAGCGTGTGTGCACGCACTCACACTCAAACATGGGATGAATCGATACAGCGCAGTGGATTGGTTCCAGCGCGCAGTGAGCAGCAATGTGTAGGTGCTGATGAGACCTCGAGGTCGTCCTCTCCCTCTGATTGCATCTGATTGCATAACCATGGGCTGAGTAGGAGTCAAACGCCCCAATACACTCCACACACCATCACTCCGCTCCTAAAGCACTTGGCTAACACTCAAATTAACTGAACGAAAGTAACCGAAATGACTATTATGAAAAGTCTTGAAACACATCGCTGCTATTCATTAGGTAGAGTGGCTGCTTCTTTGCTGGCTCAACAGAGACACCTAGTGGTCAGTTTAGAGTAGTGCATCACATCTCAGTGAATGACCAGGCGGGCCTAGATAAGGAGTGATTATTAAAAAATGCATCATTGCATTGTGTATTGCTTTTGAGGTGTCTCAACTGCTGAAACATTTTTGTCATGATTTTTTTATGTTACAACAAAATGCATGTAAATACATTCACTGTTGAGTTTTTTTCTGCAGACCTACCTGAAAGAGATCATGAGGGAAATTGGAACATACAACAGCAAAGGAGCTTATAAGAGCACCTGGGAACTGAAGCCAGAGTACCGCCACTACCGCCCTGCTGAGGAAGAGGAGGAGATGGAGTCTGCCTAGGTCACAACAGGAAACCTTCGACTTAAAGAAGTAAACATCTAAAGGAAATCAGGTTGTTTTAGTTTATACTTTGGAGTTCAAGCTAGCTTGATGTTGAAAATTAAATGAAATACAAATTCCTTTTTTCTGAAGTTATGATCGAACGTTATTGTCATGTTGTCATTGTCATTCTCATTTATCATCCCTCAATCAAATGTCTTTCACAGCAGATATTGTGACTTGTAAAAAGAAGCAAGTGGAATTATTGGCAGATATTTAGACCTGTGTTTGACACAAAAAAGGCTGTTTCTAGGCTCCATGCACTGGAACAACATGGTGGCAGCCTAAATATGATTCTATTCAGCTATTTTAAATTCCCACAGCAGTAAAGAACAACAGAGCAAAACTCACTTCCATGGTGCATCTGTGTAAACTATATTTACAGTGACTCACCCAGAGCAGAACCTGCTGTGCTTCTGACCACACCCAGCTATGAGTGTTTATCATTAACCATTGAAAGCCTGATTAAGGTGGAGTCAGCACTTTGATTTAACTTGATGGTTACAGACAGATGTATAACGTGGGGGAAATAAACACAATATGCTTACGTTATAACACACAATCGGAATTATTTGTTTCATGACCAAACAGAATTCCTCCTCAAAGCTCTGCCTCCACTTCACTGGGTTGCAGCTGATATTTTAGTGTTCTGACCCGTATTTATCTCAATATGCACAAGATGAGTGTTTGTGGACACAGACAGCAGGCTGATAGAACACTGGTCACACCAACACATGTAGTTGTTTCAGCAAGATCTGTGTGTTCACACATGCATTAGTACCCTATGTGTGATTAGCCTTTTACAATATCCTGGTTATGTTACGTGCATGTACACACTGAGGTATCTGAACATTCTCTGGAAAAAAAAACTACAGATGGTCATATACCTGTTTACTATTATATATGTACGAGTAGCTCAATGTAAACATGTCCTGGCTGTAATTACATGCCCATTTGTAGTTTCCACATGCGTTTTCATCACAGGTCCTCATGTTTGTGCACCAAATAATACAGTTACAATACCTTTGTTTTCTTTAATACTATCATGATTGCAAGGCTCATTTGCTGCCATTTACTCAGGTCTGCAACACACCAGGTAAAGCACCTAGCACTGGTCTATGGGCTGTATTTTTCCTCCAAAAAAAGAGATGGATTATTTAAAAAAATGAAAGAGCTGCAGAACTTTTAAATTGAAATCAAACCAGGAAGTCTTTTCATTGAAGATGGAATCGTATTTAATTCAACCATGAGTTCAAACAAAGAGGTCTGGTGATGTCAACCTCTGATCATTGCTAAAACAATATGCTGAAGAAACATCTTTAATAACTGGAGTCAGAGCTTCAGTCGCTGATCTGGCTTTTGACCTCAATCACCAAAACTCTGCCAATCCAGGGACGAAAAAAGCTTCAAAAACAAGAGATAAAACTGTAGCCGGGGACCAATTATTTCATGTGGATATCCAAGAAATGGGACAAGAGTGGATCTGTTCAGACGAGATGCAGAGTACTGCTCCTTCAGTCTGTTTTTTGGGGGCGCAGTGGGTGGGCGTGTTCGAAGCAGCAGTTATCTGAATAGCAGATGTGATTCCAGGTAGTTACTGTAAAAGAGAAGAATGTGCGTTATACTCGGCCGAGCCCCGTCAGAAAGCACTGCAGCACAACTACTGAATTCATTTTACATCCAGTCCTAGCTGGGCCTGGAGACTTACACATTTCTCGATCTCCAGACCGTCTTTGAAGAAAGTCATAAACGGTGTGACTCCGTCCTCACGGAAGTCCAGCAGTCCAATCGCCCCATCTGGATTTACGGACTCACCGGTGAAAAACTGCAGCATCGACAGAAGGGCAGAGGTCAGCATAGAGCGCCGCCACACATTAATGTACAGTAAAACTAAATCATATCAAGGTTACCACAGGAGCAGCTTTATACTCCAAGAACTAGGCTTTCCTGTGATTGATGGTACTCGTGTTGGCGTTAACAGAAATATGCACCCACCTGATAGTTTTTGATGTTTCCTAGGATCTTCTTAACTGCTGCAGTAGCCCCGTCTTGGAAGGTAGCCACTCTGTCTGGATTGGACTTTTCCAGTTCGGCCTTTACACTGAACAAGCAAACAGTCACATGTGTTATTCATTCACATAAAAGTGTCTATGATCACATTTTAACAGTCCATGGACTTCTAGCCGGACTTGTGTGACCACATGTCAACAAGCCTGTTTTCTTGTCACAGGTGTGGTAACTTAGGAGCTTTAGTTTTACATTAGCATCAAGTCCAGCGAAGCCTCGTTGGGCAGTAGTTTAGTAAATCAGCTGAATACATTGTTGCCAGAGATTTGCATGATGGTGACTGGGCTGGTCTGAGGTGTCTGCAAGACCTGCAGGTAGTTCACATACCCACGGACTGCAGGCTGGTTGCTTTGGGTCTTAAAATGAACTGAATCTACCTTAAATAGCAAACCCAAATTCAGCAAGTAAGTGTTTTTTTGGTTCTGAATTAAACGTCAACAGTACACGGACCCTGCTAGTCTGATCCTTGATACTCACGCCTTCATGTAGTCCTTGATGTAAGCCGTGTATGTCGACTTGGTAAAAGACGTCTCTTGCAGTTTGTGGTTGAGGACGATGTCCACGCCAGACACCGAAGAAGCATCGTTGGCCTCTGTTGCTTCTTCAGCAGAAGCGTTGGCTCCAATGAGAGCATCGTCAAAATCTTCTGTCCTGCTCACCATCTACAGACATCAAGCAGAGAGGACAGATATGAGGGACATCCTTCATGGTGCTCCATCAGTGATGATGTCAGCAACAATAGAATAGTCAGGGCACAAGTCTCAACACACCGAGTTTATTACATTTATTAGCTTTTTGTAATAGTTGCTTGTGTTGCGAGTTTGTTTCTGTGCAGTTTTCTGTATCATCTTGTGTTTTTTTTTAATCTTGTGCTGCTTAAACTTCAAGAAAATACTAAAAAGAGCTGGAAAACTAAACTTCTGATTTCACTTTGTCAAAGCACGGATCATATTCACAAACAGGGGAGGCCCATGTCACGTTGAAGATACAAAGAACACAGCAAGTGGTCATGTCAGCACTTTTATTTTTGGTATCCCTAATTGATGCTGTACCGTAAAGGCTCTAGTAGACAGGAAGCTAGTCTAATGCAGTGGCCTGGTCATATTTTCCTTGGCATGTAGAAAGAACCCTTCTGTCCACAGGCCCCACTCACTCACCTTTCCTTCCACTTCATACAACATCCCGTCGGCAGTTTCTTTGATTTTGTAGATGTCCGAGAACATCTCATCACCTGATGGAGAAAGAAGAAGCCACTGTAACAGAGGGCCACCCCGGCTGGAAGGCTCCGTGATGTGGTTAAAGGGAGAGTTACGAAATACTTCGTCTGTCTCCACAGTTACACAATCAGGAACCATTCGGTAGGCTAAAGCTAACATCAAAGTAAAAGGCTAATACATTAAGAATAAGACACTGATCACAATCCCGGCATCAAGGCACCGAGCTAAACTGAGCTAACGCTCGGTGAGATGGAGGGAGGCCCAGAATCCCACACTTAACAGCCGGCAGCACAAAGCAAATGTCCGGCCCAACACCAGCCTCCGTGGACCGGGTGGTCCGATAAGTGGTGTTCTGTGTATGTAAGTAATGTATAAATTACACTTATCTTGTTTTAATCAGCAACTTCAGGGAAATAAAGAAGTTCCAATTGATCATTTATGAAGTAGCAAAGCTACTAGTAAGGCGATCATTTGGGAACAATCGGACGAAAACAGCCCTGATCCAGGTTTCTACCCTGAAGCAGCGCCTGTTTCACAGCTCGGGCCGACGCGCTGCGTCACTTTTAAAAAGTTTCCAGTAACTGAGCCATAATCACGGCTAACCGAGGCAGCAGCATCGTCGGCTAGCCGACAGGGTGGCTAGCACGCTATACTCTAACACGAGTTAGCTAGCCGGCTTGGCTAACTTAACATCCGAACAGACAAAATAACTACAGCGCCAGAACCAGAATCTCAATAAACATGACAAACAAGACCAAGTACTGTGACTCACCGGTGATGATGTCCTTGTAGATGATCATTTTGGCTGCTTCGGTGTGAAATCGTCCAAAGACAGAGAGCCGGCCAACCGCCCTTACAGCAGGGGAAAGCAAAAAGACCGATCAGGCCGCGAAGCGCCGCGTTTACATCCTGCTGACGTCACGGCGGGAAAGCTCCGTCCGAAGCTTTGCTGCCACCTTCTCACGGTGGCCACAAGCGGTACTACTACTGTATATTAGCTCCGAAATAATATGCTAAATATAGGGTATATAAAATATATATATGTAAGAATATGAAACGAAGCGACAGGAATAATATAATATAACATTGAAAATACTTTCACTAGGTCAATATATATTTTTGTATGTGTATAAATAACTTTGAAATTGATTTTTTAATGATTTTATAAAAGTCCAGTCCCACTGCTACCAGACATGCAGGAAGTTATTTTAATTGATTGTTTTTTTCAGTGGCATAAAAGGTTTGCATCACTATGTTTGAGCCTTGTGTAGTAAAACGAGACTCTTAAAGCAGCTAGATATATTTAATCATTTAAAACAGACATTGACATTTGTTTAAATATTTATTTTGGTCCAAAAAGGACTATTTGCAAGGCATTACAAAGTTATTGAAACCACAGATGAATACACAATGATATATATATATGCAACTGTCGTAATGTATTAGACAATTTCAAAAATACATTGTAAGACATGTCATTCTACATTAGAGAACAGTCTCCATAGGCACTGATTGTTTTTATTTTATAAGGGACCAATGTTACCAACTTTTGGTAATGTTGTCACCAAATTATGACCTAAATGAGAAGCTTTCATAATTATACACAATAAACATAATGCAATCAATCCAACCAATTACTTGTAAAGCAACTTTATTTCTTAATTATCAGCATATCGTTTGGTACAACAAGCACCAGTTCAACTGTATTGTAATAATCGTAAACTATACATTTTTTCCTTTAAGAACTTCAAATTCAAACCAGATGTAATTCATCGTCTTGTCCACCCTCCATTTGCAGGGAAACACAGTGAGATGACTTCAGTTTATGTGGGCTAGTATGAGACCTAATCTGCATCGTGAATCCATTTACAGAAAGGCAAAAACCACTTGGGGTGCCCGACAGGAGGAAGTACACAGAGGCAGCATTTGGAGAGAAGGCAGGAGCATGGTTACAACCCAAATACCGTTTTCCAATTAAGACTTTTTCCTAAAAGGGAAAAAATGCCAGTGGAGCATTTCAGCACATGCAACACAAAAGAACAGAAAACATTTAAAAAGTAGTTCATGTACAACTATACACACAAAATAAACATGACAATTCACTGACAGAAGTGCAAAAAGTAGACAACATTTGCTCCAACAGCCTCCTCCATGTAGTACATGTTTCCTCAATGGTGACAACAGTATTGGACAGCAATCCAGCCTACTGGGGCAGGTAGCTGTGGCGAAGGATTTTGAAAGATTGGATTGATAAAGAGGGTGTGGAAATGTTAAATTAATTGAAAAAGCTACAACTGTCCGCAGTCGGTGATGACGAGCTTCTTTGAAGGAATGCCTCCCTTTGTGCCCATTTCTCCCATCTGCTGCACCACATCCATGCCCTCTCGAACCCAACCAAACGCCACATGTTTGAAGTCCAGGTGTTCAGCTTTCTTGAGGGTTATGAAGAACTGAGAGTTGTTGGTATCCCGTCCACGATTAGCCATTGACAAAATGCCCGGGCCTGTGTGCCGAACATCAAAGTTCTCATCTTCGAACTTGCCGCCGTAGATGGACCGGCCTCCAGTGCCGTCACTGTTGGTGATGTCACCACCCTACAAACCAATAGGGAATTTGTTAATAATGTGCAAAATGCATTCTTTGATGCCTGAATCCATTGCAAGTTAATGATAAAAATGTAACAAGAGTAAATCTTAAATGAAGTGTGCGCTCTAACTCCCTCACCTGACACATGAAATCTGGTATGACCCTATGGAAGATGGAGTCCTGCAGCCCAAAACCTTTTTCACCGGTACAGAGGGCCCTGAAGTTCTCTGCGGTCTTTGGGACAATATGGGAGAAGAGCTCTATAGTGACAGTGCCCAGCGGTTGGCCGTCAGCTGCCACTTTGAGGAACACCTGTGGGTTAGTGTCTCTGGAGTGCTCTTGAACTCTGGACATCTGTGGTGAGAAGGCGCACAAAGAATCGTCTGTTTGGCCCAGGCGGCTCTGACACTCACAGAAGGTCTTCTTAAAGGACTCAGCTATCTCAGGGGTTTTGAACTTGACAGCTAGCTGTTCCACAGCACCGTCACCATCTGGAAATGCAAAGAAAAGAAAGAAAAGAAAATCAAAACATCAATAACGGTACAGCTCTGCTGTTGGATCATAACATCCCTACAGAAGAAATAAAGACAAGAGGCTTTGTACAATGCAGGTTATGAATGTGCAGATATATCACAGTACAGAAGGGTCATCACATGACTTGTCTACAGCAGCCAACTAAAATTAAGTGGCAACTTCTAGGGCTAAAAAACAGACAGTAGAACAGGACTTTACCCGAGTAGTCTGTGGCAGTCCAGACCAGTGCATTAGCTGAAGTGTTCATGGGTTTGAGCTCCATCGTCTGGCAGATGGTGTGGTTGGCACAAACCCTCAGCACTTGGTCCCTTCTCATCAGGATTCGGTAGAAATGTTTGGTTGGGTGAAAGAGGATCTTGAGATCACCGATACCACGCTCCTTCCACTGGCCCAGATCGCGGTCCCATCGGTACAGTTTACCGCGCTCCTTAAACAGGATCTCCTCATCCTCCTCTCCTGACTTTGTTTCCACCTGTGAAACATATAATGTCCAAGGATGAGTGTACCTTATTCAATACACTGTTAAACACAAATGAAGAGCAGACAATTACCTCAGGGAGGGATACGATTGGCTCAAAGTGAATGTCCACATTCTGAGGAGCCTCCTCTTCATCACTTCCCTCCTCATCATTTTTAGGTGCAGAGAAAACTGTGGACCCAAACACTGTCGCTCCAGCATTTGCCCATGAGAAACTGGAGTCTAGATAAACGGAAATAGAACACAAAACAAATTAGCTTGTTGTAATGAAACTAGACGATAGAAAACAGCAAACAATGTTGAAGCCAACCTTTTGATCCAAACGCAAAACCTTCTGTGTTTTTGGCGAGGTCAGCAAAAGAGAAGCCTTCAGACGTGTTGAAGCCAAAGGCAGAGGAGTCTGGATGTAAGAGTAAAGTTACTTAACAAAGAATTTTTCTGCATATGTCAATGAGCAGCAGACTGTGTTCTGGACACAGGAACACTGAAAAAGTATCTACTAATACTCACTTCCAATATTATTATCTCTTATCCATTTTCAAATCACTAATTCTTGACTACGAGAGCCTTGTTTCAGATTTAACATACCACTGCAGGTTCCTACAGGCGGACAAGCAGAGGTCATATTTCTGTAGTGAAGAGTGTTCCATTACCTTGGCTTGTTGTGGTTGTGGTAGCAGTGGAGGGAGCAGCATCTGCAGCAGCAATGGACTCTGGCTCTGGGCTCTTCTTAGTTGACAAATCAATGGGAGAACTGCTGCTCTGAGTTTGACTTTGCTCATTCTGAGTGTCTGTTAGCTGGTCTGAGGCCTGCTTGTCCAGAGCAAATATGGTCCCTGCAGGATCAGCACTGGTGGACGACAGGCCTTTTGGCAACTCCTCTGGGGCCTCTGCAGAACTGCTGGAGGCTTGTTCAGTTTTGTTTAGCTGGGCAGCCTGAAACAAGTTCAGAAATATCATCACTCTTTGGCATTCTTAAAAAGAGTTTCATAGTTTCACTATGTGTCTATGTTATATGACTATGTTGTCGTTCTATCTACTATTGAGATACCCATGGACTGAGAAAAATGCAGCCACTGTGACTAAATAAAAGACAAAGTGCTGTGTTACCAGGTCTTGCTGTACTTTGCGGACTTCTGTCTCAAAGTCTTCAGGCTTGTCGTGGTCCGGGTCGCTGTCTGTGGTGCTCAAGCCACAGAAGAACGTGGGTGGAAGCTGAAGGCTTTTGGCCTTCTCCTCCTCCTCGGGTGTTGGCTGCTTCTCCCACACCACCTGGCAGTCTGACTCTGAATGCAGCACACACGTACGTTTAAAGCAAACAACTTATAACAATCACTTAAAGAAAACAGAGTTAGACATGTACCATCAGCACAGGCTGCTGCTTTTCTCTCAGGGGGATCAGGGTAGAGTTTTCCATTCAAGGCTTTCACTGCTGACTCAAAGTCTTCATCTGAAAGTTCAGAAAAAAACTACTTACAATGAAATGTGTGTTTTTCCTCACATTATGGTTTTTACATACCAATTGTGGGCAGCTTTCCTTTTAATTAGGATACATATGACACTGATGACAGTGTTGTGGTAAACTCAAATGAAATTGGCCTCACCGTCTGTTTGATCATCACTGGTGTATCCTGGTTCATTCTGGTAGCAAAAGAAGGTGAGAGGCAGGAGAAGCTTCCTCGCTAAAGCTGCCTGTTCAGCAGTGGGCTCTCTGACGTAAATAACCTCCACCTCTGAGTCCTCATCTGACCCCACACTGCCTCCTTCTGTCTGAGAGGAGCCTATGAGTGACAGACACAATAAAAAGTCAGGCTGGAAAAGGAGCTGCTGGAAAAAACAAAACAAAAAACAAAACAATGTGTGTTGATTTATTGCCCTTATAACCACAAATGTTAGGTTCACACACAAACATAAAAATCATGCTCGGCAAAAATGCACAGCATGCATTTGATTGAATAGTGAGGGACAAGCTGTATTATGTGGAGCACTACTTGCTGTGCTTTACTCATTTGATTTTACAGCATAGACCACACACTGTAATATGTGACTTAGTGTAATACTAAACAGCGAAAATGCCTGAGCTTTAGCTCTAATTAGCCTTTGCTGAGGTGCATATCACTGACGGGCGTCAGAACAGGCAGGGAGATACATTTCATGCTGTTGCTACACACCCAGCACTAAAAATGGCAAGTGTGACGTTTGCACAGTGCACTCCTTGCTGAACGAACACCCTCAGTTCTCAGCTCACCTTTCACTGGATCGTTAATATTTACTGATGTGCCTCCTGCAGCTATGCAGAACTCTGCTCTAATGCTGGCAACCAAAGAAGTTCTACTCATCACCCACATACTCCAAACATCGCATCCTTGAAATGTTAAACTTTTCTTTTGTATTTGATACGCTCCTTTTGAACACAAAGACCTGCGTTTTTGATCAAGAACTACAATTAGCAACCTTGTCACTGTGTCTAGTAAAGAAAAGTTTAAATAAATAGCATGCAACTGTAAACTGAAATAAAACACCATTTCCACCACAAAGTTAATCTGAGGCTAGAAAACCAAAACATATTTTATGCAGGTTTATGTGCAATTATTATTGCTTGCACAACTAAAAAGGCACCTCCACACAATGGACATGCAATACATTAGCTTCACCGTTTTCTCCACTCCGTGCACTTAGGTTATTTCTTTCTAGTAGTTAGGGCCAGCCAGGTGACAGCTGAGAAGAGTTAACACACACTGCAGTGATTAAGTACCTGGGGGGTCAAATTGGGTGGTTGATGTGCTGGTCCAAAAAGCCATTGGGTTATCTTTGAAAAGCCTAAAATCCAGCCCTAAAGGATGATGGGTTTTTTTGAGTGAAGACAAACTAATTGTGAGGCTGGAGTCATAATCAGAAAACAATGCCAAAACTGCTCAAAAGTGAAATACTGGTTGTGTGATGAATTTGATAAAAATGTTGGAATCAATGATGCAAGCATGCGATACATGTGCACTACAGAACTTTTTGTGGATATTGTTTGTACACAATCTTAACTAATGTAACTTATGAAAGATTAAACTAAGTATGTATAATGTAGCAGCATGGGTAGGACATGAAAAAATATATTAGATTTTCTGTCCTGAAGGGAAACACTGAAGGGTCTGGCCATCTAAAATGATGGAGCGGTAAAATGCAGATGGAACAAGGCAGTGGAATAAACACAAAATGAACAGAAACAGCTGTGGTACTCATTCAAAAATAGATAAATATTGGATAAGCAGATATTCTGTTTACCTTTCTCTGGAATTTTGAAAGCAGGAACGGCAACTGAAGTGTTGATGCAGCGTCCAGAATCTTTGGCTTTGGATCCAGACTCGTCTGTTTCAGGAGTTTTTGGGGCGCCAAAAATCTTCTGAAGGCTATCAGTGCCAAAGACAAACTTGGGGGGAGATACCACAGTCTTAGTGGGATTGATTGGACTCTGAGATCCAGATGAATTGACGTCCGGAGAAAGCTCTGTAGGTTCTTTCGTTGTTTCCTCCAGAACTGCAATGGCTGCCTTCCCACACACAGGACCAGCAACATTTGCAGATCCTGTGGTCCCGCTCTCTTGTGATGCAGGGACTCTAGATGTCACTGGAGTCATGGATTCTCCCTTTTCTTGTGCAGTCCTTGCCTCTTCAAAGACCTGTTTGAAAGTATTTGCAGTGTCCTGCAGTTTGAATCTCACAGCCAGCTGCTCAATTTTACCCGCACTTTCTTCAGCAAAGTCCATGGCACTCCAGACCCAGGCCTTCTCTGCACCCTTCATAGGTTCCAACTTCATGGCCGCTGAGATCCAATGGTTAGCACAGAGCTTAAGTACCTGGTCTCGTCTCATTATCAGCCTCACTCGTTTGGTGTCAAAATTTTGCAAGATCTTGAGGTCTCCAATACCCCTCTCCTTCCACTGTCCCTGTACTTTATCATAGCGATACAGCTTTGCGCGGTGACTGAAGACCACCTGTTCATTTTCCTCTCCTGTAGAAAACTCCACTAAATCAGGCAATGGGATTACAGGTTCGAAGTACTGCCCGTCACGCTCTTCGTCCTGGATTATGTCCTGCTCGTCATCAGTACCCACTGAAGCCCTGCTCTGGTTAAGCTTAGCAGGAGACTTAGAGGGGCTGATGCCCGGTTGGAAACTGAAACTAAAACCACCAGTGGATTCTCCAAAGCGGAAAAGGTTCTTTCTCAGGGGACTGCTGGCAATTGGAGAGGCATATACTGATGAGTCAGCAGTATCATCTAAAGCCTCTTCTCTTAGGTCATAGTTGTCCCACTCCAAAGTGGGGCCAGTGGTTTCACCATGAGGTTTGAGTCCAAGGCTTGATACATTGCTGGAAGTTGTAATGTCTCCCTGGGTGTCATCATCTTTGATCTTTGTTTTCTCATCTGTCAAAAAGGACTTCAGGTCTTTTAATCCAGACTTCATTTCCTCAGCTTTCTGAATGAGGTGCGCTGTTCTGCCAGTGTCAACCAGCTTGTGAGGGGTTTGTAGGGGGATGTCCAAGAGTAGTCTTTGACACTCTTCAAACTTTTCCTTGAACTCCTCAGCAAGCTCAGGGGTTTTAAACTTTGCAGCCAACTGTTCAAGATTAGCATCACCATCAGAGAAGTCGTTTGCCATCCAAATCCATGCTTTGTCTGAGCCTGCCAGTGGCTTAAGGTTCATAGTGGTGGTGATCCAGTGGTTAGCGCACACCTTCAGAACTTGCTCTCTGCGCATCAACACTCTTAGTCGGCCATTGGAATTGTTTTTCAAGAATTTGAGGTTTCCAACACCACGCTCTTTCCACTGACTGGTGCCGGTGTCAAATCTGAATAATTTGACGCGTTGAGAATAAAGAACCTGTTCATCCTCCTCCCCTGTAATGAGGTCCACCTTATCTGGCATCTGGACAACTGGTTCAAACTGGATATCATCATTTTCTTCTGTTTTATACATGTCATCATCATCCACCTCATTTGAAGCTTCTGTCTTGGTTGATGTTTCTTGGACTGATGAGAACACCTGCTCACCAGCACCAGAGAATCCTTTAAAACTGGGATCATTCTGGCCAAAATGGAAATCCCCTCCAGTGGATTTTGCCAAGTCTGCAAAACTGAACATATTACCCTTTCCAGTGATTAATGGATTTTGATCCAGTTCCGTTTCTCCCACCACTGAAGCTGAAGTATTCTCTTTCTCCTTGTGTTTGTCAGCTATACTTTTAAGAAAACTGGACGCTGACCCAGATGGTGTTTGTTCATCAGCTGAGAGGGATTCTTTGGCAGGTTCCTGAATGCCAAACTTAAAACCACCAGATGTAACAGGCATTGAAAAAGAGAAGCCTGAAGAACTAGTGGTACTGGATGCAGACTGAGAAGCTTCAAACTTGAAAGAAGCAGCTGAGCTTTTTTCTTTGTTTTGACCAAACTGAAAAGTGCCACTTTCAAAAGGCGCTGTAAATCCAGTTCCAACAGGCTGGCTTGATGAACCGTTTGTTCCAAAGGTAAAGCTGAATTTAGAGGCTGATGAAGCAGATGATGCACTGCTGCTTATTGTTTTAGCATTAGGATTTGGAGTCTGACAGGATACACATTTACTGTCTGAGGCTTTATTTCTCACCAGACAAGTGTCACAATCCCATTCTCCATCCTTCTTACCAAATATGGCCTCTAAGGAGGGATTCTCATTTGGGGCCTGGCAGGAAGCACATTCAGCAGCTGATGCTTCATTTCTGACTAGGCAGGAATTGCAGTCCCACTGTCCATCTTTCATTGCAAACTTCTCCAATCCTGACACTGCTGGCTGATTTGATGTTACTGGAGTCATGTCAGGTTTAGCAGAAGGTTTGGGACTACTGCAGGCAAGACATTTATCAGCAGACGCTTCATTTCTTATTTCACATACATCACAGTCCCACTGCCCAGGCTTTATGTTAAACTGGGCAAATCCAGTGGTAACAGCAGGTACAGGCGGCTGTGCTGCTGGTGTATCTGTAGTTTGTGCTGTTGCAGTTGTTTTAGCTGATGGTTTAACAGTTTTACAAGATGCACAACTGTCCACAGAGGCCTCATTTCTTGTTGAACAGGTGTCACAGTCCCACTGTCCTGGCTTCTTGGCAAACTGAGCCCCAAAGCCACTACCAAATGCACTGGTTACCGTGTCAGCAGGTTTTGAGGAGCTGATGCCAAACGTGAATGAAGAGGGTACAGACGATCCAAAACCACCAAATCCAGTAAAGGTAGATCCAGAACTACTTGGCTTTGATGAATCAGTACCAAATTTAAAAGTAAATGGACTGGCTTTTGTGTCACTTGCTGACTGAATGTCAGATTTTGACAAGGCCTTGGGATTGGCAGAATTACAAGCGGCACATTGGACATCCATGGGTTTATTTCTCACACAGCACACAGTGCATTCCCATTCCCCTTCTTTAAGTGCAAACTTTGCTGCCAGTGACTCAGAATTGTTTGAGCTTTCCTCTTTCTTCTTCTGTTGGCTTTGTTTTTCTGGTGATTTGAGCAAAATTTTCTGGGATTCCTCAAACTTAGCTTTGAAAAGTGCTGCCTCATCTACTGTCTTGAAGCGGATGGCCAGCTGTTCCGGTTTCGGCTCTTCATCTGCATAATCAATGGCATTCCACACCCAAGACTTGTCAGAGCCGGCATTTGGATTCAGGACCATATCAGTAGTGATGTAGTGGTTTGCACAGATCTTGAGAACCTGTTCCCTTCTCATTAAGAGGCGGACCTTTCCTTTAGTGCTGTGCTTTAGGATTTTAACATTACCAATTCCTCTTTCTTTCCATTCTTTTGTCTCCGTGTCAAATCGATATAACTTTGCTCTGTTGCAGAACATTTCCTCTTCCTCTTCTTCACCTGTTTTCACATCTACTTTATCAGGAAGAGGTACTATAGGTTCAAAGTGAGGGCCATCTTCATCCTCTTCAACATGTGTGCTGTCGTTATCACTTTCCACTGCTTTTTCCCGATCTGTTGCAGACTTGTCCACCCCAAACACCGGCTTGGCAAAATCCCCAAAATTAAATGGCTGCTCTACCTTGGCAAATAGACTTCCAGTGGCTGGGCTGTTCATAGAATCAACAAATGAGAAGCTAGTAACATCTTTATTGCCAAATGTGAAACTGCCAGTTTGGCTGGGTGGCTGCTCTTGAGCTGGAGGCTTCTCTGGAACAGAATCTGTCTTAGGTGGAATGTCTGATGTAAGAAGACCGAGCAAACTTTCGCTGTGCTTGGCCTGAGAAGCTGAGAAAGTGAAATCACCATCATTGGATTTAAAATTGGAGTTGAATTTAAAAGCAGCCGAAGGTGTTGACTGGGCTGCTCCTACTCCAAAGCTAGGTACTCTGGGGACTTCAGCAGGTGCCTGCTGGCTGAAGGAGAGCTTCCCAAAGTCCATAGGCTTGCCTTCAATGCTCTTTGGTGGCTGAACAGGGACTACAGATGGCTTGGTGAAGTAGCCAGGTTCTGGCAAGGGAGGGTTAGTTGTTTGTTGGGTAACACTCTGACCGTAATACTCCTCACTGTATGGGGAAAGAAGGCTTGTGGCTGGAGACTCAAAGCGAAGAGGGGCACCAAAGACTTGCTCCTGTGGAGGGTAGATGCAGGCTGGACCTGTTTGCAGTGGAGGCGTGTGAGTGGGCGGCTGGTAGGCATACATGTGCTGTTGAGGTGGCATACGGTTCACACTATACATTTGGCCCTGTGTAAAAACAAAAAAAACATGTCACTTAAACTTTAAGCAGATTTATAACCATATAACCATAAACCAATGATACACACAAATAGTTACCTTTGTGGGGGTTACATTTGCTGCTGGGCGTAACAGGTACTGAGAGTTATAAGCTGGAGACTGGTTGTAGTACACAGAGGAGCCTGTGGTGGCAACTTAAAAAGAAACAAAATATTTTTTAATAATTGTTTTTCAGATATATGGAGACAACTACTGTATTTTGTGGACTATAAGTCACTTTTTTTCATACTTTGGCTGAGTTATATTTAGGTGCGACCTTTTTTATATTAAAATATATAATTTTACATGGTAGTGACACAATAAAGAATTCAATGGATTTAGTGAGGGGGTTGGATCAAGAGTGTGGTTAACTTGTTTACCACATGTTCTTTTTGCTATAGCTATCTGAATGTATGTATGGTGTGTTAACATGTTACGTTAACATACCAGACGCCTATTGAGTTTATGCTTCATGTAGCTGAATAACCAATCAATGTGTTATGTTAGCATACAGTGTACCTTCTTCATTATGCATGTTTCGCCGGTACAAAGTATAGTCCAGAAAATATGGTATATAGAAATTCACTTTTACATATTCCAGTTATATAACATACTGACCTGTTAAAGGGGCGCCATGATAGGACTGGACAGGGGTAAAAGTTTCCTGCAGGCCCTCAGCTCCATAGGTCTCCCCATACATCTTATGAGGAGAGCCTACATTTCCTGATGAGTTGTGTCTCAGATCATGTACCTCATTCTGCAAAACAGAGGGTCTGTCAGATGCGGCTCCCTCTCCCTCCCTTTGAAACTTTCGTATCCATTTTGACACACAACCATGCTTAATTCGATGAGTTATTTTTGTACTCAATTGGAGGTTAGACTGTTGTAAGTAATTCTCACCTTGAGGGCTTCAACTTGCTGGCATAGCATCTGAAGAAGACTTTTTTGGTCTTCCACCCAGTGAGGTGGAGTCTTGGGAGAAATCTGAATAGGGGTGAATAAATTGCAAAAATGGTCATTTAATCGTTTACTCTAGAAAACACAAAACAAATATACTCTGACTTGTGAAAAATTCTCAACATACCAGCCTTTTTGAAGGAGAGATAAAGCTTTTATTGGGGGAGGGAGAAAACTTGATGTGGGATATGGTTGCACTGGTCTCAGTAGGATGAGCTGGGCTAGAGTGGGCAGGACCTTTACGACCCTCTTCCTTCTCATCCTCTTCATCCATGGCTTCCCCACTGTCACCCAACTGCTGATTTACATCATTCAGGAGGTCCACAACTTCTTCCATGGACACTGGTAGCTAGAACGCAACAAGAGGCAAGGATATAGAAGTGCTAACAATTTAATAAGGCATCTTTAATTAACCACCAGTTATGATGTTTAACGTGCCAGTGTTGCTTTTGATGCTGTGAAAATTCAAATTTGGGCCCTACCTTGTCAACATCATCTGCATTAGCATTGTAGATCCTAGACAGGTAGGTTCTGAATTTTCTTAGGAAAGTGATGCATCTATCCTGAGTCTCTTCAACCCCATTGCTGGCCTCCTCTGACAACCTCTGATAGATCTGCCAAGGAATCAACAGATGTTACAGAACACAAACATGACAGACCACTTTAAAGGTGTCAGCACTGCTAGCTTTAGTATGAGACATGCATTAGCCCACATATCAGTTGAAAGATCCATAAATGAAAGACTAAATTAACTGATTTCTTAGAGTTGACAAATGCTTAAATAATCATTTGTTAGGTTTAACTATTAATACAATTTAAGGAGCTTTCATCCTTTTCAAATATTATAAACACGTCTGCCTACTATGCTGTGCTCTTTAGTTAGGATTTACCTGAGCTAAATGCCAGATGGATGGCATGTTATTGATGGTTTCCAAGGTAGCAATGGCCTCCTCTGTTCTGCCTTCAATGTCAAGGAGAACCGCATATGCAATTTTGGCTTCTTCTTCATAACCTTTCACAGAGGAAATCTGAAATGGAATATGGACACAGAATTTGTAAGCTCACAGGGTATACAATCTATCGCAAATTCTATATTCTGGACAGTTACGGACTCTTCAATTCTTTGCAACTTGCATCCCAAATGTCTTTAAAAAAATAAGCTGTGACAGAAAATTTAACCTGAATATCCTTGGATGGAAAGTGAATGAAGAGGGGGTCGAGGGGTTCTGGTATACTGCGTCTGTTTCTGATTTTCTCCAGCAGTGGGAGGACAACTTTCCAGTAGTGGACGCTGCGGCCGATGTACTCCTTCTGGTCATAGTATGAGTTCACGCCATCGCCCTGGGTTATTAAAACACACACCAAGATATAGATGTCCAAGAGAAGATAAAGTACCTTTTGGATGCAAGTCAAAGAGAGGCACATGTGGCTGTTATGACAACTTAAACTTAATTCTCTTCAGCAGCTGTAGTGGCTGATGGAAGCAAGCAGGTGTGAGTGTTTTTCAGAGTATCTGACAAGATATGCATTTCAGTCCCAACTATAGCTCATCTCTGGGTGTAAATGACTTCCACCTCATAACTGTGGCATATGTAGTGGAATAATTTGGTAATGTTTCAAATAAAGGACATTAACAGCTAGAATGATGTTCAAGAAGCACAGCTTCACCTTTATGAAATTGCTACAATGTTTTGAAAAACTTCGTTGTTTTTTGTACCACAGGGAACTTGCTGGGCTTTAATTAACAGTGTGTGTGTGTGTGTGTGTGTACCGTCTGGCTGAGACCCTGAGCCCAGTGGATGGCCAGAGCTGGTTGAAGCCCATGTTTCTCTCCAGCCCTCAGAGTGTTCAACCCATGCTGCACAATCATTCGCAACTTGGCAGACATGCCAGGACTGCAAGAGAACATAAAAATAAACACATAAAAAGTTAAATAAAATTAAAATTGTGAACAATACTTTGTTTTGACCCGCTTGTGTTACTTGAGTGACATTTAGTCCACTGTAGGGTGTGTTTAGTGTAATTCAGTTTCAGAAGTTTCTTCTTTGAGTGTCATAATACATCAGTATCGCAGCAGTTCTGCCACTCACGCGGCTCGTTTGTGAATGAGACTGTAGATGGCATCCCACCACTCCCTCTGTCTATCAGTGGTCAGAAGGCGTAGGAGTGGAAGAGGGAGGCATCGAGGTTCATAAAGCTGCTGCTGTTGCTGCTGCTGGTTCCCTCCACGGCTGATCTTTGCCATCTCCTGAAGCTGACAGTGGCTACAGAACACCACACCATATAAAAACACCTGGGATGAGGGAAAAAACAAAACAGAACAGAGACTGAGACTTTGTCATTCTGGGACAAATGCTAAATGTGTGATTGACTTTACTTATGTATTGAATTACTGATACCAAACACACAGTCAAAAATAAATAACAAAAATATATTTAATCATTTATTCAGAAAAATGCTATCTATCTATCTATCTATCTATCTATCTATCTATCTATCTATCTATCTATCTATCTATCTATCTATCTATCTATCTATCTATCTGTCTATCTGTCTATCTATCTATCTATAGTGTTCAAATTACACAGTGACTTTCAGGGGAGCCGGTGGAGCTGGTGTTCCCTTCCACCTCCAGCTCATCTAGCATAGTTTACGTACACTGCATGTTCATGTATTCGAGGAGCAACGTAACGCTAAAAACGTAGTGATTTACATAGGCCCGCCTCTCGTGGTCAGCAACAGAATAGACACCGCATTGTGTTGTGAATAAACATGCACTGACGTGTTTTACTATATTTATTTCACAAACCTGACTGTACAGAAAATCCAAAGTCACAGCTCCCCCTACATGTTTTAAAGTAGGCTTTCAGGGGAGCTCGACTCCCCTTAGCTCCCCCGTAATTCAAAATATATGTATGTGAGGGGCAAAAGTATGTGGAACTCTAGGATTAGCAGTTAATGTGAAAGCCATATTAGAGATCTGTTCAGCAGTGTATTCAGTAGTGTGATGAGAATCAGGTTGAATGAGTGCTTTTTTTACTTAACCAACACAAATCTGTTATAGTCTGATTGCAAGTGTATCATGGCACAAAGAAAGAAGAATTTGGATAAGCTCAGAAAACCAGTTGCTGTCAGCAGTTTCCTGAAACATTTAATCACTTGGATGACTTTCCAAAATAAATACATGCATTTTATTTGTTTGACTGGGTTCACCTAGTCTACTTTCAAGCTTCGTCAAATGTTTTGGGTCACATACTCAGAAATAAAGAAAAGTATAAAGGCTTTAAAAACAAGCACCACTGTCTCAGTAACCTTCTCCTCCAGGATGTCATCTTGTGGCACGTGGAGTCAAACCAGCTCGGACTATAATTTTCTCTTACCTCTAAGTCCAGGAGGCAGATGGACTCTGGTGCATTAGTGTCTAGTTTGGAGGTTTCCAAAGTAAGCCTGGGGAAAAGCTGCTGTAGCCAGTCCCGCAGTGGCGGTCTTTGGGTCAGAAGGGTCCACTGCAGCCCCAACCAGCCGAGATGTTGCAAGTCGCCGCTGTGCAATAGGATGGAGCCTACAGAGAAAGCAGGATGCCATTACAGTTATAGGCGTGGTTGTCACCAGCATCTCAGCTTCAATTAAGACTACTTTAGGTCCAGTAGCATTTGACAGATTAATAGTTTTGTACCTGTGTCCCATTTGGCAAGTTGAGAAAACTCTGGGGCTGTCGAGTTAATAGAACGGATGTCATCATTGGCAATAAAAGATGGGCCAGTGGAGGCCTGCTGACCCCACAAGAGTTCAACCAGAGAGTCCTGACCACTACGATTCCCAAACGCCTCCACCACCTGTACAGAGAAAACACATAAATACATCTGTTCTTACAAACATCAATAAAACACTGGTTTGTCAGTGCTGTATATAATTGATTATGTTGCCCTTTAGGTATCTTACTCCAGAGTGAACACATAGCCTTTAATTAAACAGAATACTTATAGAATGACTGACCTCTCTAATTAAGGTGGATGAATCAGTGCTCAGATTGAACAACATGTGCCCAGCTTGGCTCTGTCGGTCATTGGCCAGCATCTCCAGAAATGGTGGGGCTGACTGATCTCTTTTGGTCACTTTTGGCTTGGGTCTGGGGACCTGGCAAACAAACCACAACAAACTCTATTCCAATACTGTGCCAGATAATATCTGTAAATGGGAATGCAAAAGGCATAACCTGCAGAAACATAAACACTGAAAACCATTGGACATTCTTTGGAATTTATATTGAATCTGGTAACGAGCTCCTCTTTTACTATAAAGGCAATCATCAGTGGTAACTACACAGCTCACAGGTATAATAGTATTAATTGGGTATTACAGTACCTGATATGCTAGCAGGTAGCAAAGTGCAGCCAGATCAATGACAACCCTCCAGGTCTGCTGGCGATCCTGAGCCAGTTTCAACAGCAGTGTAGCGGCATGCAGGTAGAGGTGTCCTCTCATCTCCAGGAACGCCTCGTAAAGCTCATCTGTGTGACGGACTGCAATGCTGCTCAGCGTCTGCATAGCTTGATCAAAACTACAGACATGCACACACAGTGTAAAAACAAACGCAAAACGATTCCTGCTGTTGTGGAGTTTTGAAAACAACATAACGATTCAATATCTTTTTGATTTGTACTAAACTGTCAAAGTTACCTTCTACAACAATAAAAGACCTTAACCCACCTTCTGAGTGCTTCTAGACTTGGCTGCACACTGCTCTCAGACAGTGTGATCCTTAGCAGGCTGCAGTGTGCCAGTAGCAGCTCTCTCTGGAGACGACGGTACATCTTCTCATTACTAGACACACTAGGTTGAGCCAAATACTCCTGAAACAAAGATTTTTTTTAGCATTTACAGAAGTATACTTCTCTAACCTTATAAAGTTCTGCATACTATAGCCCTACTGACCTGCAGCGTGTGCACCACCACAGTGTACCAGTCCAGACTGTGGCGCAGCATGCCTCTTTTCTCAGTAGCCAGGCAGTGCTTAACGGCCTCTTCCAATTGGCCATCTTGACAAAACAGCTGAACCAACTTCACATTTACGTGGGCATCAGCCGGCCGCGCTGTCAGCTCGGCCTGGAGGAGGTCAAACAATCGGTTCCAACCTTGCTGACCTTGACGACTCAACAGACGTTCCTGAAAAAGGGGCACAAAGACACAAATAAATACACTGACTAACATGAATCCTCTATATTCTAGTCTATGAAGCCAAAGTTACGGACATAGTAAGGGTTTGACAAGTGTGTATAAAATACATGTGAAGAGAGGGATTACATGGTTTGACTCACTTTCAGGTTGAAGACAGCTGGATTTCCTGGCAGTAGCTTTGCAGCTTTCTCCACCCAAAACTCTGCTCTGCTGTCGCATTCCTCCTTACTAACAAGTAACTCAGCCACCTTTAGCACTAGGTCTCTCTGGGCAGGATTCAAGTCCACTGACCGCTACAGAGATGAAGAAATAGCATCAGCTTATTAAAAAAACATTAAGAGGCTGCACTTTCAGTCAACTGCAGAAATATGTCTAAAAAGAAGTGAAGTGCTAAATCATTTAAAAAAAGATAATCAACTGGTATTATATAGTTAAAAGGCTTCAGTTATGCACATTTGGCTCTCAATGCTGACTTTATTTATTCAAGATATAAATGGTACCAATACAAGGGGCTCAACATTAGGTAAGATTAATGAATCATTATTTGAGGTCATTAACCTAATCAACATCAAATTCATTAGGTGAGCACTAGCATTTCTCATGCATACATTTATCAGTTATTTTTAGAATATATATTGTTATTGTTCTTTCTTCTAGATAGGTTTTCATTACTATCAATTCCTGAATGTCATTTCAAATAAACCAACAAAGGTAATTAAAAGGTTCACTCTGATAGATTACCTACTGTATTGAATACTGATTGCATTTGTAAATAAAACACCTTTTCCCTCCCTACAGACATCTTAAAGCCAGGCCATAATACCTGTTTGTATAATCTGTTTAATCTGAATGGGTGTAATTAAACAGCTAAATTAAATAGCCTTTACCTTCAACTCATAACCCCATATCCTGATTATGGCACCTCCAACTGACATTTTTAGTTCTGATTCTGGCTAGTTAAGCTTTTATGTGTGAAGCAGTCCCTGTCTTTCAGAAAGAAGGGACGCCGTCTTGCTACCTTGTAACATCCGACTGCCTTGTCGATGTCTCCCTCTCTTTCATAGAGCTGTCCAAGGAATTTGTGTGCTTTGGGATCCCTCTCCTGGACTTTGAGATAATCTGATACATGCCTGGGAAGAGAATGAAATCATCAGAATAATGTAATACATCAGCTATGAAAAGCAATAAAACAAGTGGTGACATTCTTACCTCTTTGCAAGTTCATACTCCTTTGCTTCAAAGTACAGTTTAGCAAACAAAAATCCTTTGATTGGCTTCTATGGAAAGAAAAAACAATGTTTTAGAACCATTTTGTGCAACATAATAACTTAATAAGTGGGGGACAATTTGGCCATCTCCATACTATCTGCACTGTTCAATGGTGGTGGGAGCTTGAGGGACAGTATTGCTGATACATGTATGAAACTGAACACAAGGAAATGCTCTAGCAGAGGACAGATCTGTGAGGCTTTCCAAAAGAGGAACTTTACAATACACCTCTATTTTTATTATTATTCTTTTCATATCTTTCATATCTTTTTCATTCCCTAGAGGAGAAAATCAGAGCTGCAGCGCACAAAGCTGTACTTTACTAAGCGGGGAAATCAAACTAAACCTGTGCATTAGTTTGGACTGTTCGTAAAGTAAATACCGGTAAGTCTGCACAAATCTTCAATACCGAACCCCACAAATCAAGAAGGTACCTTGACCACAGTTGGGTGTCATGTCGCATGACTTTCCTTCCTACTTTACCAAGCAGCAGACTTTGTCCTCCCGTCAACACGGCATTAACTGCAGATTGACCATATACCAATCCAGTTAGATCTGTTTAGACAGTTCCACTTAAGCAAAGTGCCAGGAGCTTTGTTAAAGTAGTGTGGTATGCAGCTACGAGTAGTATATGAGCATACACACACCGTATGAACAGCTTTCGTGGAAACATGTTTTTTTTAGTGCAAAGTGAAACTAAGAAATGAAATTTACCGATAAATGAAACCGACCCAAACAGTATACGATCTCCAAGTAGCGTTTAGCCTAGCTGTTCCGTGGCTAACTACCACAGCTAATTAGCAGACAGTCACAGCTAGCAAACTCATGCCGCGCATTTTCGGAGCATAAAGGGGAGGACACGACGAGGCGTCATTCTGCCGGTTAGCTAGCAGCCGTGCTGCTAGCCGGGGACGGTTCATGGAGGTTATACACGCTGCTAAATCTCAAGTTAACTGTTTTAATGTGTTTAATAAAAACTATAACTACAAACCAGCTAGTGCTAAATCAACGTGTGTCCAGATACTCTGCTCATACCGGCTGGCTGACACATGTTGGTCTGACATGGTGGCAGCGGCACGCTAGCATTAGCCGCAGGCTCAACTTACCTCTTTGAGTGAGGGAGAGGAACTCTGTACTGAGGAAACATATCTGTCCACTTCAACCTTACTCCGCCGCATGGCTTTCAGCGTCAAGTACTTCTTTAACGATTATGGTGCATAGAATATCAGAAATTCGCAAAATATTAAAAACTGACATTAATATCAGTTCGTCTGTCACTCCGTAACGTTAACTCCCCATGGTGCTGTTGCGCAGCCTCATTACCGTCAAATGGCAGGCGGTCACGTGATCCTCAACCAATGAAATCAGAGTGTATTTGGTTTGACGCACGCTGACGCACATTATTTTGAAGGAGGGGTGGGCTCAGCTATGCTCTGACCCTGTCTGTCTGGACCAGTTTCTATGAATCTATTGAAGCATTCAATAGATTCATAGAAACTGGTATAAATCAGTCACTTTACATTATTCTATAAAAGACTAAACATGGAATTACAAAATCAAACTGCTCCTCAAATTCTATAACAAATGCGTTGTACTTCTACAACTATTAATACCACTAATAGGAATAAGAATGATAGCAAGAGTTATATTAATAACATACATCACAACATGAATTGGTGAATGTATTTATTTAGTTAGGCTGACAAAATTACCTTTGATATAATGAAAAATAACATTCTGTTTGACTGTAGCGCATCCATTTTTGGCATGTTAACATGATTAAAGATACAATACATTTGTGCAGAGGCATCTCTGTCACCCAGGTACAGTACTAAGATATCAAATAAAACCATGTACTGGACCACAATGCATCAAATGAAACAAGTGAGAAAAGTTTAGGTTCTGTGGAATGTGTTCTTCTACTGAACGTCATCATAAAAGCTTTCTATGATCAAATACTATTTAAGTGAAGCATTTGGCTTTCTTTCCTAAGTGAGTCTGAGCCCTGAGGAAGTCGGTACACCTCCCTAAGAGGATCACTTTCTCTGGATTACAAATAACACGAGCAAGTGTTCTAACATCTAACATTACTCCCACATCCTGTCTCTGCACATTCCACAAGCCATCGTGTCGTAACACACAGCTACCAATTGCTGTGCAGTAACTCCTGCCACTGTGAAGCTCAATGTGTTCAGCATTTGTTGACAGTATGAATATGACAAGTAGAATAGTTTAAGCTGCTGTTTATGACATTGAAACAGACTGCAGCACAGTAAATAGATTCAACAGCCCTAATATAGATAAGTAAGTAGATAAAGGTCAACATTATAGCTTTGTGATTTATCTCAGGGCTGTGCTGGATCATTTTATATTATATGAGAATGTGAAAATGCTGAATAAATATGATTTGCACAGAAATTGTGACACACATAAATGCAGAGCACATACTGTAATACAGTATGCTCCATCGCTGTAGCATGATACATTGAATGTATCAACTTATTATATTGCATAAAATTTAAGAAAATACATATTACTGGTACATGTAGGGCAAAAAGGAGAACCAAGAAAAACACTTTGCATTGTATTTACATTCAGTACAACTGAAGCATTCTTTGAGATATTGCAGAAATGTAGCTGTAACATCAAACGGTTTTGTATTTGTGTTTTGTCATTACAAGACAAGTTAAAGAACCTTTCACAGCATTTAACTTATATTATTTCCATATTTTCTAAAATAAATCATATCATATATAAGTATAGGCCCACCTGCATGTGTTTATACTATATAAAAAAGCAGTTAAATGCAGTATATAAGCCAAAAGGCACTTAATAGTTTAAAGCAAAACCAAATGATTGAGCCAGTTCCAGGCGATCAGACCTAAATGTAACATACCAACGATCACACATTTTATCAGTTCTGGGTACATGGCCACCTCACTGTCTTATACAGTGTCCTTCCATCTAGCTGAGTGTTCATTTCCGTGCCACAGTGTCGGACAGCTTCTTCAGTCTCTTCTTCAACTCTAGAGGGAATTTCTCGTAGCACTTCTTACACACTGGCTTCATGTCAAACTCCACAAACTTGTTCCTGTGGAGGAGATAGGAGCAGTTACAGCTTGTAAGATGGATGCTATCACTTACACTAGTACACTAGCACAAACAGTTATACAGTGCACTGACATGTTGACATTGTGTAATGAAACAAAGTAGACTATTGTTTTGTGGCATTTCTATTATTCATTCTTTGAATATCAAACTGAGTCTACCTGTATTGTAGTCTGTAACTTTGGCTTTGTGCGGCCTGTTTGTTTTTTGTTATTTCCAATTGTCGGACTGCTTTTAATTCATCTATTTGGCTTCGTGGTGCAACCATTGTATCATACTTTTGTTTCGTAAGAAGGTTATACGGTGTATGTGCCCCTCTTTTTGTTTGCTTGACAGTCCTTTGCTTGTTTCCTGAATTAAACACAGTGTTCTACTGACTACGGCCCTGCTCTAAACCTTGAGCTGCCCCTGAAGGAATCCCTCTCAAAGCAGATAATCACTGCCAGGACCGTGGGCACGTGTCATACCCAGTGGGCTCTCGGCATTTCCACAGCAGAGGCCAGAAATCTGCCGGAAGTGATTATGGCTTTACTCCTTACACCAGACAGACTAGGAAACCCAAGAAACAAAGCCTTCCGTTCACCATGTGACCTCCTCTGATTTTACTGTTTGCATTGCAAAGGTTACCAGAGTACCCTGCTGTGATGTGACTATGTTCTGACCACTGACCGGTGTTAGGTCACTGAAATGTTTATTCAGCGTCTATTTACCAACTACAGCACAGTGATATAAGAATTAAAAGTGGAATACTGAAGCATAACAGACAGCAAAGAAAATGAAAACTGACCAAAAGAAGAGAAATTGGAAGTGAGGAGAAAGGAGGAGGAGAGGATCACAGACACATGGGTATCAATAACTTCTTCTTCTTCTCTTTTGAGTCACGTTCACGCTTGGACAGCCGGCGTTTCATGTCATCTGGGAGGCGTTCATAGCAGTGTTTACACACCGGCTTCAGATCCACCTCCACAAACTTATCCCTGACAAAGCAGGGAGGAAGGAAAGACAGGTGGAAGGTGTGAAAGAGAGTTGTTAAGGGAAAAAGGGAAGGAAATGTGAAACAAGAGGAGAGGACAAAGTGGAAGGATGAGGATAGAAGGAGAGGTACAGAAAAAAAGAGGACAATCAGGGAAGGTTGAGAAAAGCAGGAACGAAGTGGAAAATTCAGCAAGACTTGTAAAAGCAATAACAGAGAAGCCTGTGACCGTCTGAGTTTAGATACTAGTTTGTTACAAGTACCTTATCCAGTTAAAATGAACTGAACTTACTTGAGGGTGAGCTTGGTGTTACAGGTAGAGCAGGCAAAACAGTTGACACACCAAGCCTTGTTAAGAGCAGAAACCACTGAGGAGAACAGAGCAGTCACATGAGACATCATCATATGATCTAAAGTGGTGTTAAGTCTGGAGTCATAATCTCATTTCCAGGAGACATCATTTCAACAAACCTATGCATAATGTGCACATCAATACAATCAGGACAAAGTTGTGAGTGCCCTGATAAACCCAGCTATTAATCAAAATCAGTGCTCTCACCATCTCCTTCGATCACACGATTACAGTGGTAGCAAACATCCCCAAACAGCTGGAGAGAAAAAGAAGCTCAGATGTCGTGATACAATTTATCAGCATTATCATGACTTTATGTACAGTAAACATGCAGAGGTCATGGGGGTGGGGAGCACATGCCGCAGTTTTATATATATGGGACATAAATCACTGAAATAACACACTTTACTTCAAAATCTGTATTTTTAAATAATCATTTAAGTGGTGCTAATTATAACTATTGCTTGAATCAAAAATATTATGTAAATACTAAGAAATGTTGTCTTGTTTAATAAGAATGTATTATATCCATTTACGTGTCTAAAAATTGCCAAGTGGAATAACCAGCGCTACTTGTATATACACCAGGGATGGTGCGAACACTCTGCATCTATGTTGCTAATTTGCTTCCTTCCCTCAGCTTATATATAACTCTGCACATGTGACATGAAAACAGAGCTGCTGACAGGTCTCACTCATATTACAGCTACTGTTCACTTGACATCTGCTGCTCAGTGGATGTGGCACATCTGATGAATCACTGTGCAATATTTTTTCCCTGATATCCAGTCCAGCAATTGTATTAGTAGATCCAAAATACATAACAGTAAACAATCAACAATTATATCATCACTTTATAGTTTAGCAGCCATGGTTTGCTGTTAATCTAAACTCTATATGTTCCTAACCAATTAAGCCTGAGAAGAAAGCATGGCAAAACATCTACATTATTCCCATTGGTGTGTTCCAAATATTCCCAGTGCTGTTGAGTGTTACCTGGTTGTAGTGGGTCTCGCAGTAGGCCAGGCCCTTGCGTTCATAGTGACGGTGTCCCAGGAAAGGTTTCTCACACTTAGCACACACAAAATGCTGCAAGCAAACCCAGGGCCAAGCATACATGGTTAGCAGCGATCATCACTAAACACTATGTTAAAGGCAGCAGCACAGTCTGGTTCAGACAATACCAGGGCAGGCCACAACCATGTCAGTTCACTTCTGTTACTGCGTCCATACAGAGAGTCAGAATGCTGGATATAAAAGTGACCTAGAGGGGATATCAGTACTATGGAATGAGAGGAATATACTATCGCCAATTAATGATAATGAATATTATATTATTAGATCAAATGTATGAGGATATGTCTGTGTATAATCAATGTAGATATTTGTAAAGTGGATTTTTATGGCTAGTGGCATGAGTTAGATATTCTTTAAATTTCATTGAGCTTACTGTGTATTCAATTTAAAAGAGGAGGACACTGAAATGTAATCAAGCTTACAGTAACTTTGAATGAAAGGACAGATTGGTAACTACTGAGAATATACCATGAAAACCCTTGTATGGAGGCCGGGAGATTGTAACCAGGCAGGCAATCAACACAAGGCCAATTCCTGAATCCCCTCACCATATCAAAGTGTCTCTCACAATAGGCGCGACCACCTCGTTCATAAAATGGGTGGCCCTGAAATGGGCGCTCACACACAGTACACACATGATGCTACATGTGGAGGAGCAAAAAGTGCATGAAATGTGAAAATACAGAAGAAAAGATATTGACAAGAGAAATATTTTTTACAGATACTGGAACATGATGTATGCAGCTCAGAGATAAAGGTACTGTGGAGATAGAACTGGTATAACTATGAGTCACACATATGACACGTTACAGAAAAATCATAACTCAATAGAACTTCCTATAGGGACAGTCAAATGAGTTCAGAAAGCCTGCACAAGTTCAGATAAAAACAGATGTAGACACAAAAGTTTAACATAGCACCTCCACATGCCACTGCTTGCCCATGGCATTCACCACACGGCCCTCAATGGGTCTCCTACAGGCTCCACAGATGGGGACGCCCATCTTGTCGTGGCAGGGTAGACAGTAGAGCTCTCCCTTCAGCTCCCTGGCATCGGCAGTTAGCTCCTTACTGCAGAGAAAAGAGGTAAACACCTCCACATCACCTATACTTTGTGTATGCATTAATCAGTGATGCAAACAAATGTTTACAAACTTGCAGAACCATTACAATATCACATGCTACATGCTACTAAAATGACATAGTTTGTCCACCAGAGAGCACTCTTTGGCACACCTTTTGTTGCAGACTGCTTTTTTAAAGCTAATTTTGCCTCGACTGTGCACTATACTATATTTATAAAACATTTTGTTGAAGGATGACAAAATGTAAGCATGAAAATAAAATCTTTTCAGGACTATTCCCAGCCCAACAGTTTGTATCAGCTGCAGTATCGTCCTGTGTTACATGGCGTGAATAATTTTTTTTGTGCGCGTGCATGTTTACCCGCAGTTGTTGCAGTTGAAGTGATCCGGGTGGTAAGGATCATTCTTGAACAGCAGAGGCTGCTCCTCGATAATGGCATGACACTTCTGACAGATGTACTTGCCGAGGCCTCGAGCTTTCTCTCTGTTGTGACATGGACGACACAGGTGCCTGATGGCAGAGAGAGACAATCAAAACAGAGCAAGAGATGCGGTGTAATGTGTTGCAGTGCGAGTCTTTCAGTTGTTATTTGTTCTGTGTGATACAACTAATGCAGAGGTAATCCCTGAGTCAACCTTCTACCTTCGATATTAATATGTAATGTAGTGAAATGACTGTGGTTGGGTGTAGAGGAACTGACCTTCCAGCATTCTTAACAAATCCAACATCTGCCAGCACAGCCTGGCAGATATCACAGCAGAAGCAGTCCGGGTGCCAGCTGTTGTTCATGGCCTTGATAACACGGCCAATGATGAACTCACCTGAGGGAAGAACAGACTTGCTCATGAGTAAAAAGCTGCTTTGAAATAGTTTTGTCTTTGGGCTTAAACGTAAAGCTCTCTGCTCACGTAACAATGAACAGTTGGTAGAAAGTCAACTTACCACACTGGTGGCAGCAAGGGGCAAACAGCATCTGGAAGTCATGTTCACAGTACTTCCTGCCTTCGAACTGTAAACAGAATTCACATCATTTGTACACTTTAAATAAAATTAACCTTTGAAACCCTGCAACAGCAGTGTAAATCTCTGACTAATTATCACTCACAGGAGGCTCGGAGAAGGGAAGGGTCGCGGCGTCATGTAAAGCAGGTAAAACTATGGCTCATCATAGTGTTTGTGAATATGGCTGCAGTTGAAACAGCTGTAACCTTATACACTAAACACCACTTGGAGAGGAAGGTGAGAGAGTGAGAAACCTTCCAGGTCTGGTTAAGCCCAAATGTACTCTGCATATAATTCTAGACACAACTGGGACATTAGTCATTGAAGAACGTTTTCTATCAAAGTCAAAACATTGTATTATTGTAATAACTGGGTTAATTATCAAGGAGCATACATAAACATTCATAACAAATGAATAACTATTAGAGCAATGAGAAGGGAATGTACCTATTGAAACAATTAGCTGAAAAATCATTGATCACTGGGATAAGATAATGTTTGTAGACTGAAAAGTTAATGTAACATCCTTGGCTTTGATACATATATTGATCTGAGCTATAGAGACACTTTCTCATTGATAAAGTGACTCACAGGCTCTCTGGTGCATCTGACTTTGTGTCAAGGCCAGTGTGCTAGTGCCATTTTACTGGAAGAAGGTTTCCAACAATTCAATACTGCTTGTACCTGCTCTTTATTTAGATCAGCTGGATCACACGTTTATATTTTTCTGTTTAAGGGCTGTGCACTAAGCGTCCTGGCATTATACAGTGATCTAACTGTCTGCAGAGCAAGATTCAGTTGGTTAACCCAACACACATGTAACCACGGCAACAATTATCTCTTCAGAACAATCGCTCAGTTTATAGACCCAACATTTTGGTACACCTATCAATCTGTCACATACACTAGAATTTAACCTGCAACTACAGAGCCAGTACAGACAGCTGCTGCTGTGCTGCTGTTTTAGGCATGTCCAGACCAATCAGAGTAACCTTTCATGAAACCACACTCGCAGTAAAAAGTCTACGTCATTGGCTATACAGGTGTTGAATATAATTTAATATCCCATAGGTGTGCAGTCAGTTACTGTGTCAAAGATTTTTGTGTGTCTTACCTCATAAAAGAGTCCTTCTGGGAACTGCTGGAAACACTGGGCACAAACAAAGCACTGCTCGTGGTAAAGTTCTCCGTTACTGTTCACGATCTTCTCTGCAGGGGCGAAACCACTCTTACAGCGCTCACACATGGCATTGGCCAGTGCATTGGCCATGTTGCTAAAAAGAAAAAAAAGGTCAGTCAGTGGAACAGTATTCAGAATGACAGCAAACCAAACTTTGCAAGTAGGACTGACCAGCTGATGATTGCAGTGTATATTGTCAATAAATCCCAAAGAACAAACCTCTGAACATGAATATGATATCAGGCCAAACTGAACATTTTAAAATTGGTTATCACGTTTCCCATGCCATGAAAACAGCTATAAGGTGTACTCAGTAAAAAAAGAATTTAGAGTGGGAAAATGTGATGCAAGTCTACACACACAAAGAATCTTGGGTCAAGGTTTATTTTGGCTCCACTTATCAGGGTGTGGGAATTAGTGAGAAGGGAAACCTGTTGTCTTGGGAAGACAAACGATGTCTGACTGTTTATCCATTCAAGTGATGTGACTGCATGTACAGATGTGGGTTGATGTATTATATATGAACAAAAACTGTAGGAGAGTCTCTAGTTAAAGAATAAAACCGTGCAGATATGATAGGTGGAGCTCATACTGCCTATTGATTTAGACAACTCCAGGTGTTTTACTGCCTCACAGTAAAACATAACCCTAATATGAGCCAGACCGCAGGATAATATTTTCTTATATTAGAGATATTAGTGGCCCACCCAAAAACATGTCAGAATGTCTCACAGGATCAGTACTCTAAGCTTTTTAAATAAAACATGAAGCACGCCCATCTGAAAACCTATAAAACGACACTTTATAGTAACAAATGCCCATCTGCACTAGTTTATATTTACAACATTTAGCATTTTTATAGCTGTTGACAAGGTTTGGATTCTAAGATAAAGCAAGTCACGCTATCATCTAAACACCAGTGTGTTTCTCAGTTGTATGTTTTCAAGACTTTAACCTCAGAGGGAAAACTGAGTACACTTCTCCACTTTAGCTATATGTCTTATGGGCAACAGTGCTATAGCAAACTTATGCCAAATCTGCAACAAACTAATTGATTAACAGCATCTGTCTCATTGTTGAGAGTAAAAACATCCTTAATACCTGAAACAAACTGGAAGTAAGGCTGATACACTACAAAAGAATGGGGCAGAAAGGATGGTGGGACAATCGCGGCTTCTCTGGCTTCTCTGCTTTGTTTTAAAGGTCGGAATACCACAGTGTAGCTAGGCAACACACACACACACGACCATGTAGGACTTTTTTATGGAGTGATGCCATCTGTTCATTTGAACTCACTTAGATCAAACTGGGAATCATAAGAATTCCAAACACATTTGAAACGAGGTACCTTTAAGAACCAGCAGCACTACAAAGAAATGGGTAGAGTAACTGGCACCTTTACAACAACCACATTGAAACAAGATGTTTCCACTGCATCCTTATCAAATACATATTGTTTTATATAGCCTGCCTGGGCTGATATCAAACAAACTGAGAGCCCTGCCCTGCTAAAGGATCTGTGGGAGGAAGTGATACATCCCTTAGGCATTTCCACCCTCCTATCTGCCACTAGCATGAAGTATGAGTCAAAGACAAGCCTATACACAGTTTTACCACAACACAATGAAAAGACATCTTTAACATTATCATTAGATATGTTGCCTTTGTGTGTGTCACATTCATCCTCAATGCACCCATGGAGATTGTGAGTGAGCAATTATGTTACGCTTCTATCTTTCATTTGCTTTTCCTTCACACCCAACACAGTCCGAATGGTTTCTGAGTGTTATTTGAACAAAAAACAAATCAAGATTTGGCTGACATAACAAAAATGTGTCAAGTTTCTCAGAAAAGATAAAGATACATTTCAGTGGGATTTTTTTAGTGTACACTGGGCATTGCAATGGACGTAGACAAAAGAAAAGCATTATATCACTGGCATCCCACTAACAGTTTTTCCATGTTGTGTAGAGTGATGTCATAATGCTTTTCTCACTTACAACATCCCAACTCCCAAAATAGTGTCCTAGCCCCTCCAGTCTTATAAAAATAACCAGCACCACTGTGTTGGATCAAAATGTTTACATCTGTTGATTACACGTTGTCACACACACTTCAAAAATACTTCTGGTAAAAGAAAGCTAAACAAATGATGCAGATTTTGTGAACACCACACGACTCCCCTGTGTAGCACACCATGCTGGTCTGTGTCTATAAAAGGAGACTGGTTGTCACCATAGGGCAAAGGATGCAGCATGTAACCTGTGTTCTATGGATACCGTCTTTTTGCTCTACCTGGCTGCTCTGGTTTTTTTTCTTAGTGTTTTACTATATCAGTCACTAGTAAATATATCAGGATTAACTCCCTTTACATTTTTCCTATATACACTACATTGTTAATTGCTAAACCCCACACATTGATGTTTTCCAAGCCTCTGACACAACTCTCATTTTTATTGACTCCAACTTTTCTGTCTCTTGTCTTTAAAATATCTCCGGTGTGTGACCCTGTGCTCTTGACTTCCTACAACCTATGATGAGACTAGATCAGTCAGAAATACAGTAAGTATATTTAGCCTTCCTGTCTCTCAAGAACACATACTTGGAATGCCAGTTGGCATATTCTGCTTTGCATAACAACTCCCCCCTTTCACACAAAAATAGCACCCTTCCTGTGTGCTCCCTCCTGTAGGGCGTAGAGCTATCCCTGCACAAACATGGCATCTAAGGCTGCTTAGGCAAATCAAACCGCTGGTAAAAACCCAGCTTCAAGTACATCAGAATTCTTCACATTCTGTAACACTGCAGTAAGCTCACACTTAACACCATGTCAGTGAATGGGCAGACCAAATTCCTCATCACACAGCTTCGCTGCATTCCCTGCACAGCCATCAGATCAGTTGCTGAAAATGTACTGAAACACTTAAAACATCATGCTACAATACACCTATAACTGGCTTTAGTGTGTCAACTGTTTCAATTTGCATCTCTAGAACATCTCAAATATGCATTTATCAAAGTTTAAGTAGGAATATTTTATAGTTTAGTGAATCCTGTCTTCCTGAGAGTCTTCTACTTACAAGCGAGCATAGAAATCACAGAACTCCTTATAGACTTTGACATCACTCTTCCGCCTCTGGGACTTGGACACAGGCACCTCGGCTTCTCCCCCATCACCACTCTGAATCCTCTGGTGGTAGCCGTTCATCTCTACATGAAAAACATGGTCTGGGGCTTCACCATCCTCAGGTATAGCTGGTGGCAGGGCACGGCCGTTTATCTCCATGCTCGTTTACAAAAGTATGAACTAACAGCTATTGTCCATCTAACCACTCAACAAACTCCAAATCCTTATACTCCAATAAAAATCCCTGTGAGGTTTCAGCAATGGGAATGCTGTAAGGAGTGAGAGCTGTAATCCATAGAGTGAGAAGGAGTGGGAGTATCCTCTCTCTCTCTCTCTCTCTCTCTCACACACACCCTCTCTTATGGACACACTCCCCCTTTCTCTCGTTCCCCCATCAACTCTTTCTCTTTTTCCTTCTCACTCGCACACACTTGGCTTCCCTTCATGTAACACTCACAGTCTATTCTTGGGCAGGTTACAGAGCCCACCCTGACGCCTGTGCAGATAGAGGTCACTGTGTCATGCTGTGCACACACCCAACGAAACTCACCCGCTAACTGTAGCTTTTCAGTGTTTTGTATCCCTAGTGCATGCAATGTTTAGCTAACACTTTCAGATGTTATAAATCTTTGTATAATGTGTTTGTGAGTTTAACAGCTGGAACTCTCATCATTCTGGCAGAAATAACAGCATGGTCCCAGCTCTGTATTGCGCAAAGCAAGAATGTTGCACAGCAAAGCTGAGAGGCGGAAGGACTTAGATACAGTATTGATAACAGGAACCTAACAAATAAACTTCTGTTTATGTCATCATTTGTTTGACATCACTGAATAAACACACCAGAAAAACAAGCCAGGCTGTCGGGCGAATATACAAGGTCTAAAACTGCAGCTGGGTGTTTAGTGTTGCCCTCCTGATATGAAATTTAGACCTGATACTGGCCTTTCAAACACATCAGATTTTAGTTGCAGTATAGTAGTATATAATAGTGCCTACTATGCCATTGTGCACAGTAGATCACAGCACATCAGTAGATCATACAGAAGAGTAATAGCAGATGTGACGTGTGTCATGACTTGATCACACTTTCATATCCACGTTCACCATTTTAGATACAACTTAGCTATTCTGCTGTTAGCTGTCATGTGATTATGAACTGGTTATTTTTACTATAATGGGCCCTGGTATGATTGAAACATTTTAAACATTTTAGAAACATGGTGTGACTCCTTTCTAAGCCATGAGAACGGCTGGAGTATCAATCTAAAACTCCTGAAGCTATAGCTGGACCTAATCCAACCTTTAAAATCCTGTGTTGGTTCCATCATAGTCTTTCCTATAAACTCATAAATCTCTCTTTTCTGTGTGTAAATAACTCTTTATGTGGTTTGGCTCAACTAGCATCTGAAATTAATTCCTAAACCATCAAAACAACACCAAGCCAGATCCGGAAATAGTCTCTAGAGACATCTGTCTGATGTTCCATTGGAACACGGTCGCTGTGCTAATCCTACAAAACTAATGGATGTCAACATGTGATTCTGTGTGTTTGTCCAACTGAAACATATTTCAGTCCTTCAGTATAACGGTCATCTACATGACTCCACTCTACAAATAGACACCCAGTGGAGCCTCCAACTCCAAACTAGGTGCTGGCAGCTGCTGTTTTGTGTCTGTGTATGTGTGTGAAAGAGGTTGTATACATAGTAGAGGCCAACTCTGCTTCTTCTGAAAGAGGCTACCAAACTGCATATAACACAAAAAGTCATTCAATTACATGGTCACTGTCATGTTGCTTTGTTTTTGAAGGTATTAAATGCATGTGTACCTTTGCAGATTTTCTCAACAAATAGGGCTGCAATAAATAATTAACATAGTTGACAAAGTTTCAAAAAAATATATTCATAAAAACGACCAACAAGTAGCAAACGTCATTTTATTCATAGTAACATACAGTCTATGGTAAGACCTTGCATCACGGGAAAAACAAAACTGCCTTTGTGCCATCTGATGAACAGGAAATGTAAAATGAATGGCCTCACTCTCATATTGCGCACTTTTATTTGCTCTCTACCTAGTGGCCGCCTGTTTTCTGAAGCTACTAACATAATGTTCCAAACATATCACCGGGCACCACAGAAAACCCCTAGAGCCATTTTAAAACAGAACATTGTCTGCAGAGAAGTCACATGCTCACATGTGGGGAATCTCAGCCACTGGTAACTAGTGCTGAGTGACTGGGGTACAATGGACAGAGGGTGGGTACTCAACAGGAAACTTTCCTGATTAGAGAGTGTTCCACCCTAAAATGCTTACGCTCTCTGCTGTCCGGGCTGACATGACAATATTCATTGTTCATGTGAAACATGGGAATTTTCTCTCTATGATGCCAACCACACTAAACATACGATGGACTATCACTCTAGATAAATACGATATGCTTTTGAAAAGGCCAGAGACTCCATTTGTCACAGTTGGTGTTGACTTGAGACAAGTTAAACCTATGACCTCACTCCTGTACTCGTTTGGTCAATACTCAAAATGACTGTGTTTAGTCATGTATGCTTCTGTAGATGCCAGTCTTGGGCTCTAGAAGCATTCAAAACACAGACTGACATGTTGTGTGCCACACTGCACAGGATACAACATTTTGCAGATGTCACACTTTTTGACCATTGATGTCAGAAACCAGGTTTTACTTTGGACATTCTTTAGTTAATCTACTGCACTCTCTCAAACAGCTACAAATAGGTTTGTGATTCTTGACTAAAATCCTAATGTTGAGATTAAGCAAACACAGTACAGTTGTTCAATCCCTCAGAAAGTAAAAGAGGAACAGAGCTAGAATATCTAATGGTATCTTTCACTTTGCATTAGCCAGTGTTCCAGTTAAACATGCTTCACCTTGATGATCTTGAAGGGTTATTTTCCTAAAAATTGTCGTTTCCTGCTTAAACCTCATCTAATGATATATTTTCTTCCATTGAAAAAGGAAAATCTGCACGCTATCTGCAGAGGGTGTGGGCAGAACAACATTTTTTAACAGTTTATTTACACTTGTTTTTTGTATCCTCTTAATGTTGGCTAAACTGATCTCTTTCCAACTAACCTGTAACATTTCTAGACCCAATGCAACAATCCGAACTTTCAGCTCAGACAAGAGACACAAATCAAACACACCCTAGTCATACACCCACACTCACTGTGTCAACAGCAACCATGACAACACAGACACCAGGGCTGCTTGGAAAAAACATTTTTTTCTTGTGTTATATGTGAACACTAAAACGAGCAAACACATGAACACACAACACATACATATGAGTTGCACACATAACACTTAACTAGTATTTCCTTTGTTTCCATTGTTTGTCCCAAGGGTCTATCACAGGCTGTTCTTCATTTGACTCTTAAGGATAAGAAGAACAAACAATGGTAGTACACAACATGTGTTTATTATTGTGAAGTTGCTGTAGGATGGGAACCATGAGAGACGATCATGATGAAAACAGGTCACTTTGCATTGCATTAAAGTTGACTTGTAACGTTATTAAACATTATGTTCTGGCATTGGGAACAAGACAGAACAAGTACAGGAGACTGGTAGACCAGGATATATTTATGAGGGCAGGATGATACAGAAGTGAATGTGCCATGAAGTTTCCCACATGCCCACATTACATAATGAGCACTAAGTAAGTGGTTGTGGATGAAATTCTTAATGCTTTGGTTGTCATATTACTCATCACACTGCAACTTGTGTCTTATAACGGGACATCTTGAAGTGGGTCTTTCTGTCACACACACACACACACACACACACACACACACACACACACACACACACACACACACACACACACACACACACACACACACACACACAGAGCTAGATCACTACACACTACACTACGCTTATGCTACAAAACTTAACCTGGCTGGGATCAGGTTAAGTTCAGAGTTTCAGCTTAAAGCAGCCATGAAATGTGCTGCTAAAATGTTAAAATGTTATATTAATTGAATGGGAGGCGAATGGATGTCAGCAGGTTTCTCTGGTCTTTTTTTATCATGATGGTAGTTATACCACACTAATTAATATTTGCTATATCTCCTAATGATAACCACCATAGAGTCCTGTATACAATTTGTCAAATGCTCAATCTTGTTGTGTCAAATGTCCAGTTTGATGTAAATGTGCAGTGCATGTCTGAGGCAGAAAAAGTTAATATCCTGTTATGATAACTGTCCCTGATGGTAAGCTTTTTCAAGCTGGCTCACTCCACCTGGCTCCATGCTCTTTGGTGGAATATTACAACAGCACTGCTATAGTTCACGGCCTTCAAAAATCACCTAATTTATAACAGTACAATTCACAGTAAAAACCCAGTGACCATGTCAAATGACTTATATCTGTTAATTATTGGGCCAGACAATGCATTAAACAGTCTGCTATTTTTTCATCACATTATAATGGCTACAGTGCCAGAAATTATTTGTGGTCTGACCGAAGGACCCATCTACAAAGAGAGAGCTCCCCTCTCTGTCTGCATTCTTCAAATTACTACATTCCTCCCAGCATGTCAGGAGCACACACAGAGACGAAGAGGAGCTTCACAAAACAGAAGTACTTTAAAGTGACAGATGTTAAATTATTGTGAAATCAATATTGCAAAATGTTCTACAAGGAAGGAAGGAATTCAACCATCAGCTGCGTCAAATACTCCATGACATCTCACCTTATCTATCCCTGTCAAGACATGACACACAGGTAAGAACTTCTCTTCAGAGTCTTTGAATGCACCATTATTACACACATTTAAAATGCTGCAGCTACTAATACTAAGACTAATAATCTACTAATGACAATCAAGCCAGACCAGAGGGCACAAATATGAGAGTCCATATGTACATATATGTCCAGATGCTGAAAACTAGACAATCTAGAAATGACAAAAGCTGATCAAATACTCCATAAGGTAGGTAGGTAATGAACATGAATGATCAATTATTTAAGTACTTCCTACCTGAAAGACCACTGCACACTGTCTGGCTCAATCTCTAAGAATCACATTCAAATGTTGGGCAACAATACCAGCAACACAGTGCAAGTAGGAGTAGTCATACAGCTGAATGAAGAATTCCCAAATCCAGTCTCCTCAACGTGTTGCCATGTTACAGAAAAATAAATCTTCTCACCTGAGGCTGTTCCTCGCCAAGCTTCCATAGCTGTCTGGTCGCTCTTGTCTTCGTCTGTACAAGTCTGAGTTTGACAACTCCTTTAGTCTCAAAGAGTTCATCTCCACTTTGCCTCTCTCCCTGTTCCTTCCTTCCTTCCTACAACTTGGAGTCTGTCCACTCCAAAGAAAGCTTGCACCTTAACGTTGGATCCAAATGGTCTTTTGGTGCTCTTGTTCTCTCTCTCATACACACCTCCTGGGTTCAAACCCTTGAGGAAGGACACATATAGAGGTGTGGCCTTTCAGCCTATACACACCTATCAAGCACTGGTTGCTCCTCCTCTCCCTCCTGCAGCAGGTAGAGAGATGTGTGTAGAAGTGGAGAGGAGAAAGAGACTGACGAAGACTGAGGCCTTTACCTTCATCTCCCTTTGCCTCCTTCTTTTCTCTGGTTTATTCCTTTCTTTAAAACAAAACAAAGCAACAGAATCCTGATGTCTGATCATCTGTATAATACTACAGTTTGACTGTGAGTGTGTTTTCTATGAACACATGATATAAAAAGAAGAATAAAACAGCTGTGATCATGGTCCTACAGAGTTGACTCAAGCTACTGTAAACTGAACCTATTTTCCCAGCTAAGACAACAAACAATTGAGAAAACCTAAAATGTCAACCAATGAATAATTCATTACAGCATAATGTGGGAACAAGCTTTGAACACACAATGTGAAATCACCTGCTACACCACTGTTCAGCTCTTTGTTTGAGCTAGCCTTTCTTTAGTGAGCAAAGTCCATCATGATACAAAATATATTACTGACGTTTAAAGCTGTTAAAACGGTGCCTGAAGCGTCACAGCTGACAGAAACTGTCCCTCTCCATAATATGTACAAACCGCTACATGAACTCAAAAGACAGCTTGCCTTGACCGGCTCCAAATTCCACATGGTTTTGACAAACACACACGCACCACATGTAGATTGTGAATGTTGAACTTCAACATCAGCTTCAAATCACATCAACCACAGCATGTCTGACAATGTTCACAAGTTTTGATTGATGCCTTTTGATTCATAAAAATCAACCCAAAAATACAGTTTAAAAACATGTCACACTGTGTCACCTACACCGCATTTCAAATACAAGAAAGGTTGGACCACAACAACTGGAGAAGACGGAGTTTAGAAATTGTATAAATATGCTGACACTGTTGTCTGGTTATAAACACAGTGTCTCCACATGATCACACAGTCTCCTCTGGGTAAAACTACAGCAAATATCTCCTACAAGCCCTTATTGCATTCTGCCATGAATGCACTGCCACTCTGTGGACAACACCAGTATTACAGCCATTTGAATTAATGTCCACTCTCATGAAGTGAAAATAAGACTACAGTGCTGCTGAGGCATTACTGAAACTACTTGCTTAATTATTATGTTCAGAACAAAGACAACTTCATTTTTTCCTTTTATTATATTAAATTAAATGTATTCAAATGAACCTTTTTTCAACTTACTGTTTATCTACAGCAATGATCCTACTTCCCATTGAAACTATGTATTTTAAAAGCATAAGCTGAGTGTCTCAGGCACACACATCAACAGAAGTAAACCCCCCAGTCCAGCTGTTATGTCACATTTACAAATACACACCACAGCTTTTGGTACATCAAATACATGGCAAGTAGTGGACTGTCACTGATAATACCAATAAAATAAACTCAACTTACCACTTTTTTGTGAAGTTCTGGTGACTGAGAGCCGTTTAGTTGTGCCAGAAGTCCGTTTTGCTGTCACTACAAACACTCCTACTGCACTAATCTTATGGCCACATCACTTCCTGTTTGCTGTGGTGTGTGTGTAGTATGTGTGTGTCCTCGTGTGCCAGCACTGTTTGAGAGATCAGGGGTTCTAAACAGCAGCACTCACACTTCTAGTCCTGTGTGCCATTCAGGTTGTTGGATCTCAGTGGCCTCATTGGAGGCAGGCTTTGAGGAGGCTTGAGGAGAGGTGTGAGGAGAAGTTTCAGGGAGACGGAGGAAGATGGAGGTGTAATGTCCACACTGAATGGATTATAAAGTAATTCTCACCAACTTGTCATGTCAAGTTCTCCAGTTTCCATCAAGAAGGTGAAAAGCCACTCTGTTGTCAGTGATTTGTGAGTTAGAACATGTGAAACACCTCTGTCTTGTTTTGTTTTTTAATAAAGACTGCAAAATATCATTAATAAACCAGCACGATTGATCTGATGACACACACACACACAGCCATGAATTTAGTAACCAAAATAGAGTGAGGCATCTGTGGTACTGTAGATTAGCCTACATAGGGATTAATGAAATTAAGGTCTAATAAAATAGGATGACACTCCTATTTGCAGAACTTCTGTAACCAATGCAGGATCATTGCACATCCTATTTCAATGTTTCCTGCTGCAATCAGTCAGGCAATCATCTTATCACTGTTGGCCAAAACACTCTAAAGTCTGCACTGTAATCCCTTGGACTGAGCTGCTATTCTGGGTTGAAACACACAACCGTTTAAAAGTTCGGGGTCACCAGGCCAGTTCTATAGCTTCTCTGATCAGCATAGTTCAGCTGTGCTAACATCATTTCACAGGAGTTTTTAATCATCAATTAGCCTTTTTAACACGATCAGCTAACACAATGTACCATTAGAACAAAGGAGTGATGGCTGCTGGAAAAGGGCCTCTGTTATTCCATTACAAATCAGCCTTTTCTAACTAGAACAGTCAGTTACCACATTAACAAGGTCTGGACTGTAGTCTGATTACTTTAATCTTATCTTCATTATTATTTTTTTTAAAAATAAAGACATTTCCAAGTGACCCCAAGTTTTTGAACGGTAGTGCACAATTAAAAGATTTCACTACTAATTATTTTTTCTGTTTGTCAGTGATTTAATATCTGTGATGTTAGCCTTGGAATTGTTAGGAAAAGGACAGTCACATTCAAAATATACTCAGCAAGTGATCTGCCTATCAACAATCTGGGGCTGCTTTTAGAGAAGAGGTTCAACAAACTCTACATTCAAACATGAACACTGTTGATTTAACTATTTTTTTAACCATTCAATTATTTACTTACAAAAATGAAGCCAAAAAAAGGAAAAAGCACATTCATCTTAAGGTCACATGTTGATGAAGATTCTCAGTCATCCAGGTCATCATACGTAGAGAAGATTGAAGCAAGGCATCTGGACAGGTAAGTATGGAAACATTTAAGCTGGATCCATACTCCGCGAGACAAAGACATTTTTCCCCCCTGCAGACGTTACGCCCACAAAATGACTCTGACTGCCCGCTGATCCGCACTCCTGTGCACAGGGTCCGGGCCGAACTTTGTCTTTCAAGGCTGTGCGGCAACCATGCTGTGATTGGTCGGAATTTATTGTGGGCGTGATGAAAGTGGAGAAGCGCAAGAGCCTCTCCAGGTATATAGGTAGGTGTGTAAACAGCACTGATTCAACAGATTTAGATAAGACCATACTGGTTTTGCATGATGAGCAATAAAAGAAAGAAAGAAAGGCAAGTCAGGGTGATTTGTCACCAATAACTCCAGACAGCCGTTCACACATACCAGATGGTGACTGTTATTACCATTCTATATACTCCTACATACCCGGGCATAACAGGCTCGTTAACAATGTCTGTATATCTTTGCTATTGTTACTTTTAATGTCGCATCTTCACAGCTCATCACCGGACAGTTTGAAGTATCGCAGGCACATTGGAACACAGTAGATGTGCAAATGTGGTCATAAAGGCACAAACACTGAATCTTTGCTATTGTTACTTTTAATGTCGCATTTTCACAACTCATCGCCGGACATCTCACGCTGTTGCAGGCCCCCTCTCTGTATAATGCCCTCTTGCCATGGCACACGTCCTTGTGGTGTGTTAAAAAACTCAGTAAAGTCTTTCCTTATAGTTTAGTGGGCGGGCCGTATGAGGAGTTCTGCTGACAATCCTCACATGTTGTGTTGTCACCAGACATGCCTCTGAGCATTAGTGCCAATAAAGTCCAGAAGAGCCTTAGTCCTTGCACCCTTCCAAACCAACCGTCCCTCACATGTAGCTCATGGTTTTTTTGTATTTCTCTGATCTTGGGGATGAATCTGCTGTGACGTCCACTCGTGTGAAGATTGACAGCTGTCTTACATGTTTTCCACATGTGAATCTTTCTCAATGTAGAAAAATGTTTAACAAGGTCTGTGCACCTGCTGATGATCAATTCATCAAGGGCATGCTCAGTGAGCCTCAGAGACGTAGCTCTGGGAAGGTTGGCAGCTGTCTTGAATCTTTCTGACTGTAGAACAGTGAACTTCACACGCCTTTCTAGATTGATGTGCAGCAACAATTGCTTCAAAGCAAGATCTACTACGATTACATTGATTTTAAAAGCATGGTCGTGTCTAATGCCCAGCTCAGATTGTATTTAATATTAGGGTTCATACTGAACAATAACATCAGCTCAGTGCATCCCTGTGTCTGCCAGCCAGTCAACTGACAGAGAACTACATCACATGGTGCAACAACAACCACTTAAGTCTCCGCATCAGCATCACCAACAAGCCTGCCATGGACTGCCAGAGGAACAAGAGGCCAACTATTGGTCACCACACATGTGCACATGTGCAATCTTCTCAAAACAAGCCTATGAACTGAGTGTTGTTCTCTTCTCACACTTCTGTCAAATGTCTACACAAAGGCATCAAACCCTACATTAGCACTCTGATGTCAGTGGAACATGAATACGCTCCACACACATCCAGTTCAAACATGCACCGTAAACTCCCACAGCTAGTAAATCCACTGCTTCCAAACAAGGACAAGCCCACACTGGAGACTGAGGCATTCTTCTAAGCTGTGGTTGTATCAACAGCAGTGAGACCAGATGAAACTGTAGTGGACTGGGAATGCTCCAATCCTCTGGCTTTTGTCAGACTGGCCCTCTCTCAGCTTCCACAGCCCTCTCACTGTATAAAAGCCAGACTCCCAGGCCACATGCTCACAGCAGTCCTCACAGGGTTCTGAACTGAGTCCTCGGGGGACGGATGGTCAGGAAGTGGTTTGGAAACAGTAACTACTGTCCACTGACTTTATGTGGACATTCCTGAGCAGGGAGGAGACTAAAGGGCATAAAGAACAACATCCTCCCTTCTTTTAGAATGCCTTTGTCACCTACTGCCACTGATGTTTATCCATGCTACTGCTGAGCTTCAGCTCCTTCTAGTAAACAACAATAAACCCAGTTATTTTATTTTCCACACAAACACAACACAGTGAACAGCTGTAAGAGGAGCTTTCAAGACAACTTTACTCAAAAAATAAGGACTTTAAGTGGCTAGCTTGTTTGTATAAACCTTGCGACGCTCGGTGGCGCTAATGAGCAGCTAAAGGGACCATTGTAAGATTGTGGCTGCACAGAGCGTGTCTGTAACGTACGTTAAGTAGCACGAGCTCCAAGTTGTTTTAAAGTGGTTAAATGCAGCGAAGGCTTTAAACTGTGTGTCTGTAAATCACAGCACGTGAAGCAGGAGCGCCGCGGGCCGCGAACAAACTGTCAACTTCAACACTTTTTATTCAAATGCTCCTTCATGGAAAAACACGTGTAAAGTGGTCACTCACCCGTTGGTCATCTCAGTAACACCGAGCATCTCTCCGTTCTCCTTCACACCGTGTTCTGAGCTGTGCTGCAGATGCCCAGATGTTGGATGTTAAGTTTTCTCCGAGCAGAATGGCGGAGAAGCGGCCTCGCCTCAGTCCACCGCGGCACGGAGCACTTCCGCCCGGGACTTTCAAAGTAAAACTGTTGGCACAATAAGTGACTGCATCTTCGTTTGAATTTGCACAGAACATCAGTAGAAGTATTGCAATTGAGTTATGGTTAAGAAAACACTGTCCTGTGCAAGATAAACACACAAAGATGTATGTTTTTAACTATTGTTCTTCACCCTCTTTCTTCTTTTTTATTCTTCGTCACAGAGGACAACTTGCATTTTGTTCAGGAAATGCCCTGTTCTAGATACATTTTGTCTCAATTACCCTAATGGCAAAACAAACATGTAAATAATATAATGAAATCTGATAAATAAAGTTATGTAATCTCTGAATCACTGTTGCTGCAGTGAATGTAAAAAGGTGATGATTAGCATCAGTACACAATAATACGATGACAATCATTTCAAAAGCACTGGTATTTGGTGAATTTGTAAGAGATGGTGATATAATGCACATCTGCAGTCTACTGAACAGATGCTCAAACAAGAACACTCCTGTTGAGGGGAGACATTTTCTGTGCTTTTATTTTGAAAACCAAGGGATGCTCTTATTGTTTTTCTGTGTATCTGTGGCAACATCTGTGGGTGCTTCGAGCGAATTATGTATTTTCTTATGTTTTACTAGCAGGAAACTGGAAGACCCGCCCTGTGCAGTCAGTGCCAGGTCTGTTTTTGTATCAGCACATTACACATGTTATTAGTCAGATTGCGGCTGCTGCGTGTACTTGCGCAGTAGTCCTGCGGTATTGTCTGGAAGCACCAGTTTATGGATAGATGGAAAATCTGACTTTTCATATGCGACTCTTGGAAAACTGCACAGAAGTTCAATATGGCCGGTGGGTGCCAGCGTGCCCGCTAATAAAAAATCACTTTAAATTGATTTTATTACATTTATGTGGCCAACTTTGGAGAGAAAGTGTCTGCTGTCAATCTGCAAAACGGATGACACAAAATGAAATTTTCAAATAAATAAAATAACTGAAAAACATGTTTGGTAGAATGCAGATAACAGTAAGTGGTGAATATTGCCCCGGAGGTAAGACCATAACAGTATGTTTCCCTGTTCCCAGACTACTGACAGATACAGTGGCTATTATGTGTCGTTTCCTCCCCCCCGGTTGCATCATGATACAAGAACCACATTTATTTCCTTAAAAGGAATGTCCCTACTCCCTCTGCCCTCCTTCAGGGAGGAGGAGAACCTCCAGAGAAACCCAAGGCATCCAATCCAGAAGGTGGAGAGGGGGGAATAAACACTGAGTCTGGCATAGCTCATGATGCAGATTATTAGCTTCATCAAAAACCATCATAATTAATAAATAAGCAGAACTGAATGGGTCAGCGATCACTCTCATCTTGTTAATTTATTTTTTTATATTTTGGAAATAAATGAAAAGAAAATCACCCTTATATGTTTACATCACACAAACTTCAAGGAACTTCAATGTATTTATTCTACAGATTTTAGAGTTACAGTCATCTCTCACACCACTCCGACTTTAACCTCTCTTAAATATAAAAGCCTGGATAGAAATACAGTCACTTATGCAAAATGAATCCCAAAAGAAGCTGCCACTGGAATAAGAACAGGCTGATTCCTCATAGTATGTGTAAAGATGTTATAAGCTGGAAGGAGGGAGGATGTCTGTGAGTGTTTGCCTTTTTTCAAGAAGGGGTCAGAGTTTATGATATGACACATGTGCTTGCTGTCATTGGCTCTGTGATTAAACTGCATCACAGCAGCTTCAGGAACCATAAATCAATCACAAGACATATACAGAAAAATGAAAATAATCATTTGATATTACCGTCAGAACAAACCAACCATGAAAATGGGCTAAGCTGAAATAAACCTCTGTGAATTAAAATGCTTCTGGTCCTGAGTTAAGAATGTGAGGCATTAGTGAATAACTGTCAAACCTGTCCATCATGTTGGACCTGCATCCTTTCTAACTGCATTGAGATTAATGATACAACAGAAACATCAGCGATATGTTTGACCGCTGCTGCTGATGTTCTCCAAAGCATGCTGCATTTAATGTTTTTAGTATCTTTCCTTTTTTACCTTCCAAGCAACAGCCTGTAAAAAAGTAAAAGCAGATGTGATTTTTGTGCCAAGAAAGTAACACATTGATTTTTAGAAAATGACTGACTCTAAGTTAACGCACCCACAATCAATAGTCTACGTAAGAATGCCCTTGATAATAACTGAAATGTAAAGTATGTGTGATCTGTACCAGAAAAGCTAAAACACAACAATGGTTGTTAAAACGTACACAACCCCTTCAGAGGCACAAGGAAAAACTTTAAGTAATTAAACATATGAAAATTAGTTCAGGTAATTTTTCAGTATGTGTTTCCTCCCTTCACTTATTCTGTTTCTCTCAACTTATTAACAACACATGGAATGTAAGGCTGTGATTTGAACATAATATAAACCTGTTTTAAATCATGTATTATTTTAGGAATTCTTTATAATGCCTTATGAGCCCCTATTCAAGGAACTGATATAACTACTAAGGTTTCTATAGATAAATGTACATGTCAACAGTTAGAAAGTAAGCTTAACAAAAACCAAACTTAGTCACAGTTAACATTCATTGGTAAGAGACTAATAAACCTATTGCACTGCAAATTCAAATCAATTGTGTTGATTGTTTTGGTTTTCAATATGTCTTCCACACCTTTTCTTTACTGATACATTCATTGGTCCTCTCTTACTCCATTAGAAAATGCCCCCCTTTTGACCTGCCAGTTGCTCCTCTTTAAATGTACAGTGTCTCTGCATAATGCAGGACTTCACAGACAAAAGGGCTCAGTAACATCTCTGCACTGTACTCTCAGTTGTTTTGGTCATCAAATTTATTTGATCCCAGACCAGCTGTGGAGGTAGGAAGACCAGCCTGACCCCCGAGACCCGGTCCCCTCCTCCTCACCTGCACAGAGAGCCAAAAAATACCTTAGGTTAGAAATTACTGAGGCAATAAGGATGTTATATCCTGTAGCTGTTATATCCATGTAGACCAAACATGTAAATGCACAAATGAACTACAACCACTAAAACGATATTACAGATACAAGCCTTGTGATTAGAAGCTCTTCAGTTAGTGGACAGATTACTGCTTTCCTCCTGCTACAGTGCCTACCTTGTGCGATGGCAGCCAGTTTGCTCTTCTCCTCTGGACTGAGCTGCAGCATGGTGTGAATGACAGGTAGAAGTGCCTGCCTCTCGCTGCCTGACCGCAGAAAGATGAACTGCAGCAGTACGTTCTTCAGATACTCCAGATTGGCCACACTCTTCTCCCTCTCCTGGTTTCGCTCCAGACGACGCACCTCGCTTTTCAACAGCTATGAAGTAGACAACACCAGCAACATTTAATCACTGAAGCTTGCCTTGAAACCTGTATACCATTATTCATTTCTTACTGAGGAATCATTTTGATTAATGTCTAAAGATAATGATAATAATAATAACAGAAATATTTCTAACTTTAAAAAAAATAGTAATTAATAACACATGGTAGAAGTATGTAACTAAACATTAATCAAAACTTTATCAACATCTCGTTTAAAAATCGCTCCATAAATACAATGATAAAGCAGTTCTTAATTATTTGGTGTACACTGTCATTGAATATGGTCGTTATTCGATCAGAAATGCGAGCATTAATCATAATAAGAAAAAGAAATTTTGGAATATGCACAGAGAGCGTCTAACGGCAGCATTAGTTTTGGCCCGCGCTTCTTTCCGTACTTAAACGACTTACGTCACACATAACAAGTATGGCGGCGCCCTCTGTGCCACAGAAGGCCTGCGCTTTGGGAAAGAAGAGTTAAAGGCGATGTATGTGCAGTCAAAGCTAAACTGTCGTAGTTTAAAGGTTTTACATCTTACGCTAAAAATGGGACTACAGCGCCTCCTGTGTGCGGCTTTGCGGTGTTCCACCAGGCAGCATCGACTCGGGGACATACAGCAGAAAATCCGACTCTTTGGTAACACGTGGGTGGCTTTGCTTAAAAGCGGTGTAAAGAGTCAGTGCGGTGCCTCGGGACTGTGCAGCGGTTTATCTGTCTGTACAGGCCGCCAGCTGACACCCCGCCGAGGCCTTTGCAGCTTCGCCAAACCGCCCAGAGATGTCACCTTGTTCGAGCACGACAGGACTCGCTTCTTCCGCCTTCTGTCGCTGTTCTGCGGTGGACAGTTCATCTTCTGGACATACCTGGCTGACTTCGCCTACACCGGACTCAAAGATACCAGTCGCACCTCAGTAAAGGAGAAAGCAAAGGTCCCTACCACCACCAGCAGCAGCAGCACCACCACGGGTCTGGCTGGGATGTGGAGCTTTGACATGAATCTGGGGTCTAGCGCCTGGAGGTACGGCTTTACGCTCGGGTGCCTGGCAATAGGAGCAGGGATAGCCGGGTTCGGGGTTCTGTTTTGCCGGCGCTCTGTTTTCAAGGTGGTTTTACATCAAGGTGGGAAGATGGTGACAGTTTGCACACAGTCGCCCTTGAGACCAGGCCAAGGAAGGAGAATAACAGTCCCACTGTCCCAGGTGGCCTGTCACGCCCACAGACAGGAGTCCCCTTCATACATTCCCCTCAAGATTAAAGGATACAGGTTGTACTTTCTTCTGGACAAAGAGGGGACTGTGAACAACGCCAGGCTGTTTGATGTCACTGTTGGTGCATACCGGCCATTTTAGGCTGTGATACGGACATTATTACTGGACACCACTGGAAACATCTGAGTTGGGACTTGGTTGTCAAACTAATGAGTGTATTTTTGATCTGCACATTTAAATAAAATCGATGGTGTCTCCACACTCTCAAATACAGAGAAATTTCTAATATATGGTTAGAAGCACTGTAAAAGTAAACCAGTCAACATCATGGTGTTCTGTGTATAATTTAGTGTTCATACATACAGTGATCTGCTCCATGAGAATAGCGTTGGTGGCCTCGGTTTCATGCAGTAGGCTGTTCATGTGTTCCATGCTGCGAGTGGCTGTGATCAGCTTTTCACTCAGCTCTTCTTTGGTTGGCGCGACTGTCCATACAAATGGCTCTAGAAACACACATAAAGGTTAGCTCTAGTTCATGCCTCATAATCAGTGTGTTGGCAATAACTGTATATGATTTGTTAGAATAACAAATGTAAACCTCAGTATGTTATTATTCCTGCCTGAAGTAATGACAGTTCTATACTGATGATGGTAAGAGAGACAGAATATAGCAGTTGAGACCTAAGCAAACTGCAATCCAACCTTTAAAAAATGAACATAGGGTCATAAAACGGGTATTTACCCCTGTTTTCTAACGCACCTTGTTTGGGGTCAGGAGATGTGAGGAGCTGCTCCAGAGAGGGTAAAGGTGTGAGAGCAGGGGAGGAGTTCTCGGTCTCAATGGTCTCCATGCCCTCGCCCTCCTCCCGAGCCATAGACTGCAGTTCGCTCAGGGCCATCAGTCCTAATCCTGCTTGGTTCTGATCTGTGTTTCTACGCTGGAGGTCTGATGTAAGGGGCTTCCGGCTGGACTGGACTTGCACTGAGCCTGAATGGGTGGGTAGAAGAACAAGTTTATAATAAATATTTAAATTATATAAAATGACATTCCAATAACTTTAGGATTACATTTAAAAAAAGAAATATAGATTTTCATTTTATTCATTCAGATGAATGAGAGCAATAAAACATTTTCGGAGCTGAAAATAAAAGTTTTTTATGTTTTTGTTTTTTGTGGAAAAACCACCTCTGGATTCTTCATACTTCATACAGTGGTTGTTTGTAAGTGTCCTACTTCATTTGAAACATGAGGGGGCACCAGACAACCTCAGCGTTTACCCAGCTCAGCTGGCATGAGCAGTGTGAAGACTAGAGTGAGAGGGGAAGGATAACACACTGGAGGCAGTGGGTGGACAAACGAAAAGGATTGTGATTGATGAACCCGAACCAGGGGGACAGACCTCTAACCATTCCACTCACATCCTAACATCATGTCTGGGCCCTTCGTTATCATGCAGCCAGCTGGTTAGAGAGCCTGCTACACACCACATCATTTGTTGTCTGTGAATACATTACAGTAAGACTAGTTTTTGTAATCTGATCAGAGTAGTAGAAAGCTTCATTAAGCAAACCTGATTGGGCCAATCAGACAATGGACAATTTAGCCTGTGTTATGTGCTCCATCACTACTTCCTGCTCCTGACAATTCTTATTATAAAGTTTATATTCAGGGATCAATCAAACAGGGAAAGAGATTCAAGATATGGTGTGTCAGACTGAAATTGTCTATGAAGCAATAAAAATGGTAAAAATTAGGATTATGGACATAATACTGGAAACCACAGATTTATACTGTTCACAAACACAAATGGAGAGCTGTATAAGTAGTATTTGTAGTGTGTATTTATGTACTGTTTAAATGTTAAAATGAAAGCACATATTACACCTAACAAGATGACAAATCCATGTTCCGTACCTATTGGTTATTATGACTTATGGTATCCAATAGGGTCAGTAAAACACATCATAACACTGAATCCTTCAACATTTTAGTAGCCATTAAACCCAAATACAGTGGTAAAAGAGGCTCAGAAAAGAGGCCATATATCGAGCTAATCCTGGCATCCATTTGCGAGCCACTAATGATGAGTCTCTCCAGATGCCACAGTGAGCTGTCTGCCACACTGAGAGGCGGGGACAGCTCTGAGGAAACCATGCCAACACCTGGCCAGTCTGACGTGACAGAGAAGACGCACACATACACACTTGGCTTTCCTGGTCATTACTATGTGTGTGTTTGCTGTTTGACTCCAGAGGGCAGCTGTGTGGGAGGTGATGAATGAGCTCTCAGTGCTGTTTTACCGATAAACACACTGATACCCCACTCCACTGTTCTCCTTCTGTAGACCATCATTCCTCACACAGACAGGAAAAGTGAAAAGAAAAGACAAACTTGAGACACTATAAGCTACTTGATGCTTTGATGGATTTCTTTACATGCTACATGTTATTCACACCCTGAATGCTGTGTTATCCAGTGAAGCTGTTTTGTATCATCAGAGTACCTTTACTTATGATAGACATAACATGGCAGACAACACCTAACCTGTAACACTTAGCTATTAAAGAGCTATTAAGAGTCATGTTCATAATCAAATCATCTAGTTGTAGTGGGTCTTAGTATTAAGCAACTACATCCACAGACAAGCAGCAGCAGAACTTTTTTTACTGTGTATAATAATTTGTTTAGCAAAAATGAAACCAAAAAGAAATAAATGTGTTCAACACTGCGTCCTCTCTTACTGCTTCCATAGGATTTAATTAGGTGAGCAGTGCTGCTCATCATCAGTCTTGATGAACTGAGTATCAGCAGGTGTACAGACCTTGTTAAACATTTAATACTTTTCAGTGAGAAAGATTATTCCCAAGTGGAAACATTCAAGACAGCTGTCAAGTCTTCACAGGAGCGGACGTCCCAGCAAATTCAGAGTCTACAGTCCTCACTGAGCATGCTCAGTGTTAATGTGTCAGCACAATTAGAAGAAGACTGAACAAGTACAGTTTGTTTGAAGGGTTACCAGGAGAAAGACTCTTCTGTCTAAAAAGCACATGGAAGCAGGACTGAGGTTCACTAAACTGCATCTGAACAAAGAACAACACTGGTGGAACAATGTCCTGTGGACAGATGAGACCAAAGTGGAGTTGTTTGCAGTTAAGCAGAAACACCTCATACAGACTGTCAAGCTTGTTTTGCAGCCACAGTACCTGGACACCATGCAGTCTTTGAGTGGACCATGAACTCCTCTGTACACCAGAGTATTCTAAAGAAAATATGAAGACATCTGTCTGACAGTTAAGCTTGGGTGAAACCGGGTCATACAACAGAACAATGATCCAAAACAATCTACAATCTACATCAGCATGGCTGAAAAATAAAAGAATTAAAGTTTTGCAATGATTTGGTCCAGATGATGGTCCAGACCTCAAATCAGTTAAAATACTGTGATGGGACCTTAAGAGGACTGTGCATAAGTGAATGTCCAAAAACTCGAACTGAACTGAAAGAATGTTGTAAAGAAGTACCAAAAATTCTTCACAATAATGTGAGAGACTGATGAAGGATCTACAAGCTGTTAAACCACGAGGTAACTTTGTATTACCTACATGTTGTTGTTTTCCTTTTGGCTTCATTTATGCTAAATAAATAATATCATTGTGAAAAAATGTTATATGTTGTCGTTTGTCTGAGGTGTATATGCCTAACATTAAGACTTTCAAAAACTTTTAAACAGGACTGTTTAAATTCCAGATGCTTACTGTTCTGGCTCTGCAGGTTGAAGAGCTGCTCCTCAACACGGGTCAGCTGGCCCTGCACTGTCTCCACAGTGGCCCGGTGGTCGTCCTGCAGCTTCCTCAGTTGCTCCCTGTAGGTCTGCCGCTGGGCCTCAACTTGAGAGGACAGGTCCGCCTGAGCTTGGGACAGGTCTGAGCGCAGGGTCACATTCTCTGACTGCAATGACAAAAGCCTGGTGGTGGAGACAGAGAAAGCACACAGTCTGATGAAGAGACAACATCAGAAGCGTGAGAAACATGTTAATAACGTGGTGCTACAAAATAATTGAACAAAAACTGTGATTCACCTCTCACGGAGCTCGGCCTCCTTGCTGATTGTTTCCTGGAGGATTTTATTGTGTCTCTCTAAGAGAGTGTCGTGTTCAGCCTGGAGCTGCTGCAGCTCTGCTGTGCTGCTTTGGAGATTCTGCTGAGTCTCCACCAACTTGGTCCTCAGCTGTTCTACCTGTGAGGACAACTGTTCCCTGCAAGACATGCCAGACACTCACTTTGGGGCACATATGAGGACTTAGACTGCCTGGGTCTGGATGCTGCACCCTTGAATGTGAACACCACCAAATTGGTGCTAGAAGTCTGTCTGTTAACCTTTCATTTCAAACCCAGTGAGCTAGAGAACCGGACCAACACAGCAGTTATATCACTGTTTAACGGAGGTTATATCATATAACATGCAGGGAAAAGCCTTTTGTCATTTGCTGAGCATACCTCTCTTGTTTGCCAGAGTCTCCTTCACACTGGGAAACAGTTTTGCTCTTCTGCTGTTTGAGTACATTGTGCACTCGTACTTTATAACTCTCAAACTCGCCTGTTGTTGCCAAAAGTTCAGCCTGGAATCAACACACACACACACACACACACGTAACATAAAATATCATAACACAACATCTATTGTTTCAAAAAAATGTAGATACAACTCTTAAAAACGGACGATTCTTTAAGAACATTTTATTTCTTGTCGTAGAAGTTTAGTAAAGTAAAGTAAGTAAAGTAATCTTTGCCATGATGAATAATATTCTTTGATGACTGCTGCTCACATAGCTCACATAGGCAAGCATCACCAGGTAAAGGACTCCGGTGATTAAAACTTTAATATACATTTTAACAGGAAAACACACCCATCTCAAACATTCTTGTGTTTCAGCTTGCACGTGCATATTATAATTATAGATTTAGGTGATTTTTCTACTGAATGTGCATTTCTGTTCTTTCCAACACTCTTTATGGGCAAAAAAAGTCTAATCAGCAGAGTCAACCAACTTAATGATTAGCTGGACTTGCAGAATTGCTGGATTAAAAAGCTGTTGAGTTCCTGTAAGAAGTATGAATCTGCCATTTGGCTGAAATCCTCCACTAACTGGACAGCAGTCTGTTTTAACCCTTGCTCTGGGGGAAAAGTTGCAGCTATATGGTGTAATCGTTTTAATACCAAAAGAGACTGTCTTAATTTCTAAATAAATAATACATCAATTTTAGTTATAATTGTAGTTCCGCTCATATCAGAGTATACTAAATACATTGGTCCTTTTGGGTACATAAGACAGGCAATTACCAATTGTTACCTAGGGCACTAATATATGACAATCACACATTTTAAAGATTTAATGATTAACCAAAAATAATAGTAGGATTAATAATGAAAAGGTTCATTAGTCTCAGCCTTATTTAACACCCTTCAAGTACTGAGCATAAACTGGGGCTGCCTGATTTCATCAGTCAGATGTGACTCAGATACATAGCAACAGCACCTTGAAGGTTACTGCTCATGTGCCCTTAAGCAATACATTCTGGTGGAGTACTAAGTGTGTGTGTGTAAGAAGGTGTTCAAAATAGAGAAACATTGAGTGTGTACCTTAGCAGTGTCTCTCTCTTGCTGCAGACTGTGTATGCGTTGCTGCAGGGAGCTGCTGCTTCTTTGCTGCTGCTCCAGAGCAGACCTCAGCTGCTCCTGCAAACGATGGCACTCGCCTGTCAGCTCACACACCTCAATCTAGATGCACAGAACACGCAGGAATTTTAGAAAAATCGTGAGATGCCAAATGCAATATTTTATCTAAAGGTATGGACTGGTTTGCTGGAGTTTTCTACCTTAGCGCTTTCTAGATGCTGCTGATTAGCCTCCAGCTCTCCTTTTAGAGAGGCCTGCAGCACCATGAGGTCCCCTTCCTACACATATGCATGCATACACAAACATCATGAAAAATGAAATGCATACACTTGTTTACACAAACACATTAACACACACAAATGATTAACTATTCCCGCAATCATGCCCACATGTGGTTGCATAACACTTCTCACATTCATCATGCAGCAATGTTACACACAGTAATTCTTTGGGACACACGTACAGACACATAGATCCACACACAGACCTGTTTTTTGGCATCAGCCAAGTCCTTCTTGGTCTTCATCAGCAGCTGCTTCATCTTAGAGGTCTTCTCCTCCCCCTGGTCCAGCTGGGACTTCAAAGCCTCTGGAGACAGACACGCATGAAGAGACACATGAACATGCTCACAAACAGAAAGCTTGTTTTTTTTTTTTTTTTTTTAATTTAAATTAAATTAAAAAGTGAATTTTTGATCTAAGGACATTTTCCAATATAGAGTATTTACTATTGAGAACTTACTATCATCTAGCCAAAATCCCATTTCATTAACAACCAGAAGTTCATGCAGCATTTTTGTGCAAATAGGAACATGAAATCCATACCAATTTCGTGTTTGAGTGTTTCTTCCTTCTGACTGAGTGTGTTTATCTGGGTTTTTAACTCCTCAGCATACTCCTCTCTTTCTGAGAGTTTGGTGTTGAGTTCTTTCACCAGACGTTCGTAGTCAGCCATCTCCATGTCCAGCAGAGAACTCTGCTGCGCTTCCTGCGGGCACAGTCACCACACATTTTGTTGAAAAGGAACAAAACGAATATCTCTCAGGTGACTTATTTTGAACTTTTTAAGGTAGACATTTAAAAATTCCTGCTAAGCACAGACATACAACAGACTGCATGTCCTTAAGAAATCTGCATATGTGTAACTGGTGTAACCTTTAGATTTACACTGTGGCTGCACAGTAGGTGTGATGTGAGCAGCAGATCATCAGCAAAAGACAGCGCTCATCCAACTGCTCAGGCACACCAGCTGGTCAAACATGTTTTGAGAGAACACACAATGACACACAATGACTTCAAATGTGATGTAAATAAAATTGTGTGTAAAAATGTGCTGCAGAATTTTTTTTTCACCAAAGGTAGTGCATAACAAAAATGCACATCCTGTGCCTTTGAACTAATTTTTGCTATGAGGTCAATTTATAAGCAAACTGTAAGGTTTTGTTTAATGTGTATTTTATCTTTCCACTTCTTTGTATCTCTAAAATATATCATTCAAAACGGTGATCTTGTCAGACTGTTCCACAAAGTGGACATAGGACAGGGTAAGAGCTAAGGGCAGCTTTCATGTATACTGCTGTACTATGTGGGTCTCCACTAATGGAAAAGTAACAGCAGCTCCTGCACCGTGGGCTAGAACTGCTCTCTGTGAGGCGCTGTTGTAGCTGCAGGCCGGCCATCACCAGCTCAGTCGCTTGACCGGATAGGCCCTCTGAGACGCTCGAGAGTCTGAGAGACACTTTGTGTGTTTTATTCGTGGTGTGTGTGTATACCTTGCGTAGCTGCTCCAGCTCCTGGGCAGTCTGCTGAGACTGCTGCTGCTGCTTGCGGAGCTGAGCTGTCAGCTCTTCCACCTCCTTTGTAGCACATGACAATTCCTGGAGAGACACACAGACACATGCATACAGAGGGCTTTTCTTTTAGCTGTAAGAGCCACATCTACATAGTTTACATTCTATATTGTAAAGAGAATGATTTGTTCCATGAAGATACTTCTACTTAAATAATACAGGGAACATAGGTCGCAGCGACTTCTGGTCAGCAGAGAAACCTTAAAAGCAAAATATCCACCTTGAGCTTTTGTTCTTTCATTGCTTTCTCAGCCAGCAGCTCTCTGTCCAAACTCGCCGTCTGCCTCTGCAGCTCTTGGTTCTTGGCCTCAAGTTGCCTCACTGTGCTCCTCAGGGTCTCCATACCGGTCAGGATGTCCTCTTTTTCACTGCTCAGTGTCTCTATCTACAAAAGAATTATTATGTTAGTGTCACCTCATGCATATAGAGTTTGAGACAAACTTCTTTTCTTAATGTTCTGTTTAACAAAGTAAAGAAATGTGAACGCTAACTTTTGTACCATAGTATTGTTTAACCTCAAGGATCTATTCTACTCAATGTCTACTCAATTTAACTTCATTCTGCAGAGTTCGACTGAGTGCCATTAAATTAAATTAGAAGGATGTTAAGCACGCCTTTAAAAACCATTCATGCACATCTGACAGCAGCAGACTCTGTGGGCTTTCTTTGCAAGGAACACTGAGCCACCAGCAACTGCAGAAAGCTACCCCCCCCCCCCCCCCCCCCCCCCCCCATCGTCTGTCAACCAAACACTGAAACTATGATTGGTGAACAGAGATGTCCAGGCGTCCTCCCCGACTACTTCCAGTCAGCACGCACCCCCTGAGAACCATGAGCACACACAAGAATAAACCTGTGATTCAGAAAAAGCACTGGCACACAGCAGATGGAGGCTATACCTCGCTCCATTTACCTGCTTCTTGCTCTCTCACTGGAAAGAGACAGTTATGAGCTTGGGAAAAGGAGTGTATACATATATATATATATATATATATATATATACAATTTCTCCCTAGCTCACCCAGTCCCATCTGATGGGGCTGCCTGTGCTGTCAGATATAGCTGGGTGACATGCTGTGGGCTAAAATGTTCCCTCTAAATCACATGGAAACTGAGTTATGCGATAAGTATTGCAGAGATGCATTGGTGGACAAAGTGCCATTGCTTAGATTTACTGGAGGGTGAGGGTGGTTTGTGTGTCTGTTAGTGAGAGTGTATGATTGAGTGTGTATTTGTTTTTACCTGTGTGACAGCACTGCTGAGTCGTTTGGTCAGCTCAGCAATCTGTCTCTCTGCCGCCTCCACCTTCTCTCTCTCTTTATCCAGTTGCTCTGTCTGCCGGTCGTAATCTATCTGCAGGTTCTACACACACACACGCACGCTTTCAATATTCATTACTGGAAACCGGCTGAACAGCTCAGTGAAGGTAAACACTATGCATCTCAAATATTGGCTGAATTTACATTTTAGCATGGGACAAAATGCTCATTAGACACAACAGAGTGGTTTCTTCTTTAATGGAGACACAGTCATAAAGCACAGTGCAGTCTGGGGGCTGTTTAAGGAGACCACTGGGAGTAATGTTACGCACAGCGTCTGTTTTCAAGAAAGTCTTCTTCCAATTGCCAATTAGCAACATACTATATTAGGAACACTTGGCACTAATCAAATGTTTAATCAAACCTTAAGTTAAATTATGTAGCTGATTTGAAGTAAAACTAATGGTTTAACTGTCCATCAGCTGGAATAACATCTGATATACCAAGATACATAATGAGCAATGGAGGAAAGGCAGAACAAGATAAAAATATAGCAGTAGCACTATAGCAGCACATGCAAGAAAATCTGTAGTACACACGAGAAATAATATATAATATATACAAAACAAAGCATGTTTAGAGCTGATAACTTGAATGTTGACTAAAGTATGCACCCAGTGTGAATCTGAGATCAACTGAAAGAACGGTATAAAAGTGTAACAGTCACATCTTTTTAGGACTTAGATATAATACAATATAAATATATACAAACAATTGTAAGTATTGTACTGTTACGGTGTGTTCCGTTTAAACATGGAGGACAGAATGTCTATTTTTCCAGTAGGAATTTTCCATTATTTCTTTATTATGAAAGATGGCTCACACAGCAGTCCTCTCTATAGCTTCACTTAGACACTGCCCACCTTCTATCAGCATGCACTAAATACCCCATAATGCATTGTTGTTAACAGGTTACCAACAAACTCATGGTTTCCTGACTTAAACTGGATCTCTTTCTGATCAACTAAATTTCAAACTGAATGTGTTACACTACCTGGTGTCTCGGTCAGAAACTACAGGTTGGATTACAGTTACCTTGTAGCCTTCTGCACCATGGATGATATCCTTCATGGAATTGTTTACTCTCTCCCTTTCTGCTTTCAAGGTTTCTACTTCCTCCTTTAGGGTTATAACCTGGAAGGAAAGAAAGAAACTGTGTTATTAGCCACGTGCTGTAACTAACAGCAGATGAATGAAAGGGAATCTCTGTGTATCTACTGTGCTCAAGATGTTGGATTAATGATATTTCGCAGTTCTGATATTTACCTCTTTCTTACTGATGCCCAGCTCCTTCTTTGCTTTGACAGCAACAGCCTTGATTTTATTCATCTTGTCATCCTTTTCTTTGTGTTCTTTCTCCAAGAGTTCTGAGGGGACATAAGGGTACATAACACAACTTGCTTAAAAATTCAATCTACACACTGATATACACTTTACATAATAGTAAAAAATGACAGTCATGTCCAAACCTATTTTCTTTGCGAGTTCACTGGAGGCATTTTCCTCAGAGGAAGCAGACTGAATGGTCGACTGCTGAGACTACAGAGAAACACCCCAAATTACTTATCGACGTGTTACTGTTGTTGTTTTGTTTAGCACTACTATCATATGCAACCCTATTGCTATAACTGATAGAAAACAGGCACTCACCTGGACAGCAGCCATTTCACTCCTCATCTGTAAAATAAGGCTCTCCTGGTCCGTCAGCTGGTCTCTCAACTCTCTGCACTCTTTTTCCATGTTCTGCACCTTGCTCCCCTCCTCCTCCTCATCTTTAGTCATGAGAGAAATCTGAGCCAGTAGTTTCTGGTTCTCTTCACTAATCTTCTCATTAACTGACTTCATGTCCTGCAGGTCTCTCTGCAGCCCCTCAGCATCCTTCACTACTTCCTCCATGTTTGTTCTTAACATGTTTTTCTCCTGTTCCAGGTCTTTGATGTGAGCCTGGAACTCCTGTTGCACTTCCTCTAACTTTCTCTCTGCCTGTGTTTCTTCAAGGCTACTCCTCAACAACAGGTTTCTCTCCTTCTCCAGCTCTTCAATGCGTGTTTGGAGATCTTTGATATCTTCTGTTGATTTTTTTAATTCTTCAGACCGAACTTCCTCCAGTCCTCTCATAGAAGCACAGGCCTGTTCTGCCTGCTCGGTAAGTGAATTCACCTTTGCTTCTAGCTCTTGCTTTTCAGACATCTCCTGCTCCAGCTGAGTCTCCATAGTTGCCAGTTTAGAGCTCAAAAGCTCCATGTCTTCCTGGGCCTTAGAAAGACCAGAGAAGGCTGCGTTCAGTTTCTCTTGGAGCTCTGCCTTTTCTGAGGAGAGCTCCTTCACAGTCAGTTCTAAATCAGAAACCATCTTCTCACATTGTCCCAACTCCTCCTTCAAACGTCTCTCTATCTTTTCTCTTTCCTCCTTTATATGTTGAACTTCATTTTCTGTTTCTAATTTCAAGCTCCTTAACTCCTTCTCCCTTTTGTCTCTCAGCAAAAGTGCCTCTCTGTCTTTCTCCTCCAGCAGATTCCCAAGTTCTCTTGCGTTCTCATCAGTCAGCTTGTGCACCTCCTCTTCTCTGAGCTTCAGAAGAGTTTGTATTTTGTCTCTCTCTTCAGTCAGTGTGGTGACCATTTCTTTCAGATCTTGAGTCATGTTCTCCTTCATACCCAGCTGGGAAAGAATCTCTTCATTATGCCTGGTCAGATCCACCACAGACTGTTCAAGGTCACAGGATGGGAGTTCCTGGATGTCAAGCTTCAGCTTCAGGCCTTCCACAGTCTCCATCAGAGTGTTTTTCTCCTCTGTAGCCTCCCTCATCTTTGTTAACAGTTCATCCCGCTCCTTGCTGAGCTGTTCGAGCTTGTCCTGGAGGTCTTGTACAGCCTTGGTTCCCTGTTCCTTCATGGCTTTGTGCAGTAAGACACCATCATTTGGCTTCTCTCCCAGTTCTGTCTCCACACATTGAAGTATGTCTCTCATGTGCGGACACTCAGCTAGTGCAGAGTCCTGCTCTCCAGTCAAGGCCTCACATTGACTCCTCAGGTTCTGGTCCAAATTCTGCTCCTCTTCAGGATTCAGGGAGTCCTGGTCTTGGGCTGGACTGGTGACCAGCTGTTTAGATTCTTCAGGGACCTCTTGTTGGTCAGGATCCAGAGTAATTAAAGGTTCGGCAGGGTTATGGTTGTCCTTGGTCATCTGCAGCTCATTGATTTTAAACTCCAGCTCTTCTCTCTCCATCTGGAACTCTTCTTTGGCCCTCTCCAGCTCTGCCTCAAGCTCACCTTTCACATTGCTGAGCAGAGTGAGCTCATCTTGTAACATGGTGTTCTGGGCTTGAAGGTCATCCAGTGAAACTCTCAATCTGCTGGTCTCACTCTCCTCTCCATCATTATGGCTGGAGTCTCCCTGACTACAAGCAGACAGTTCCAGCATTTTGGCAATGCCTGAACCACGGGCAGGTTCCTCATCTTCCTCCTGCACGTCTTGGAGGAAACTATCTGAAAAAAGGGTAATGTTAGTTCAGAAACTGTCATTTCAAAGTGAATTGAACTAAAATGCTGTTGTACCTTTTAGAGCAAGCTGCTCAGTCAGCTCCTCGTGGAGCAACAAGAGGCGCTCCCTCTCAATCTCATAGTCCTCCTCCAGAGTTCTCATTTCTTCCTCATGCTGCAGACCCCTCTGAGCCAGCTCCTCCTTCAGGTTCTCCACCTCCTGCTGGGCCTTGGTTAGCTCTCTTTGGTGGCTCTCCTCTAGCTCAGCAGCCTCCTGGGAGTTTCGCTCTTTTATCATTTTTAATTCAGCTCGAAGGCTTTCCAGGTGTGCTTCTAGGCTACGATGGACTTCTTCCGCTTTCTCTTTTGCAGTGGCATTCTCTGCTTGGTGTGCTCTTTCTCGTTCACTCTCCCTCTCTCTGTCTTGTTCTTCTCGCTCTTGCAATAATTTCTGGAAGTGGGCCACATCTTCCTGGTGTCTGCTATTGGATTCCTCAATTTTGCTCTCCAGGGTTTTGATCTTCTTTTGGTAGTCATCTATCACATGCTCATGCTCAGTCTGCAGCGCCGCTTGATCATTCTGAACAAAATATCAGATATGTAGTTACGACAATCTGATATTAAACATTAAACATGCATCTGGAATAACTATGTTGTATTTCACCTTTGCTTGTTGCTTAATCTTCTCTAGATCTTTACGGGTCAGTGCAAGACTTTGCTGAGTTTCTGCCTTCTCCAGCAGCAATGCATCCATTTTCTCAGTTAGCTCCTGTTGCACACAAACCAACATGTTTTACATGAGGCGATATGAAAATGAAGTGCAGCATGAAAACAGAGGGACTCAAACCTGTACAAACCTGTATCAAAGAAGAGTCGTCTGAACTGCTGTTACTGGATTGCTGTTTTAGAGATTCAACTTCTTTTTCCAAATCTGTAAAGGCAAAAACATGCACATCAAAAACGTTTAACCATTTACACAAATATAAGCTTTAATAACATTTATAGCTACCTGCATAGCTTGTCTTCAGCTTCTGGAGGGCAGCCATCTGCTTTTTGGCAAACTTGATGAGGTCATCTTTGGACAGCATGTCCAGCTGAGAGCAGGGAATAAAGTAAAAATATAGCAGAAAGTTGCTATATTAAAAACAGAACAACTCTAACAAGATCATGCATAGGAGAGACGTTTCTGAGTGATATCCTGAGCTGCAAGGTTTAAAATCTAAATGATCCTAAGGCTCACGTTACCTTTGACTTGGGTCCACCTGCTCCAGCTGGTGATGGAGTCACTGACTCAGTTCCAGTTCCACCAGGGTCCTTTGAACAGTGGAAGAACAGAGGATGTTGACTGTACAGGTTCTTGCACCTCTTTGCCAAACAGATGCGGCTGATAATATTCCAGAGTGGCAGCTGTTGCTCTGATTATTTGCCAAAGTGTAAAACTGACAGAGCACATTTTAACATGTTCGGATTTATTACAACCCATTTTTCGGCGTTATCAGCGTGGTGTTTTTCCTGGTTCAGCTCATGCGTCTTTCTTACATTTAATACAATGGTACTATCGCTTGCTTCCAACGGTGCTCACTGTAAACATCTATTTCAAAGTAGCAATTAACAACACGACAGAGGACTGTAAAGGCTAACTTGAAGATGCAATACTGAGTTCTGGCAGACAGGCTAAAGCTAACGACGCTGAACACTTACCTCCATCTCAGTCGATTTAGATACTTATCAGTCGTCTCTCAAGCACGGAGAGAAAGTAGGTAATTTAACTCGAGAGTCAAATCAATATCTAAGATTATTTCCGATCCCTCCGCGATTTAAAACGAGAATATTTCCTCTGTTTTGGTTTTGAGATAACAAGCTAAAGGTCTCGCTTGCTTCCGCAATCGTCAGCCATGTGACGTTCTCTAAGTTACGTCACAGCTTCACTTACCCCACGCCCCCAAGATAAAATATCAACATACCCAAAATTTTAAGTTTAAATGTGACAAGATAATTATATCTTTGATAATTTGGATAGGGTTTTTTTTATCAAGACGTGAAACATGTTACTAAAAGTCTGGATATATAAGTGTCCTCATTATTTTAATAATAATTAATCAAGAGTGATTGCCATTGTCAAGGAATTACATTTTAATCTCATTGCCAAAGTACAGTACATTCATATCTATTTACTGTGCAATAGGAATAAGCAGCGAACAGTATAATCAAGTCAGAAAATGCTGCACTCCTTCCATACCTGAGCCTAAAACCTGTTACATCACTGTGCCCATGAGGCCATCCGTGCTCATCCTAAAGCTGTCTGCATGCTGCTACAATGATGTTGTTTTGGGGACTGTTGTAGAGAGGTTGGTGGTTTCTGCCCTCTTGCTGACTTCAGGGCTGTCATGAACACAGCGAAGAGCTGAGCTGAGCTTCTGTATTCCCATCACGTGAGGTCCAGTTTATCTGTTGAATATGGAGAGCGTCTGTTTTGACACGAGTGATAGAAGCACTGACGGAGGCAACTTAGCGAGATGCCTCTCATCCTGACAAGTCTGGGATGCTCTGGACAGAGGGGCAGAGACTCTGCCAACTCCCTGTCTCATCTGGAAGGGACCCATCTTTGCTTCCAACCCGCCTGGGTCAAATACACCCATCCATCACGGCCCCTCCCTTGTTTTCTCCCAGGGCATGGAGCAGTATTTTGCTGCCATTTTTCTCCCCCCACTCGTGGCCGTCAGTCAGGAACGGCTTTGCAGTAATATAACTGACACTGGCTGGCGTTCAGGGAGTAATGAATGACCTGGTTGGGTCTATCAGGAGGAGCAACAGACGCTCCTTCATGCTTCTGTCTTTCTTTTATTTCCATCGCTCTCTCACTTTTTTCTTTTGTCACAGCAACCACATTTCAAACTAGCGTGGAAAGCTACATTCATCTCTCTCTGCCTCCTCTCTTTGATTTAAACATTTGGGTAGGAAAGACTTTTTATACTTTGAAGTGGAAAAACTGACTTTGCAAATGTATAAATTGCTAATAATTTTCACACCTATCCTAACAAAATCAGTCAGTGTCGTTTAAGAAGAGGACAACACAGTCATCCTTTTTTCTCCACCTGCTCCTCCACTCCACTGCACTCAAGCTCCTACCCAATCAGGAAAAGGTGACTTTTAAGGGGTGGGGTGGTTATGTCACGGACTCCCACAGAGTGATTGAAGCCTCTCACTGGGGGCCCTTCAGAAGCCTTGGAAAGAGAGTTGTTGATTATCTCTGGGAAAAACAACAATTTCACTGTAAGAACACTGTGATTTTAATTTAAGCTTAAATAACCCCAAACAACAGGGACAGCTGATTAATAATAATCAATGTGTATAGGTGAATTTAAGACGTTATAGCTTCAAGGATGTGACTCCACAAGCTCCTTTCTAATGCCCTCAATCTTTGAACACTAGTCCCTCTATTAGCAGTGCTCATTCATTCCCACCTGCCTCCTTGAATTTGCATTTATCTGAAACACGAAGACCGTCACCTTTACTAAGGGTTTATTTTGCACATTGCATTGTGTCCTGTTTTTGTTTCCTTGCTGACATTTTACCTCAGCAGACTGGCAGAACCATTAATAGGGTTGACATTTTAACATATAGCTTTGACATTTTAATGTATTAATGTGGGAACTGAACCTCTCAGATTGTTCTTTTCACTACAGACCCGGAGAGTGCAGGGTTTCTAATAAATGACCGAAGCTTAGTCGACTGAAAGATGACAGAATATGCCATTACGTCCTGTGCAGCTGTTAATAAGGTTGGCTCTTTACACAACAGGTTAGTTAATTCTGTGTGTCATAACAGACAAGGAGGCAATCTGTCAGTGCCTGGGTGTCATTACTCAACTATACATGCTGTAAATGGGAGATTAATACACTTTCTACTTTTATGAACATTCAGAAACAAATCGTGCATGAATTGATGTTGAAGGCCAAACCACCACTGCAATTCAACAGCTCATTATGATTTTTTTTTATTATTATTTTGAAAGATTTTTTTTTACAGAAGTGCAGATGCTGTGTAGGCACCTAATGTTACTGGCTTTATGTCAAGGGTTAGAGGCAAAACATCCCAAGAAAATGCCATTATCTTTCTTAAATATCTTCTTACTATTATGAATAAATATAATTTTTAATCTTATATCAACATTATCAAAACATTTTCTCCTATTATCATTTTTTTCTAAGATTTGTTTTGTCATTTATTCTCTTATCCTTGTATCTACAGTTTTATCCAGTAGATCCAGTGATCCCCAATGATCTGAATCTCAGGTTGTGTGAAGACCAAAGAAAACAGGTGAGCATAGCTTGTGTTAAGCCTTTTTTTATTAAATAAAATAGCCTGACTTTATTTTTGTCTTTTTTAAGTTTAATGTCTAGTAAATGTCTGCCCTTGTTTCTGTGGAGTGGAGGGATGGAGGGATGGAGTGATTAGGATGAGAGAGCAGTATTCTCTTCCATGCCCATAGGCTGTCAGGGGTTTTGTATATAAATAGTTTGGTGGCTCAGCAGGAGAACAGCACTTCATCAAGGACCACGGGCACAACCTGCATCCGTCTGCACTTAGACTAGCACCCAGCCTTGATTACAACCGTTTTCCTCTCTTCCTCCTCCTCCTCCTCCTCTCAAATTGCTGTCCCTCCGAGTGCTTACTCCACATTTTAAACATCCTGTACAGATGCTGTCTCCTCTTCCCAAAAACATAGTTTCAACCAGGTCATTTTTTTCACCAAGTTTGATTTCATCATAGCTGAAACTCTAATGCTGGATTTAGCCACCTGTATGCAAAGGATGCCGTCATCCACCTCCAAAGCTCTGATGTGTCGCCTGTCTTCTGTAGGAATTTTGCCAAGCAGTCAGGACCAGTTCTAAACACTAATACAGGCCAGCTGTTGCAGAATTGCAAACAGTTTTCTTAAACCATCAGTGTAAACGTAATTTTTCATTGTCAGCGTGTTGCACATTACTCCGTTGTGCAGTCACCACGGGCTGCCTCACTAGGCTGAGTGAGGCAGCCCTGAAACGCCAGTCCTGCTTAATGGATGATCCTTTTAAAAACACAAGCACACTGCAAATACAAAGCACACACACACACACACACGTACAACGGTCAGTGTTGATTTCATTATCAGCAGTGGGGATACAGCACAGCAGCTGATGGTTCCAGAGTGATGAGGCATCTGGATTCTCCAGTGACAGCCGTTTACTAAGTGTGACTGAAATACTGCCTCCTCCCTCGCTCCATCTCCCTCTCATGCTTCTTTTCCCTCCATCTTTTTCGCTCTCTGCTGCTTCTTGTCATTCACCATCAGTCTGGAGGAGCTGTGGCCTGTAACCATCGGCCAGCAGCTATGTGCATGTGTGTGTGTCGAGGAAGACTCTTAACCTTACATTGCATATATTTTATCTGTACTGTTCAATTTCAATCAAAGCTAATGGAAGCGCTGGCCAATCTTCAGCTCAGCTCTCACACAGACACACACAAGTACAGCTCTGCATGCATTCAATGTGTGTGAAGTCCAAGCTCAGCATCCACAGTTATCTGTAGCCCCTACATCAAAATAGCTATTCAGCAGGGAGACAGTGACTTCATCATTTTACTGCTGTAAACCATTTAGTTTGATCAAGATTTAAGAGTGTTTCACACACTCACTGTTGCATACAGAGCGGACACAGTGTGGGTGAGTATGACCTGAGACATGCCTTACTCAGAATGAATATTGATGTGAACATTGCTCCAACATGTGTCACTTTGCCTCAGTTGAAACTCAGTGCATGCTCTGATGAACACTGTCATAAAAATCTGCTGCTCCATCTCCAAAAACATCATTTGTCTTTATATTGATATGGACACTGCTGAGTACCCAAACTAACCAAACATAGTGATGCCACCATGATACATGGACATGCTGCATGGTCCACTGTTTGAAAAAGACTGAAAAAGAACAGAGGATACTAACCTTTGAACATGACTGTCTAAGGAATACATATTTTTTTGTCCAAATTATGTTACTGAATAATTTTAAATTAAATTAAATTAAATTCATTAAGAAACCTTTATTAGTCCCACAATGGGGAAATTGCTTAAGGCAGCCCAGCAAAGAGCTCCATACACCAGTGAGTACACTGGAGGCTATGCAGGTAAAGTGCCTTGCCCAAGGACACACAACAGTGACTAGGAGTTGGGATTGAACCACCAACCTTCTGGTTATTGGACAACCCTGCTATAACCCTGCTATACCACTGAGCCACTGCTGCCCAATACCTTCATATCACTTTTCCCCCTATGCTACTTAGCAGTTTTTTCTGTACTATTAGTTTTAATATTGCTAATTTTTAGCCCTGCAAAATCATTGCTTTGTTATGTGAAATGCAGAGGCCTGACTCAGCATTAGCACACAGTTATTTAATATTACTCCTATGTGAGCCAGTTCTTAGCATGTCTTGGTCTCATGATGAGAGTCCTGCCTTCTCTGTAGCTCAGCTGTATTTAGCAATATCCTCAGAGCTGCTCATACTTTTTTTCCATCAGTTTAGCAGCATCAGTCCCTGTCAGAAAACTGGCTCTGAATGGTAAGCACTCCATTAGTGGAATTACGAGTGCTGCAGAGTGCTGCCGTTCGAGGCGAATTAACGAGACAAGTAAAGGAATTCCAATTGGTTATTCATTAGTTATGATATGTGCAGGAAACCCAGACACAAGCTTTACAATGTATCTGTGGTGTACAATAAAGTAATGTAAAGTATATATTGCAACCATTCACGTGAATAGGAGCATATCATTAGAAACAGTTGCGTTGTGGTAAACGTCCCAGGCGTTGATATTTACAGTGACTGCTGATGGTGTGAAGTGCAGCAGTTTGTGTTAATGTTAATGAGGTCAAAGGCCATGCAAGTGGTAAGTGATAAGTGGCTCAGCTCATCCTTCAGGCCATGGACAAGCATTCCTGTCAGACCCTGCAGCCACATACACTGGATAAATAAAACCAAAGGCTGTGGCCAGTCACTCCCTGTAACCCTGTTCATTACTCACCCAGGCTGCTCCTTTAACACCTTTGTGTTTTTTGGTGCTTGTATGAGCATCAGATACACAATTTCTGGGGAATTCTTATTTATTTATCTGTCAGAGCATCCCTCTTGTGTGTATACTGATCAAGATGAACTGTTGTGCGCAGGCCAAATTTAATCCAGCGAGACCCAGACATCAATAATATATTAGTGGAGCAGTTAGCAGCCTAAAGATATCAGTATCGATCTTCTATTTAGATTCAGCTTGTTTGGACCAGGAGACAAATAGCCTCTCGGCCTCTGCTGAAGAACCCATTTCATTTTGCAGAAAGAGATACTTTATACTGCATCTGCCTCTCTGCTCTGATGTCACAAACTGTCTACTGTACTCATTTAATATCATTGTTTTTAACACATGGAAAGGCCTCAGTGAGGACTCTGAAGTGTGCATGTTGAGACCTGTTGACCATTGTAGGTGTCAAAACGTCACAGTTAGGACTTTTGCATCACAATGATGGACTGTGCATTCTCCACATCTGTGAGTATGGCTTCCTTCCTATTTTAAGAAGGGGTCAATCAATACACCCTCTTGCTCCTGTTTTCTTTTATACTTGTTTTGTGTCAAATAAATCAATGCAGAGGAATCGTTTTAATAGACTGAAAGGGCTGCAAACCCTGTCTGATCAAGGCTGCATGCTAATTGTGGCATTTATTACACATTCTTTTTGTGTATCAGGTCCTTCTTTTTGAGCATTTGCTCAATATATCTTTTTGTTTTTTTTATCAATAAATGTCAACCAAGATTTCAGTATTCTCCACATAATTATTTTATTCATGCCCAAATACATAAGATGCTTTCTAAAACTAAGGACTACAGCATATTTTGATATTTTGTGCCTTGAGCTAAATGCTAACATCAGCAGACTAATACCTTCACAAAGACAGTGCTTACTAAGCAGCATTAATCTTTATCATGTTGGTCATTAAACCTTGTGCAAGAGGAGAGGGATCCATGCACAGTGTGTGGATACAATCAGCCAGTTTGGTTATACTTACAGTGTCAGAGCAGTTTTCACCTAACAGCAATAACTAATGTGTTCAGTTTTCCATTTTGCCTCTCAGGAGAAAAGGTCTGTTTGCATCATGAGTCACTTATGTTGTTTGTCCAATACTTGGGTCAGAAGCAGGATTTTGTTTAAGCTAATTAGCTGTAAGCTGACACCGGATATGTTTGCCTCCAGCAGGATACATTTTTGTCATGTTATCACCAGGCATTAAAGAAATTCTAATCAATATTCATTCCCTGTGCAGCAGATGTCCATAAACAACGTGCCCTCAGGCTAAGGTGTCAGCTTAACACACAATTTATTTTGCAATTTTGATTGGCTTTATATCAAAGCAGGATCGGCTCTGCATTATTGAGTGTGGCTAAAGAACGTAATATATAAGAGGGGGGGCAAACACCAGCCTGTCATCTGCAGGACAATATAACATGAGCTTGATATGTAAGTCCTTGAAAAAGGAACCTGCACCTTGTGGCGTCAAAACCCCAGACTCCACTATGCTAGCATGCTACCCAGGATAGTTCCATTACCATTTATGACTAACTATCATGGGACCAAAAAAAAGGAAATAATAAAAAAAAACTATAAATGTGTTTCTTTTTTTAAATCTTTGTGAAGATGTGTTGACACATGATGTGACTTTGGTATTTAGTCAATACTATCTTGGATTTTTGGACCCATATTTGTATCCAACAATATTTTTCAGCACTAAGAGTTGCAGCTTGAGTGAGGTGCTCATACATCCAAATGGAGTTGCAAATGGAGATTGTCCTGGACAATGAGCAATGGACTGTATTGCTCAGCTGGGAACAGCTAGTTCCAGGATTTGCTTGAAGAAGTAGGTATGTGATCTGGCCTATAGGAACACCCTAGAATTCCCCAGCATGAAGTAGTAACTAAACTAAAAATAACCCTGAGCTTCACCTTTATCTTGTGGGTAACCAATAAGAAAGAAAGTTCATAAGCACAACATTCAAATCAAACTATCTAAACCACTTGAAGGGATGTAGTTACCACTATATGTGTAGTATGGAAATGTATACTTCAGACTTAGTGATGGACATACAAAGGGTTCTCTGCATCATGAGGCATTTATTCTAGGTCAGCCGTTGTATCTAGAGCAGACAGTCCTTTTGAAACGAGGTTTTGCCTGTGTCACTCAGAAACTGTTGTTTTCCAGGCTTCATCACCGTCTTCAGGGCTTTATCCATTTAGCTGTCCGCTCTCACAGCCTCAAACCAAAAACCACCTCTATAATGACGCAGATGGTGCACTTAACTTACTTTAGAATTCCAACACAGAGACAGACAGAAGAGAGGGCAGTTCATCTGTATCAGAAAACAGACGTCTCAGTACAGAACAATATTTACAATGAATAGACAGTAAAGAAAATGCAAGCATGTGATTTCAATTTTATTGATCTCCATTTAAGGGTCATTCCTCAGCATTAAGAAAGGGTGTCCCAATCCCTAAGAGGAAAAATAAATCGATAAATGGGTTAGCTCATGTTATATTTAATTATCTTTCCCCATTCAGAACAGAGAATCCAATTATCATCTGCTGCTTCCTGTACAGAGTGAAGAGAGACATGAATCACAGCTGTGGTAGAGCAGTGAAGGTACACAACAGTTGTTTGTGTACATCTGCATGTGTCCAAGCATTCTGCTTCAGCTGGTGTTACTGTCAGTTTCATTTAAACAATATCAAAGACATAAGGATGACAGCCGTACAGCTGCAGTGACAGTAAACACCAGAAAGATTACAGTGACATATTAAAGGGACACATAAATATTCACCAGCTGAATGCACCTTCATGGCCATTTGAGTTGAATATCCAAGAAATGTAAAGGGAATTTCATATATTTCATATGTTTCTGTTTATTATATGACCCTTATAATCTCTTTTAACCAAAGGAAAGAGGGAATGGGCTTCAGCATCCACATAAGGACTAAACGTTAGGATTTCAGCTTCATTGATTTAGACATTACATTTTGCAATCACCCTCTGCTGAGAAGTGCATTGAATCAATGCAGTGACCCTGTAATATGTAATGTCAACGTCAGTATTTTAAACTCAGACAGTGAATGTTCCTTCAATTGGGATTACTGCTTTCATTCTGGTTGGCCAGAGTAACTCTGCTACTTTATGCTCATGAGTGCTAAAACCTGCTTTTCTTCTCTGCATGTGACGACAAATATCTCAAAATTCTGCAAACCTTTTATAGTTTTTGTTTTCAAAAGCCTTTCTCAAGGTGTTTACAGACACCCAGAGCCTGAACCCCCTTAAGAGCAACAGTGGCAAGAAAAAACTCCCTTTAACAGGAAGAGACCTTGAACAGGATCCGACTCATGAGGAGAACCTTCCTGCTGACAGTCAGCCGGGTAGAGGAGAAGAAGAGGGAGGCAGGACAGAGAGGATGAAGGAGAGAGAGAGAGGAGCAAACATGGAAAGCCAGGCTAACTTTTTGTACTGTCCCTCATTTGAATCCAAGGGTACAAAGGTTCCCATGACCTACATTTATGTTAAGGGTTGCACAAAACATGACACACTCAATTCACAAATAATTCATCCTCCCTCTGTTTTTTTTCCAGTATTTAGATGGCCAAACTAACCACTCTCTCCCATTATGTAAAATGGTCACAATAATATTGATTATTTTGTGCACATGAGCACAAATCAGCCATTTTAGGAGCCATGTTGGGAGGTACCATCACCCATTAGTCCCAGGTTCAGTGCTTCATCATTCATCTATCAGTTCCATCTTAATTTCCACTCTTAGGCATCAGGTTAGGCATTAGAACACCACTGGTTAAGGTTAGGTGTAAGGTTGTAGGTTGTTATGCTGGCTGTCACTGAAATGACTGGTGTCTGTCTGCACAAAATTGTCAATGAATATATGTCCATACTACACTGAAAAGAAATTTGACTATTTTACATTGTGGAAAAAAATTGGATTTTTCTATTCTTTCAGAAAACCTTCTCTCCTGGAAACATAGCAGTATATGATCTTATACATTAAGGCTTCTATAGAGCATTGCAAGAAGCTCTATGTCTTCAGAGCCTCAGGTTACACTTAAACAATTTTTTATCTCTGTAAGCTTATTTTCTAGCTAGCTATCTATTTATAGAAACTGTGAGCTTTGCTTATGTACCATAATTAGGTTCTGTTGTGCCACTGGACACACTTTCTCTTGTTAATTAATCAATTATTAATTGATTAATTAATAAGTAATGTGTCTCCTCAATTAGTGATTACTTCAGGGACCATGATAATCAGCCAGACCTAATATGCTGTGTGCTGTTCATGTGCATGGGTTGTAGCCATTACGGTTGATTTGATACACACACACCCACACACACACACACACACACACACACACACGTCCACAAACAGAGAGGACAGCCAATATCCACAGTCAAACACAGCCATTCCTCTTGATTCATGAGAGATGTAAAACCGGACGAAATAATCAAATAAATAACCAAGACTACGCTGAGCACCATACACACACACACACACAGTGAGCAGCTGCTGTTCTGCCTGCCTCTCTCATGGGTCGCCTCCTCAGCAGCCATGTGTGTGTGTGTGTGTGTTGCTTGTGTGAAGACGGGGGATGTTGGCAGGCTCCTATCATATGTCATCTTTAAATGACAGTGTCGTAAAGCATTACGGAGAGCAGAGTGGAGGAGAGAGGCCCTGTCAGGGCTCTGTTAGCCAGATAAATGTTTCTGCCCTGTTAGCCTGTTAGCCGGCAGCTGGTATCACTTCTAATCAGAAACACATCCTGCCTGCCGCAACAGGTGCTCATAAACCCGGAGACAGTCAATGAACAACACAGATACAGCTTGACCAATACCTAGTGGTGGTTTTGTCTGGACTGATATACTTGTATTGTATTGTGTTTTACTGTATTCTATTGAATGTTTTTCCTCCATTAGACCACTTTAAGAGTTTTACTGGACAGATACTGAGTATGTCATATAGAAGAGTCTTTTCTCTTTGGGTTATTGTAGACCGCCCAGTATTTGTCTTGTATTTGTCCTCCAAGTTAGGAATGCAGGTTGGGTGGAAGTACGTGCAACACAGCAGACCTTCACTTAGGGGTCTGGGGTTAGAGATCTGACATCACAAGCTTTGTTTTGGTTTCACTCACAGTGAAAACTTTCATTTTTGCCAGTGGTTACATTCCATTTTTAATTTTGTTTGGATTGAATAAAAATAGGGTAAGGTGAGGTAAGGATCAAATTCATAAGATTAAACCATCTCATGCCTGGATGACATCAGGCAATACAATCATGTGTCAGATCTGGGGGATTGACCAAATGCTGCCTTTTTAGTGTGTTAACTTTATTAATCCCCGTGGGGAAATTAAGTTGTAGTAGCAGCATTTTAAAGAATAAATACAGTAAACACAAGCAAAAACTATGGGGGCATATGCAGAAAGTCACATAAGTAGTATAAAGCAAAAACAACCATTTACTCGCTGTGTTTCTTCTAAGCGACCACAGTGTGCAAAAATGGCAGAAAAATATTAACAAAACAGAACAAAGGTCTCATTAGATAATATTATTCCCAAACAGTCTGATAACTTCCATGTAAAAAACAATAAGGCAGCATCTTAATTCCTTCTAAAACAGCACAACAAGACGTTTTTATATAAACCTCTCAAATCATAATTTCAAATGGCATAAATTATTTATTTGGCTATTCATCAGTCCCAACAGAAAGGAGCTTGAATAAATGATCAGTTTTGTGTATGCCAGCTGAATGTGTTGAATGAAAATTGACAGCTTCAGTTTCAAATCAAAAACGTCTTTGATTTCTTCCACATTAATTTATGAGCATCACTTCACCTGCCAGCTTTCATCTTTTTATCTCAGTGGGATGGTTTTATTTTTGGCTTTGTTTCAAACAGAACACAGCATCCTAACTGCTGCCTGCACAGAGAAAGAGATCTGACTGCTGGACAACGCTGACACACACACACAACAACACATCAACAGCTTTACACAGTCTGTGTTTTCATATGGCAATAAGGCTGGCATGCTCCATCCCCTGCTCAACATTCACTGTGAGTCCTGGCATTAACTAAATCAGGGTGAACCCTGCCCTACCAACTGTGCTGTAATACAATTTGTGTAGCGAAGGTTGTGTGGGTTCAGCTGATTACGTTAGCAATGCTGTGACAAGAGTCAGCTACTGTCAGCTCTTCAGCTGAAGCAAACAGAAGACACAGGTATAAACTGAGCAGGAAGTAGGGAAATTGGAATTGACTGTTGATAATTAGCCTTATGTCTATGGTTAGTCTATGGTTTACTTTAGACATTTACTGATTGGTTGTAAAAATAAAGTAAAAAAAAGGCGTGGCATGCTATATGTGGTTTTTCTGGAGGTTTATTCAAAGCAATGTGTTCCCCTCCCCTCCCCTCCTCTCCTCTCTCTCCCCTCCCCTCCTCTCCTCTCTCTCCCCTCCCCTCCTCTCCTCTCGGGCCTATTAAGGCCTAATTGGAGCCGAGCTACTTAGTACTGATGGGATCAATGGGGGAACCAACAGTGGATACACACCATTTTCATTACTTACCACCGTTCAATACATAGTCAGCCACCGCAGCCCTCAGTTAGTGCACCAGTTAATAAGAAGCCTACAGAATCTGTCAGAAAGCACTTCAGTGAAATAGCAATGCAGTGTAGCTGAATCATGTCCCATAATGTGGATGGGATGGTAATTTTCAATATGTCAGCTGAAAGCTGTTAAATACATTCAGATGTAGATTAAAATTCACTGATAAAATAAGACATGGAATAAGGTAGCATAACTAAAACATATACAAAACGCTATGTTACAGTGAGCTTAGTTTGTTTTATTTGTTATACTCACATGCACACATGAATGCTCACAAACTGCAGCTCCCATGGGATGCAATGCTGTGCTACATGCTGTGTTACAGTAGACAGAAAATCAATGGATGTGGTGCAGCAGTCCAACTGTAAGAAAAACCTGCCAATCACACAGTCACATCAAACGGTTAAATACAATGTGCTACTGCTTTTGTCATAACTAATAAATAAATAAATAAACGTATTTATTGCAATCAGGAGGAAAAACAAAAACTGCTTGATTGTTTTACTGGAAGGAGAAAGATGGATGCTGTATTGAAGGAACAGTATCATCTGGTATGAGTATGATGACAACATGAGGGTGGAGCAATAGCCTCCCTATAACTCATACATTTAAATTCACTGCAAATATTGAGCTCCTTGGAGGTTTGTGCAGTGAGTGCATAAATGTGTTCACACTGACAAGCACAGTATGCATTATCAGTACCTGGATGGTGTATTGAAGTTGTAAATCACAACTATTCCTGTAAGTATTTCTGATGATTAGTAGTGAGTGTATATACCGAATACATATATTCACAGTCTTATATATTCTCTATTATCTTTCCATCCTAATGATGCTACCAACAGTAAACAACATGAGAAACTATCATCAATGGAAGTTTTTGCAGGTACTTTTAACAATAGACCCATAAACACATTAAGCAATCTGATTTCGCTGAAGGTTCTGTGTATTGAATTGCTGTCTGCTGTTTTTCTCTACATTGAGAGTGACTATAATAAATGATGCTGGATGCTAAATGTATTACACTGTGGATATGCTATTTCCCATGGCTTATTATCCAACCCTGATACTGTACCTGTCCAAAGGTATTCTCCAGAGTATGTCCAGATCACAGACCACAGGCGTAACATCCTTGTGTTCTGCTTTTGGTGCAGAGACATTAGATATGATCAGGAAAGAGAATGTCTAGTACCGCTCCTTACAATGTGCTGACTCAGGCAGAGTCATTTCAAATCTGACACCATTTTTCTCTTTCAAAACACAAATATCAGGAAAATGTTTCCAGCTAAGAAGTTATTAGCATAATAAAACTGAACAAACACTATAAATACTTTTAAAGTAAAACAGAAAGCACAAGACAAGACAAACAGCACAAGGACAACAAGATACAAGAACTAAACAAAACCCCAGAGAACAAAGCACAAGCTCTATGACAATAACTGAACACAAAACCCAGAACAAGGAAAACAAAACCAGAAGGACACGGGATCATGACAACATATACTACTGAATATCAACCACTACTGCTCCAGTTCTGTTGGATATACAGCGAAATCACTTTCTTACCATTGCTCTCTCTATAATACTGTAAATCTACAATCATTTGTTTTCCTGTCAGAACTGCAGGCATTAATAAAGTGTGCCCCTGGGGAAAGGGAGGCTGTGTGTGTGTGTGAGAGAGAGAGAGAGAGTTTGCCTCCACCACCATGTGTACACACATGTAACTCAAAGTTTTTGCTTCGTCTGTGACTCTTCTCAATGTGATATCCTGCCATGGTGTACAAATAACTTTTTATGACTCTTGGTGTGCAGTAACTATGCATTTTAAGCTCTCTGTGTGGTTTACCAGCATTACTTTGCATTTTAGGATACATGCATATTATTTTATGCCACTTCTGGCTAACACAAAACACTGGTTATGTATTGGCTGACATAACCCAACAGTCATTCAATGATAGAATGGAAAAACAAGAAAAGTTCAAGGTAGGATGCTTTCACCTATGGGGTTCATGTACCCCAGACTGTTGCTTTAAACATTGCTGTGCTTTGTTTACTTTGTTTGCTGTAAATTTTTGTTTTTTGTTTGAAGTTACATTTTATTTTGTTTCATTTTCACTTGCAGTTGGGGTTCGCCAATAAAAATGTGTTTTAACATTCAATAGGAAAACTGTTCTTGCGCGTGGTAGGCCCACAAGACAACAAGAGCGATTCAAACTACCCTTATGGAAAACAAAAATCAAGGAACACACTTTCCTTAGCATGGGAATGGCACCCAGGTTCCACCCTGGAGTCAGGCCTGGGGAAGGGACTCATTGGTGAGCCTGGTGGCCGGGCTCTTACCCATGGGGCCCTTCCCCAGGCCTGACTCCAGGGTGGAACCTGGGTGCCATTCCCATGCTAAGGAAAGTGTGTTCCTTGATTTTTGTTTTCCATAAGGGTAGTTTGAATCGCTCTTGTTTTAGCTCATCACCTATAGGCCTTGGGAGAACCTACCATGGCAGGGTTGCCTTAAACAACATACTGTGGCTCCTCCATGGATCATTCGGGCACGCAAACACTTTAACCAATGAACTGCAATTCATCACAAACTCTTTTAAGAAACCAAACTTTCCCATGTGATCTGCTCTTGATAGCAAAGGACAAAGCAAGGACATGACAGGTGGGTGGAGAATCTGAGTCCAGCCCATCCCTCATATGAGCTCAGGGAGCCACAGTAAATGTCTGGCCTTCCCATTTATTTCTCTCACCCCCCCTTTTGCTGAGAAGCGGAGCACTTAGTCTAATGTGAATAATGACGATGACTGTTTTCCAGTCTGGCCTGTATCCACTGCCCTTATTGAGAAAGCACTAAATGGGTTAAGATTTATTGCTATAAATTACATCATCTCTCTCTCCCCTTTTGTTTGAGCCTTTGTTCTTGTTTAAATGTAACGTCTCATGTCTTATTGCAGCGTCTTATTTGTTCACAGTCTTTTTGTTCATGCCTTCCTTTTTGTTTCCCACCTCTGCTTTCTTACTGATGGTGTGTGTTAAAGCAGCCTCAATGCACTGAATATTCATAATCATTTCCCACAATGCTTTTAATTCATATATTGCAAGATAACTTTATTCTCCCTACCTTTCCTGTAGGTCTGTTGGCTCATTGCCGTTTATAGATTTGACTGTTTCTTCTATTATCTCATCAGTTTAAAGTGTATATAGCCGCCTCTTCTTGGCCTACACTGTCCCATAAAGAATTATGGCTTGCTTAAAGAAATTATCCTGTTCCCCTGTTTGCCACTTTGGAGCCAAACAATTTCAGAGATGCGTTTACTGACGCAGCAGTTGCTTCTAGACTTGATACCTGCAACATAAATTCAACTGGCCTGTTTATACTGTCCACATATGTTAGACAACACTAGCTTAAAAGTCCACTAGCAGTCAGCAATAGGCATATGATATAATGACATATCAAAGACTGAGCTAAGATCCAATATTAGGATGTCAGCTAGTCCATCAAAAAGCCTTCCTGACTTTTTGTCTGTTTAATAGAAGAAGAATCATGGGCTGTGTACTGGGTTGAATGTGTGTGTGTGTGTGTGTGTGTGTGTGTACATGCTACTGATGACGTTCAGGGAATTCTCTGTTGTGTTACACACAGAGGAAGCATCAGCGAGGACAGAGTTTGCATTGAGTTGCCTGCAGCTTGCCCCTAGGGGTAAAAAAGAGAGAATGATGCAGTATGATTAGCAGTGGGTTCAGTCGAAGGATAGGCCAGATAAAAACATGATACATTCCAAAGGCATGCGTGCTGTTTTAGAAGATGTCTTATTAAGGCCCGAGCACCGAGTGGTGCATGAGAACATCATTTATTAAAAAAATAAAAATAAAACACATAGCACAAGCAGAACATTTGGTGTTTTACAACACATTTCCATTCAATTGGTAATCTTAGCGTTCATTTTTTAATTTTTAATTTTAGATACTTTAGTAATCCCAGGTGAAGTGTGGGAAGATTTTCACATTTTTTCTCTGTGTGTGTGCGTGCATGTTTACCTTTTATTATCTTTATAATTGATCTGTCTGAGCTGCTTGTTCATGGAGCCACTGTTGTTTCTTATATAGACGTATGACTTGAATTTTTCAGTGTGCAACTGCTCTCAGATACTGTACCTCACTGCTCTGCACAGAGACTGTGAGACTAATTTAAATGACAATAATTCTGTCATTCTTTTCCACTGACTATATCCAATGCTTTTTAACTTCATGTACTGTATGTGCCCTGCAGGCGAATCACCTGACAGCGTGGCAGCTTTCTCTGGCACTTACACTAATAACTGCTCTACCTCGGCTCACATGCCTCTATTTATCCATACATGCATGAAAACAGCTTACTATTGTGTGTGGATGGGATTAACTCGGTTATTTAAACCCTTCATTTTGGAGTCAGAAACATGACTGTTTCAGTTTCCACAGGTGCACATAGAAATGCCTCTAAACAGTGCTAAATGAGCCATATTATTAGCTAATGATGAGAAATCAGAGGTCAAGTATGTTTTTGAGCAAAAGGACAAGTCTGATATCCCCAACTACTGTTTCACATGTTGCATGGTATTACTATGCATTTGATGTTGTGGCCCAACCGTCATTTTAAAACCTAAAATGACACAAGAACAACAAATGACATCCTGCCTCTGCTACATTTTGTAGTTTATAGTTTGAAATCAATGTTTCTTTTTGTTTGGTTCATTGGTGGTGCCAGTACAGCTGTTAATCATCAATAATTATTCTGTTACATGACAAAGCTGCTGGTATGCCTCAACTGATAACCTTTGTTCTGCTTGGGGGATGGAGCTTAATACTGTGAGGAAAAATGTAATTTGACAGTTTCTTCCATCAGTCAGGGGTCAGACTGCTGCTGGGATGAGAAGTGTGTGTGTCTGCAAAAGAGAAAATGATTGACAGCCTTGACAGTTTTGGCAGTTATAAGATTCTGAGGTGGGCATTTTGATTGATGCTTCCAAGCAGTCGGCAACACCTAGATTAAACCCTCCCGTAGTTAGCCCACACACATGCCCACACACATGCCCACACACACAAACATCGTGTGTGTGTGTATATGGCTGTACACACACACACACACACTGTACGGCTCTAATCCTTGTGAGGACATTCATCAACATAATTCATTCCCAAACCCATATGTTAACCTTAACTATTGCAACTAAGTCCATCATCCAATCTCTAACCTAAACTTAAATTCTAACTTCTCGCCTAAAACCAAGTCTTAATATTTTTTTGAAGTGGTCTAAATAAGTTAAGACTAAGTGAAGACTCCTTACAAAATGTCCTCATTTCAATGGGCTAATACAGCGGTTCTCACAGGGAGAGCTGTACAAACACACACACAATCACACACAAACAACAGTGGAAAAAGCAGGTAAATATACAAACAAATATACAGTCTGCAGTAGTAACATGTGAAAGTTACATACACACATGTGAAACATGTAACAAAGCAATCTATGGAGAAAGAAGACCAGATCAGGGCCGTGCTAAATTAATATAATTTATTCAACTGACCTTACATGTTTACAACTATACTCTTATAGACACTGCATGAATAAGTGCTGCATTTAAAAGTAGAAGAATTTCTTCTTATTTATGTATTTTTTTGGTATATACTGTACATCTATCACACAAAAATACGGCATCATTGTTATCTATGACATATATCCACAGATGTGTCAGTCCAACAGCTGACAATGATTCTTCTCTGTAAGGGTGTGTGTGGTTAGGTTTGTGGATGAAACCTAAAGCTACGACACACATACCTAATGAGGAAAGAACGTTTACATTCACATTTAAATCCAACTGAGATTGCCTGATACATTGCATAGCATCAGACCAGCAGTCATTTCATCCTGTTACAAACTGAACTCATTTTGGTGCCACATTATTGATCCCGCAGCTGGGTTAGGTTATTTCACATCAGGTTCACCACGCCACCTTAAAAGTTTTAGGCTAGTGTTATTCTACATTTTTCTTATTGTCGCCAAATCCCACAGAAAGACCAAAATCATCAATGTCATGATGCATATCATCTTACATACACAAACATGTTTCAGAGCTGACTGCTCATCGTGGGACATGTTTACAAACTGCTCTACCTTCTTACAAATGTGATACTATGTCTGATGGATAATAATATGAAGAAGATTTTGAAGGGACAGGTTATTCATACATCTCCATAGGAACTTGATGGCACCTAGCTTGTGGTGTTTAAAGCACCAAACAACTGACCAGCATGGCTGTAGCCAGGATTTTACAAATACTAGAGGTCCCAGAACTATGAAATATGCAAAATGCAAAAATGGCATTTCAACTGGATTCTTCTCAATTCTTTTCTAACTATGTACAGTAATGACTTGTGTTATTGTCATAGTACGGTAATCTATTGAAAATCACCACTGAAGGGTTTTTGGCACACAATAATTTAAATAATATGTAAGTATTCTTGCAATAGAACCAGACAGTACAACCAAAATACATAAAACTACTATCATATAAAGTCTTATTTCATATATTTTTTATGTTTTCTCAAAGATGATTAATAATCTGTTTCTTTCTTTGCCCTTATTGGCTTCCCTGAGCACCCATACCATAATACCTTGTATAAATGCACACTTTGTAGCAATAAATAGTAATGACTTTTATTGATCCTCAGAAAAAAGTTTCAGAGCTCAAGGACCTCAGTGGTAGCTATGGCCTCGCTGATCAGATGCATTCTGCCTTCTGGAGGGTGACCAGATGTATTTTGGTAAAAAGCAAACCTACATAAAAGTCAATGGAGTTTCTGTAGTCACTGGGTCAAGATTTCTGGCAAGACATATATTGATATTGAGATAAACTGCCCCTTGAATAATTCAGAAAAGTCACAATAATGGTAGGTTTTGGTCTTAGTTGGTATTAACTGCTGACAATAAATAAAATACAAAACATCACAAGCCTTATTGTTTATCAGTGAAATATTGTATTTTTTATAGAAATGGTCATGTTTGAGTTCCTGACACACTCATTTTCCACCACTGACCTCTGATTTAAGGCAAGTCCAAAGATTCAAAAAGACACAAACAAACCACAGAGAAGATAAACACAGTGAAGTCAACTGGACAACGGTAACACATAACAATTCCAAAAGCAAAAAAATCACTGCATAAAGTGAAAAGTCCTTCACTTGGTGTTTCTTACACAGGGCAACAGCGTGTCTGGATCTATGAGAATGTTAAGTCTAATACTAGGAAATGCATGAGTGGTGCTCATTCAGTAGCAATTCACCTTTCATATGACACACTGTAACCAACTCTCATAAACCACCATCTTGAACCTTGCTGCAGCAATAATCAATTGTCCTGAGGGCTAATCAACTGGGGATTGGATCAATAATGACTGGTGCTGCTAACACTGTCCAGGGACGAACAATCATTTCCTGTCTCCTCTAACCTGCTGCGGACAGCCAGTCAATACTGTTTTAGGATGAGCAAACAAACCATCAAATGTATACTTCCAAATAGCTTCTGTGAGATCACATTAAAGGTCCATGATATCAGTGAAATGTACCACTGTACCGTATTACATGGTTTAAACCTAACTGTCGTGTTTTATAATATTTTTACTTCTCATGTTTTCCAGGCAGCTATTCGGTTTCAGACATCGCTTGCAAAACATCGTATGTGCTTTTATTGTTGTGAGTATTATTGTTGGTGTTAAATGCACATAAGGTTAAAGATAACATCACAAGTTTGACAAAAGCAAAAATTGCAAGGTTTGCATAGAAATGAATGGAAGCCAATGGCTGCCTGGAGTGAACACAGAAAACATTCAGAAGTCTAAAAAGCTATATAATAAGAGGTTAACTGATCCATATGTTGAAGAAAGTAGAAGGTACTGCAATATGTTATTACATTCATTCATGATGGTTTTGCAGTATTAGGATACATTTAAGTTGAGTGAAAATCTAACAGTGTGAAAACCAAAAATGTGAAGCTAAAGGGGGCATTTCAGTGTTTATATTTTGGATCCAATGACCACACTTGATCATCACCTAATGCTGTAGTTCCCTTCTTATGTGCAGATACAGACACAAAGCTTACAGCCAGTTTCCAAATCCTTTAAAGGTAGGGGGTGCGATCTCATTACAGCCAAGGACACAGCAATGGAACTGTTGAAGATCTGTATTTGTCCTGTCACCAGAGGGGCATTTAAGGTCTGTATGCAATTTTAGTATCTTTTAGCTAAGCTAACCTACATGCACTTAGAAGCCTGGGCAGCCATCCTACCAACTATAAACTAAATGTTTGATTCCAGACCATTTCACAGAGAGGATTTTTTTCAAATGAGATAGGTATGTCTGGCCAGGCTCCACACTTGGATTCAATCTCAAAATGATGGTGGGGACCAAAAAATGAGCAACAAGAAACTGCATATTAGACTTAGTTAGATAAATTAAATGTTGGCAGTGGATATTCAAAAAATGTTCAGTCATCCAGTGTGAACCTTTAAGGGTTTGGTTACATCATAGTGCTATGAGGGTCTTCATTTAATGCCTAGTGGACCTGGAATTCGGGAAAAAAGTAGGAGCGAGGTAAACACACAAATTAATATAGTGTTCAAGTTAAAAACAATGACCTGCTAATTCATTATAATGTATCTATTTTTACAACAAAGATCCTTAAAAATATTATTGCTCTATTAATAAATTTACTCTGTGCAAACTTAAAACTCTAAGAAATGTTGCTGAAGCATTCACTCAATGCTGTTTTGTTATTCATTGTGTATGTGTATCAACATACAGTACATATTGTACATATAATGCTGTGTTGATGCAGCTCCTCGGCCAGATATTGCACTGTTCTCATGACCCACAAACCATCTTAAAGACTTTCTTGTATATGCCTACATCCACTGAAGGATCCCCTAATCACCTTAGCAGCACTTAACGTAAAATGTTGTCACAGAGTCATGAGAACAAAATAATGAGTATGGTATGCTTTGCACAGCTGTCAGTTTCTAGGCAAGGAATCTCAAAAAAGAAGGAGGCACCATGTCACTATCCCTAAACAAACTCTCGGAGTCACTTGGAAACCACAGCAGATTTCTGTTGATTTGGTTCCCAGTGTGGCAGTAGCAAGTTTCCTGAAGAATTGCTGATGACTGACTAATCCTTCTTCTTCTTTATATTCCTTGGTTCTAGTTTTCCTTGTGCCTTTGTTTTCTAGCTTTAATTGTTAAAAGCCTCAGGACTAGAAACTCCATCATCACTGAGGGCCTCAGTGTTGGTGAAAGTCCCAGCTAGCGATGCACCCAGGGCCTGCGAGACAGGAGCCATCTCTGATAGAATAATGCCATCATGGTTGCTTACCAGAGTTGCCTTGTCCATGATCTCCTTGCTATGCCTGGACACCACGGCATCCAGGAAGTCGTATTTGTGCGACAGCATGCCACTTTCAAATAGGTACTTTGTAAGGTAAGAAAATACCACATTTGCCAAGAAGGAAGCCATCATGGACACAGACTTGAAGGGGAACCTCTGCTGGATGAAGACTTCTACCTCTCCAGTAAGGTGGTGGGTCTTCTCCTGGGTTACCCAGCCTGGGTAAAAGATGAATGGAGGGAGTTTAAGGTAGGGCTCCCCACCACCGATGCGCAGTAACAGACCAAAGATGTAGCCAGCCACAGAACCATAAGTGTTGGTGCCTTTGACGAACAACACGCTGAGAAGTTGGGGAAAAATGATGACGTAGACCAGGTCAGAACTCAGGTACCACAGGCCATATACCGATCCTGTTAACAATGCCATGGCGGTTGCGAGAGCTCCGAATACAAAGATGGTGACACGCATGACCCAAACAATCTCACTGTCTGAGGCCTGGAGGACAGAAGTGAGAAGACAGAGGAGGACACAAGATTAAAAACAGGAAGATACAACAAGAAATTCCAAAAAAGTGCATATGTGCATATGACAATAAACACTTTGAATCTTTGAATAGCCTACATTGTAATATGAACTATAAGCAAGGATACGCAAACCTTCCATAATGTCAACTATTTCCTAAAGACCAGTTTTCAAGCTCAGATTGGTGACTCGGGTGTCGTCATCTTGACATCACTTACATAGTTCCTGGCTAATCAAAAGTGGACAATGAGGTACTGCATGAGGCAGCCATATTAAGCCATACCCAAATGCTTTACATTACGCCTTAGTTAGCTACATAGAAATTCAACACATATGTGTGGTGGTGCTTAAGAAAAAGTCAGTGGAGCTCAATATATAAACAGTTAGACATATCATTTACATTCACTTTACTGACAATTGTCAGTGACGAGAATCCTTTGAAGGAAGTTGAACACTATTTAAAAGTTTGCGATCTATACTTAATTTGTGCTATTGATTGAAATAGATGTATTGATTATCCTGTTGCTTACAACAACCGGAAGATATGTGTAAGTAATATTGTTGGCACTCTTACCGACTGCCGAAAGGCGAGCTGATAGATGTTCCTGGCAAACATGGAGCTGGCTGAGAGTATGGACGAGTCTGCTGAGGACATGACTGCAGCTGACACCGCCCCAAGACCAAAGAAGGAGATGTAGGGTGGGCAGAGGTGCTGCAGAACTATGGGAAGGATCATGTCAGATTCGTCCTTGTCTTTCGGAGGAAGGGAGCCATAAGTAGTTTGGTTCCAGTCTGAAAAAGAGGCAGCCAAAACATCATTGTTGTAAATGTATCAAGAAATATTAACCAAGAACACAAAAGTCACCAGATTGTGAACACAATGACTCGCAAGAGGGAATAACAAAACATGTTTTAACTTGAGCCGGCTTTACTTGGCACACATTCCATTTCAAGATTAATAAAGTTATGGTCCTTGCCAACCTGCAGAATTATAAGTGAACTGCTCTCTGCATGACAAGTTTTGCACTGATCCCTTTGCTTTTCAAATTTTTTTTTTTATTTATTCCCTATAGATATGTGTGTTTTAGTTACTGAGAAAAAATGTGTCTTTGATCTGGAATCAGTAGGTTATGTTCTGATGCTTAAAATAAAAGGAAAATATATGTTAGTAAGAGGAATGCTAAAAGACACTGATAAAAAATTTGGATTCTGGGATGAATCTGATCTATTTAACTTTCAGTGATAGTGAATTTTGAATTATTTTGTATGCTTTTATTTGTCATGCCTTGATTACTTGAAGTTGATCCTGTTTAAACCAGAAATCTGTCTCCAGATTGTACAGACAGCTGACACGTACATTACGATCCTCAGGAAGAAGTCTTTTCTGTCATAATGCAGATTTAAAAACTAAGGGGAACAGTACATTTTCTGCGAGGGCTCCAGAACTGTGACACAACCTGTCTGCAGTGATCAGGTCAGTAATCTTTTAAATCTCTTAAGACTTTTTTTTTGGCAAGCCTTTCTCAAATGTATTTGATTTTCATTTCTACTTGGTTGTAGGTTGTTTTTTAATTTCAGTGACTGAGTATTATATGATGTGCTTGTCTTGTTTATAGCTTGTTCTATCATCGCTGTCCTTATAACACACTTTGATATTAATTAGCTCTACAAATATAGACTATTATTATTATTATTAGTTTATGTATTACTGGTTTTTATTATCCTGTATATGTGATATATGTTATACATACTTGAATAATTATATATTAACAGCAATATTTTGATTTGATTTAATCATCTGTGGTTTAAAGTGTTGAACATTATTCAGGTCTATACCCACAGTCTTTCCAAAAGCATGTTTTTTTTGTTTTCTTTTTTGCCTTTATGTCTCTGATATCCTTCCATCTTTCTGCCACTCTTTTCTCCACCATCCTTCTCCTCAAGAGGTACACAGTCCGTCTTTCTTTCCTGTCCCTGGATATTCATCAGCAGTGCCTGATTAGCTATGGTTATACATGAAACAGCTTCAGACGGACCAGATTAATTAGCTCCTCTTCAGATGTAATATTCACTAAATCGGCATGGTCTGATGGCTCTCTCTCTCTCTCTCTCTCTCTCTCTCTCTCTCTCTCTCTCCTCTGCCCATCGTGACAGGATCCGTCTGCTGTTTACCCTCTAGACACCGTATGCATCTGCATTTACACATCAGAAAAAAAAGCTGGCGGGTGTAAACAACCCACAAAGGCATGGCGCTCTCTTTGATCGCACTTTTCCTGTTTGAATAAAGGATCAGATTCCTGGATTGTCCTGTGATGTTTCATTAACTGCTTAATCAATGTCTGTATGCCTGTGTGCACACATCACTAATTGATAACTGTCTAATTTCTGTGTGTGTGTGTCTGCATAGTTAAAGCAACATCTAATTGATATGAAATGATGACAGTTGATAGTGAACCCTATATAAACAGAATTTTATATCCTGAGCCACATGTTGCATAAATAAAAGGTTTAAATTACACTTAATTCTTATTAAAGTGGCACGGAAAATGACCATGATGTGCAGCTCTTAATGTACAGTGTGTGTGTCTGTGTGTGCCTTACCAGTCGAAGCCCCTATAGCTCCTATGAGGACCGAGGGGACGGCCATGACCAAGCAGCCGAAGGCGGCAAGGAAGGAAAGGACCTGTGCATAGGTAGCTGAAGAGGCAGAAAGGACCCGTTGAAAATAGACCTGCCAGGGAATCCCCCCCAACACCTAGGAACAGAAACCATACAGAGTAAAATAAAAAAGACTTCAAACCAATGCAGTACAGTCAGCCAGCATTATAATTCCTGTCCATTGTAATCTTACAAATGATCTCTGTTATACTTAGAGGTCCTGTGCACTCTAATGCCATGGAATATATTACTGAAATAAAGCTTCTGATAAAATACACGGCTTACCAGCAAAAAGAAGTTGTCCGCCCAGAGCCATTTGTCTTCAGGTTCAATTTTCCCAAGCCAGGGAGACTGATAGATCTCTTCCTTAGCCGTAACACTGATGTCTGAGACGGCGGGATTGGACAGGGCAAAAGGAACACTGATCCACTGATGGAGGGGGAAGGAACAAAAGGCAACTCTTACTATAGCACTTTCTCTCAATATCAAGGTTTCTGTCTAGAAGGTAAATATTAAGGAGTAGCAGCTTCAGGTAGCTTGTCATTAAACATTTTCTCTAGCAGAAGATGTCACATCACAAACTTACCAAGCCCAAAAAGATACAGAAAAGCTGGACTACATCCGTGTATGCAACAGAGTAGAGTCCTCCAACAAGCGTATAGAAGATAGCAATCAGGGCTGAGATCACCACGGACATGTTGATGTTTATATCCACAATCACACTGAGAGTGGCACCTGTGGAACAGTTGTACAATAAGAGGAAAAAACAGCCTGGACACACTGTAACAGAGACATTAACTGCATCCTACCCAATGCAGACAAAATGGCTGCAGACCAGAAGATTTCTCCCATGAGTGCAGGGATGAAGAGCAGCCCCCCCATCCTCTTTCCATACAACTGCTGGAAGGGATCCAGCATAGTGACATAACCACGTGATCGCATGGGTTTGGCAAAGAAAAGGCCACCTGATTTGACACACAGCAGACAAACAGCATTAGAAAGTCTATTAATGGAACCCAAATAGAATAAATTGTATAATATCAACCCGGCCTACGGTGTGTTCCCCGAGTTTAATGAACACATACTGATACTTTTTTAGCATTTTCTTTGACTGTGACTGCACTTACCTACTACCAGACTGAGAGCGTAACCAAAGGGGGCTTGTGCCCAGGCCAGCCCATAGTCTGGGAGGTAGACATATTCCGCTGTCCCGTTGATATAGCCTCCACCCACCCAAGTGGCTGAAGATGAAGAAAAAAAGTAGAAAAATATGTTTAACATTTTAAGTAATGCTCTGAATGTAACACTGAAGGGCTGTGCCGTTCGTGCGTAAAAGGCGGACTGTTACGCACGAACGGCACAGCCCTTCAATGGCACATATGAACTCCATTGTTTTCTTACAGGGCAACAAGATGGATCGAAACCATGACCCAACAGTATATGTTGTTAGTGTTAGCCACCCAAGGAGGAAAAAAATGACACATTAAATGACACCAATGAGCTCACCGGTCATTGTAAATCCACCAACGAACAATCCAATATCTCTTCCCCCGACCATGATACTTTCGCTCCGGTCTCCACTTTCACTAACTCCAGAGTTCTTATTCTTCCACGCGGCCCAGATTCCCACGAACAGAATCAGGACATAGAAGATCACAATAGCCACGAGACCCTCGGCGTGGATGGTCATCTTCCTTTCGTCCGCTTCTCCCGCCGAGATCAGGTGCTACTGCGCGCGGACTGGAAACCCATGGAGAGAACTTAGGAGAAAGGAACAAGTGAGGAAAAACACATACAGACTGCCATAGCAACCAAACTCTTGTTCAGATTGGCTTTCATTTTTTGTGTGAGCAAAAGTCACAATTACTGTGTATATCCAACTGCAACAATTTAAAGCGTCTTTTCACGCCGTTATAGCAACACAATTGAGCTCAAAAACTGATAAAGATATTTTTCACTAATCAAATAAAAAAGAAATATGGAGTAGAGAAACAAGCAATCCATTTGAGGCAGTTTATTTTCTAGTCTGGATTTATAGCTGTCGTCTGGTTACTTATTTGATTTAGTCCTTGTAAATGACCATTTCATGCAACCAAACTTACAAAACTGCTTTTGCTTGTAGAAAATATTATAGAAAATATAAATAATACATTTGTAAGTGTCCTGTTAAAGACATGAGGTTCACGGACGTACCTTACCGTATCACATCGCACATCAGAGATACTCCATCAATCACAAGGAAAGTATCAAAAGCGCAACAGTAGACCTATAGAGCTATGGTAATCGAGGCGTTCACATACTATTCAAGTTGCACTTGTCTTGCAGCTTTCAGTACAGTTAAACATGTTTTCCGCGCATTTTCTTCTTATTTGACAAATATTGCTTAATCCAATAATTGTGCCAGTTCATACGGCTGTATTATTATAATTTGTTTACGTTCAACAACATAAGGTTTGTACAAAATGTGTAACCAGCTTTGATGCATTCTGTTTCCTAAAGAGCTTCCGTGCGCAAAAGTCAAATAAACCTTTCCAAACGCGACGCACCGTTAAAAAACTGGACCATGAACCAAAGGAGATATTAAACAGATGCATGCAGTCAGATGTGCTGCATCACTAAAACCCAAAACTCTGCTTTTCGGTTTTCACGCTGACACCGTGGTTCCAAGAGGTCGGTGTTGCATTATTGATCTCTCTTTAAATCATCTGTCACTGTAGTAAAAAGCAGTTTAGGTTCCACCATCACAATTAAGTTAAAGCAAATATCTGTCACCTTACCTTTGCTTTGGAGAAACAGGTCTGAATAGAACACAGAAGCTGGGCCTCCAAAAAGTGCGAATGATTTGTCAAAATATTACAGTGCAGAAATCCTGCTGGAAGACCAAACTCAATTCACCTATGTTGTTATTTAAGTCACAAATGCTCGTCAGCAAGTGGGGAGTGAGGAGAGGAAACAGCGCGCGGGAGGAGGGGGGAGTGGGTGGAGGTGGGTGTGTGGAGGGGTGGAGATGAATGGGAGTGGTGGGTTTATTGGGTGCTGTCAGGGTGGGTAGATGGTGGATGGATGTCTTCCAGGGCAGGACGAAAATAGCACCTAATAGAGAGTGGCATGACGCACAACCTCTCCGGAAAGGCTTTCCAATATCATAATATCATATTGGCAATGGATGAAACCTTTACTGTGCCAGCTCACATTCACGGTCTGATTTACGGGCTTGCGCAGGTCCCAGCTCGACGCGTGGTTCAGGCATCGCGTCTGTGCTGCATAGGCTGGTTATAGATTACTTTTTATTCGAACTTCTGTAAATGCTGCATATAAGGGAGCAGCATATCATTAAATAGGAAGTGATTCTCAGGGCATTGCTTTGCACAGTTTTACTATAATGGTAAGAGACAATACTTTGCTTTTTGGTTGGGGTGTCACTTCAAACCACATCATGAAAGCTATAATAAAGACGGAGGTTTCGCTATCCATGGTGCTGAAATCCTTAGAGACATTTTAACAGATAATCTGGATGGATTAATGATGTAAATAAAGAAAGGAAAGTTCATGTGAGTTCGCTTGAAACCCTCTAGGTACATGATTTCTTCTGCAGTTTGGAAGCTAATCTTGATAAACAGATTGATAACTTCTGAAAGCCACAGTCTGTGTCCAGTTATGGACACACATTGAAAAATGTGAAAGAATAAAGCGCCTCAGAGCAGAGAAGTAGATGTCATCGTAAGAATTTAAATCAGGGAACATTTGAATCAGTGGTCCTACTCAACTTTGAATTCAGTTTGTTATTTCAAAGCAAAGTCTTCACTTCCTTTCCATTAACTTTAAGTAGTTGAACATCTTGACTGTAATTTGTTCACTTTTGTGCTCTTACCCATAATAATCTACTAGAAATAAAAAAGGGACTTGCTTGAATCAGGACACGTCCTCTAATTTACTGTCTGAGTGGCTGACAGTCTGTCAGACAGAGGCCAGCTCTAATTGGAGGGTTTTCTAACAAAAACATATCCACTGTCTCAAAAGTAGTTCACCAGCCATCAGCCAGAGGAGCCTCACAGGTAGAAACAAATAAATCCATATTTAACACTCACACACTGATAACAATTTTCATTTCTCAAATGTGGTCAATAACTCAGAATAAGCAACATTCATGATAAACTTGCAGCGTATGCAAAACAGTTGGATAAGGCAACTTTAACTGAAGGCTGTAGTCTGACTTCTTCAAAGGTCTTTGTTGCCACCCAGTGGTTTTCTCAGGTGTTGCAGTACAAAGCTCCTACTGAAAGTTTCACTGATGTATCAGGAGCTTTTCTTAGTGTTAAAATGTAATCTGTGCTGAATTGAATTGACAACTACCAGTTTATAACCACACAGATGTGTCGACTCAATATAAGAACATTAATTAACACTGTAAATAGAACGCCAAGTTAATTACACCTTTGTAACATTTGTTATAAGTGTTTATTATTTGTTTGCAGTAAAACTTAAGAGTTAATGAAGTATTTGTACGTTCAGGGAAACGTTAAAGCCAACTGCAAAAGTAGGCTACATTAAGGAAGTGACATAACAGTTGTTTAGCCATTAATAGGAGTGTTACAAAACACAAGGTTTATATAGTCACTCACTTCTGAGAATAGCTTTCAGAATACTGCCACCTTCTGGTCATTCAGATGCATATAAGTGATCCTACAGGACTTGGGGCTTCCTGTGATAAAGTTAGAGGAAACTTGTCACATTTTCAAATGTGACATCTGATTTTTGGTGTAAAATAGTAGTGCAATGTTTGCTCCTTGTAGGTAAGACAAAAATGAGTTTTAGACATAGTTGTTGAGCCGATAGCCACTGCTGGCCAGGGAGCAAAGCGATGGAGTGCGATTGTCCTTCAGGGCCTCTGCAGGTCTGTACATGGGGGCTGGGGGATATATGTTGTTGAGAGCAGGGGGAGATGATGGGGGTTGACTCCTCTGCAGGAGGAGGGGGCTCTGTGACCTGTCACCAGTACTGCTCCAGCACAGCACCATTCCCCCTATCAGACTGATGGAGGCCGACGCATAACCAAGATACACAGCCAAGCCGATCTCATACTTCATCCCGCTGGGCAGGAATGGGTTGTAGAATTCCATTATAACATCGTTCGTAGTCCAGGACACGGTGACCAGGCAGAGCAGTCCGGCACAGAGAAAACAAACCCCTCCACTCAGTGCCAGGGGAGATTTGACTGACGACTGACGGGCAAAGCGAGTGCACTTCATTCCCATCACAGACGCCACACATGCCAGGATTGACGTGACACAGGAAAGCACCATGAGAGCCCGAGCAGCCTAACATGAAGGAGAGAACAAAAAAAAACCTCTTTATGGCTACAAGCAAGATTTTAAAGAGCATTTTGCACTAGAAAAGGCGCCTTTGATTAAAGCACTAGTTAATACATAAGCGCAATTATTTCTATTTTATCTGGGGCCAGTGTGCCTGTTTACTTATTTATTACTGAACAGGAGACTAATTACAAATGATCAATAACTAATGAAATACAGTATATAACATTTTTTCCACTGTGCAATTAGTTATTTAGCAAAAATAATAAAAAAAACATGTTCAACACTGAGTCCCCCTTCCTGCCTTTATAGGGGGATAGCATTTCAAACTATTTGGAGTTCAATGTTCTACAGTGAGAAAGATTATTCACGTGTGAAGTGAAAAACATTCAAGACAGCTGTCAATCTTCACAGGGACGTTCTGTACAAGCACAACACTGGTGGAACAATGTCCTGTGGACAGATTAGGCCAAAGTGGAGTTGTTTGGTCTTAATGATCACCACCATGTCTGCTGAAACCAAACACAGCATTTCAGCAGAAACACCTCATACACACTGTCAAGCATGGTGGTGGAGGGATGATGGTTTGGGCTTATTTTACAGCCCCAGGACCTGGACACCTTGCAGTCATTGAGTGGACTATCAACACCTCTGTATATGAGTGTTCTAGAGACAAATGTGTGGACATCTGTCTGGCAGTTAAAGCTTGGTGGACATTAGGCCATACAACAGAACAATAAAAGTCCAGACCACAACCTGTGGTGGAAGCATAAGAGGGCTGTGCATAAGTGAATGTCCAAAAACCTCAGTGAACTAAAACGATGTTGTGAAGAAGAATGGACCAAAATTTCTCCACAATGATTTGAGAGACTGATAAAGTCATACAAGAAACCATTACTTTAGCACCTATTACGTATATGCTATCATGGGAGTACCTAGTAATACACTCACTTTTATTAGTTAATAATGGCATGGTAAAAAAGTTGTATTAATCTACAACTAAGACCCACTAAAATCAGATGATTTTATGTTAAAGAATTAAAAGCGGGGATTCTAACTTTTGAACAAGGAAGATAATTACCAGTAAGTGTGTGCTGACACAATTGAACTATTGCTTTGCACAGTGTAGTTCTAAAAAGTTGTGTACCTGAAGGTCGCTTGGCAGTGCCAGGAGAGATCTGTATAGCTCACACTGGTAAACGCCGGTGCTGTGCCACACGCACTCCATCCACAGGCCTTTCATGTAGGCAGTGGCTGTGATGACGTTAGAGCCCATGTAGGCTGTGCTGCGCCAGTGGGGAAGCACGGTGGCAACGACAGTTCCTGCAAACCCCAGCAGACCCAGGAAGAAGCCAAGGAGCTGAAGTGCCATGCTGGCCATGACTGGCTCGCTCAAACTGCAAGCAAAAAGTTGTTTGTGTTGATAAGATGTGTACATACAATCCCATGTGACAATCAAACGCACATTTAAGTGCACATGTCTCTCAACAAATTTAAAATACTTCAATAAAATCACATGAAGAAACACACTGACTGTCCCCTAGGTTTAAATGTGTCTCCACTTATCTGCACAGTTCCCAGCTGTAAACTGTATTCCACTGAGCTTACATCTGGTCATAGATCCTGAGCCACTCTTCAGTGCCTCCAGAGTGTGGCACAGAAATAGTTGTGGAAACTTTAGTATTCAGGCATTGGTCTCTGGTGAGTGGCAGGTGACTGCATGTGTAACTAATGAGAGCAGTGTTCAGCTTCACCTGTTTAACGCTCTCCTCTGGAGGGCATATCACAGCAGTCTATTTGTTAAGCACTTCACCACCCCTTAGGAAAAGAGAGAGAGGAAATTAAACATTTACAGAAAGCACCCAAGCTGAGAGCGCTGCTATAAACCACTAACTTTGAAAATTTTTCACAGCTCTGCAGGGTATTTGAAAGCGAGGGACTGAACGACTTCCTGAGCTTCAAGGTGCTGGGCCCCAAAACTGTGACCAGAACAGGCAGGTGTTGTAATAGTGGGTGTAAATTGTTTTCTTCTCTGAGCAGTGATCATGTTTCACTCAGTTGTACATCTACCCAGAGTGATAGAAAACACCCCAACCAGTCCAACTCCTTCATAGTAAATAATAAATCATTTACTTTTGTTCCTCGTCACACATTTTTGACAACAATGGCAAGCCAACAAATAATAATAAAAACAGCTTTTCTGCCAAGAATTAAACAGGCTGGCTTTAATTTAAAATTTCATGCCAGAGAAGCCAAACAGTGATTATACAGACTCATTGTTGTGACTTCCCTTAGAGAACAGAAGCTGTTTATGAAGCCTGATTATTGTTCAGTGTTAGACCTGGCACCGTCAGGGCGCCTGGAAATATCACAGATACAAGCAGCATTGTGCTTACTTAATGATTGACTACAACAGAAGGCATAACAAGTAAGCAAACAGGAACAAAGCAGAAGCTGTGACGAGCATCTTGCCTCACATTCGTTACCCATGAAAAACAGAAAAAAAGCACATTTGAATACTCACCAATGCCAGATGACTACAGGTCCACGGTCACAGGTGCACAGAGGGATGAGATGCACAGATGTAGTTAAAGAAGATCTTAAACAGGCCCATTGGCACTGATTTTGCACTGATCAGCTCCTTCTGTTTCTGCTCACACAAACAACATGTGTATGTGTTTGTGTGTTGCAGGGCTGTCAGCTGTGTGACTGGACAGTCATCTCTGGCATTATCCCTGTCAGTGTCAGCAGCAGCATGTACAGAGATGACATGAGAGACAGTCCCACGGCTGGCTTGTTGCTCCAGACAGATAAACAGGGCTGGTGTCAAATGTGGACCCAGAGGCAGAGGGGTGTTGCTAAGCAGAAACAGACAGAAGAGATATTGTCTTCACTGGATGCTGCTGTTTTTTGTCTCCTCATCCCCACATCTGTGGACAATGAAATAGATAAAAAAGAAAATTAACAGGTGATTTAAACACAGCACCCAATCACCACTGCTCCAAACTGTACTTGTGTGTTGCTCTGTGTGGTACATACTGCACAGTAAGACAGGAGAAGTCATTCAGAGCTGCGTTATCTCTTAATTCCTTTGAGGACCAACTTCCTCCTGCGCCGTTTGTCTCCCCTTTTCTTCTTGTGTGTCCCAAGTCTAACCTGCCGTGACATCCTGTTGGTATACAAGAGTATTTTACCAGCCTTTCCCCTGGGTCCCTCATGCAGTAGACAGCTCCCTGCTGGAGCCCTACGGTGAAGGGATGATCCTCTCCAAGGTCTGCCTGTGGGAGAGGCCATTTGAATGTGGAACACTTAATAGTCTTAGTTAAGAAGAATAATCCCGTGATTAGCCGCTGAGCATGGTTGGTCTGTCATGCACAGCACTACAGGGAACACAACCATGATGATGTGCCTGGTACAGGCCATCGGTTTTTTAACAGCTCTTATGTCTTTGGTATTTATGCTGACACACAGGACTGTAAACACAGACCAGCATAGGTTAAAAAACCTGCAAAATCTATCAGGCATTTAATCAGCTGGCTGTTTAGAGCCATGAGGCTGGAGGAAGCACTGAAAGGAAAGAGGTTTGAACTAATCTGCAGTAAAACACAATGGTGAGCATCAAATAAGTGATAATCATTTAGAATTATCCATAGTAACAGAAAACACATCTTTAGAACAAGGATTAAGAACAGGATCATTAAGACATTTTTTATTGCAGACATTTGGAAATCCACTTTGTGTTTTGGTAATTGAACACAAATAAGAATTGTTTGACAAAATGGACGTCATCAAAGGTCCACAAAGATGTGACGTAACCATCTAGTCAGTCAATGGTTGTAGCTGAGGTGTGGTGACTGCTCTTCACTTGACCTACAAACTCACTAATCACTGCATCTCTCAGATATCATCACTTAATGTTTAATTAGCACCAGTTAAAATACTTTCTAACTCTTACTATTGCTTTTATGTGTGTGTGGATACTTAAAGTGTATATTTTGCTCCTTGCGGCAAAGATAAAACAAAGTTTCGCGCCGCGTAGTGTAGTCAGAGGCTAGCTTGGTTAGCATACAGCGGACTTCAGTTTTAGGTCCGACGTCTTCTGTTCAAACTTTTAAAGTACAGGTGAGGTATTGTTATAACGCTTGCTTAGCTCTCGTTAACTACACGTCTTAGACTGTGACACCATGGTCGTATGACAACTAACTAAACTTTAAGTAAAAATGTCAAAAAAACGTTTACTAGCCACTTCACGACGCGAAGGCTAGTCTGCTTCAAGCTAGGTTAGCTTGTGTGTTTCTTTTACTTTGGAGTCAAATTCGTCTTATATTTATTTAAAACAGGCAATTACTCTTTGACAAGAATGGTGAAGAACACCGCCCGAAATGCTGGGAAGTACACATGGACACACAAATCTCGTTACAAGAGGATTTCTCACCGGCTCCGGCCGTCCAGAACCATGATGACCCGCAGCCAGTGCGCCTCCAGAACCAACAACTTCTTCAGAGAAATGCCGGCAGAGGTTTTCGACATGATCCTGGATAAACTCTCTCGTAAGTGTGGATGACCATGTAACACTACACATTACTTTAATATTACTTTATCAGCTGGATGAGCTCACTTACCTGGGATAATTATATTTGTTGGTATGTTTGGTACAACAATATTATAGTAGAAATAGTTTCTTCAAAGCACAATCCATCATGCTTTACTTTCAGCTAAACATTAATAACAGCTTCATTAAGTTTTTAGGTTTAGGCTATATTCATGAACCTATATATATTTGGTTGAGTTGTGATCTTTTTATTTTTAGGTGAATTTTGTGTTGATGAAAATGTCTGTGTGTGTTAGTGCCGGACATCAGTGTGCTGACTATGGTATCTAAGGATCTCAGTATGTACATTGTGGATTACATGTCCACCCTCTCCTGGAAGAACAAAAACATCATCCAGAGCTTCCACTCCATCGGCTTTCATTCTACTGTTTGTCACTACAAGCACCTAGGTAAATTCACTGACATTTTTGTGTGCACCGTATTCTGTCCTACTCTTTAACGTACATTTTGATTTAATGTATTTTTTATGTCTAAGGTTTGTTGTTCAAGAGGTGTACCCTGCTGTTACCAACTAAGGAAAGGTTAAAGTTCCTCTGTTGCATGTTTTCCAAGGTAACAAGAACTGAACATTTGTTATGTTTCTGTAGTTATAATTACATTCAGAAGGATTAAAACTATAAAAACATTTGTCGTATAATTGCTATTATTGTTTCAGATTCCATGTTTCATGTTGGAGCGGTGTTTGGAACCATACTGCAGCGGTTTCTCCAGCTATGGAATCTTCCTGCGAGTGAGGCCTTTAAATATAGAACAATACAAATCACATTAAGTCAAGAGAAGAAGGAACAGCATCCATCACAGCAATAGTGAACGCTCATCACATATTGTTACAGTCTACTAAAAACATGCTAAAGTGTATCATTAGGGAAGTCTTCCTTGCCACTAGCTTTGTGTTCACATTTCAGCAAAAAACGGCAAATCATGAAAGCACAAAGGAATGTTATATTTATTGCTTTACAGACACTGATTGCGGGGTGGGATGAGCTGGAGTGCAACAGAGTGTTCACCTTCCTGTGTGATACCACCAACCTCTTGCAGAAGATTGAAGCAGTTATCACTGCAAAACCAGGTATGTGTTCTGTAAATGCACATAGAGTAGCAGAGATGTCAAAGTTCCTTTACCCGTTTCCTTGAATTTTTTTAATCTGTAGGATCAAAAAGCTTCAACAGGAAAGACACTGAGTATATAGCAGAGCAGTTTAGGTGAGAGAACTAACTCGACAGCTTTATGCCTGTCCTCAGGGGTGAGGTGGTACCAGGAGATGCAGCTTCGTTCATTCTGCCGTCAGGTTCTGTTGGACCCCTGGCCAAACCAGTCGGAGTGTCAGTTCTGGCTAATGCACCTCCTGAAGCCTTGGCCCATAGTCAGCCAGGCGCGCTTACTGTTCATTCTGTATGGCCCTGTGACAGCTGAGGGTGAGATAACATCAACAGTGGCAGTTAATGTTAACTTTATCTACTGGACTGATTTTTATTGTCCCCCTAAACACAAAACAGATCCAGATAACCCAATGTTATAATGTTCCAGTGTAGCTATCCAGCTTGTTTTTTCATTGTGATGCAGACTGAGGTGCTCTCCTCCATGCAGGCTACCTCAGCTGGGAGGATATGGTGCAGAGGGAGCTACCTTACAGCGCTCTGTGTGAACTTGCCAAGGTCATCGTCATGCTTTTCAGCAAAGCAGGACTCAAAGGCTGGTCCTGTTACTCAATGCTGTCGATCTTCGAGGAACTCAGTGGTATCTGCCAAATTTTTTGTTTCATGGTCCAAGCCTCTTTTATTACTGGATCCTTAGCCATGTCCAGTACAGTGATTAAATATGATGTTTGTTATTCTTCCACCATCTTCAGTCATTCCTCAACCCTGGCATGTGGAGAATGTAGCTCATCTTCTGGTGCTGTGTGGAAACAGTCTCTGCTATAATGTTCTTGCCAGCAAGGCCCTCAATGGACGAATTCTGGAGATCTCAAGACTCATTGTCCACATCATACTGGTGAGAATGCTAGTTATTTCTCAAGCGAGCAGAGTACAGTCGAATTACTTCAAACTAAGCTCATTCATCTCGTAGGAGATTATTTAATTTTATTAATGTATCAAACATCTCAGAGTGTTCTGGCAAGTTAACCAGCAACTGAGGAAAAGGTTATGATTTAAACTTTTACCTTATGATGATAAACTAAGAAATGTGATCAGCCTCTTATCCCTGGAATCAGATAGGCGATGCAGATCAAACACCTGTTTACCTGCCTTCAAATGATGCTGTCTGTCTTCTGTGGGAGGAGCCAGTAGAGCCATAGCATGAGATGTGTGAGAGGAATAGACTAATTAGACAAATTAGACCAGTTTAAACTGTTTATTGCACTGCTGTCTTTTGTCGTCTAGCAGACAGATTTCAAGACTACAATTCAATTTTTTTGTAGACTACATGGATTGCCTAATTGTTACTAAAATCAGGTTTTGTATGGTATGCCAGCAACCCTAGCTAACCCAGTGTACAGACAAGAGGTGTGTAAAGACATTGTTGGTTCTATTAATTAAGCTGTAGAGCAATTAAAGCTATGGCAACACTGGTACCTTTGTGCTGTGTTCTCTTTTTGAGGTGTGCGAGAAGGACGGCTATCACATGAGCTGGGCGGTGAAGTTAGTACAGCAGCTCTACATGGTCTTCAGCACAGCTCCTGAAAAGTTCTACTTCATCCAACACCTGGAAAACATGTTTTCCCTGGTCACCAAGGAGTTCTTTGAGTACATTGTTGCAGGTGAGATGAGACAGAAACATAGTATTTTGTTCCGCCTTAACACTAGGTTGGGATAGATAATATTATAACACCACATCCTTGATAATATCAGAATTTTCCAGTGTATTAATAATGGTTTACTCATAAGTAAAACACATTTAAAGTTGTAATAACACAGTACACCTGCAGCATACAGAGAGAAATTATTCAGTTATTATTCAGTGTGTGCATGGATGTGGTGTAGTCCAGAAAAGGATTTTTGCCTGCAGCTTTTTTTGAAAGTATGTGTTGACAGGTGTGTGTGTGTGTGTGTGTGTGTGTGTGTGTGTGTGTGTGTGTGTATTGGACAGCTCAGACAGTTGGCATTCTGGTAATTCCTTATTTCACTTATTTTACTTATTACACATTTTCAGGTCGGGTGGATATGTAATTGCTGTCTCATCCATGCTAATGACCAAAACACTTACCACTTACTACCTAAATCATTACATGGCCTTTTAGTGTTTCCCTTACTTTTAGAGGATTATATTTTTTGTGCATGTAAGATGTAATGTAACAGCCACAGGCTGTGTCTGAGCTTTGCTTGCTCCTCCCTTTCTCTGAGAAGCAGTGGACACAACAGAGTGAAAAAGCTGACCAAACAGAGCAGAGTAGGCTTTTACAGCAAACCTGGCCCTTGTCACTTCATTGCAGTCTACCCAGCCCGCAGACGAACATCCACCAAAAAATTTACAAAGGCAGCGAAATTTAGCTGTTGAGCAAAGCATTACCATTGACACCCTCCCAATCCTCCCTGCCTTTTCCTTGCTGCAGTCATGCCATCTATTTTTTGGAGTGTGCTGTCTACACTTTAAAAATGGGGTGCACCACTATGCTGAAATGCACGGTAAAGTGTGCACAGTGCATTCAGGTGTGACTGCAGTGCTGCAGTCGACATATTTCACTTGGTTGCTCTTAAAAAGCGCGCTTCTTCAGAGGACAGGACAGTGGAGTAAAAAGTAAATGGCAGTAAATAACACACAGTGATGAAATTGTATCAAGAGAATCACATTAGTTATTAAAAATCTTTGGCTCTCTTTATGGAAGTCTGTGTGGCCCTCACAAAAACATAATTGCCCACCTGTGCTTTTTAAGATGGAAAACACCGAGCCCATGGCAATTGCTTGTTATTGTTATTGTTATTAATTGTTACTCTTGCAAAGATGTTCTGCTGTATTATTATTTAAAGTGATATAAAAACTAAACATCTCTGTTGTCTCTTTCTAGGGAACCACTTTGGAGACAGGGACACTTTCCAGACCCTGTGTATCCTCCTGGACTCCAGCACCCACTTCCACACTAAATTCCTTCACACACTTCTCAAATAGGAACGATGCACATTAAAAGAAGAAAGGAGGAATATAAGGCAAAAAAAAACAATGTGGAGAGGTCTAACTGACTGAGGATAAGAGTGGGACAGATAAGTGTTAACACAAAGAGTAAATTGTTCAGAGAAAGTTGCGAGAAGAGTTTTTGACAAGCAGTGCTTACTGTTATATTTTAATCAAACAGTGGGTATTTATACAAATACTGGGTTTATCTAAACATTTTTGTTCTTAAACCATCCTGGATGTTAACTTAAAAAAAGATATTTATTACTTATTTATCTAACATTTGAGTGTTTATTTGACTCTTATTTGTTTCACATTGATCCTTTATGTAAATATAGTTTTGCATAATTTATTAAACTGCTGTTTAATGTGGTTTGTATTTATGCATAATTTCTGACTTACTTCTTAAAGTAAAAAACATAGTCTACAATCAGCAAATACAAAGCTTACTCTCCAGAAGGGACAATAATGGATGAATTAATAAAGCGTGTGTCACAAAATAAAAAAAAAAAACAGCTTAAAATTAAAAAGGTTAACTTGTATTTAGAAACAATATACCGTACAAACATTTTCATTTACAAACTGCATTCAGACCAGTGGTGGGTATCTGTCAAGGGCTGCTACAATCACATCCAAATTGTATTTTTGATCGATGTTCTTTAATACAGTCTTAAAGGTTTAGCATGCACAGGAAGTACTAGGTTACTGTACATTGAGGTTTAAGGCCTACAATACTCCAGGAGATCCCTCTGTCCACGTTTACAGGCATTTCAGTCATTCATGTGCTCATTGTTTTGACATGATCTGGCAGAAAAAGAAAACAAAACATTTATGGCATATGATGCACTTTGCTTTTTATCATCTGTACAAGTGTTTTGATATAAATAGAATGTAAAAGTAGTTTTTTAATTTTTGGTTGAAAACATCCACACAACAACATAAGGAGATGAATGAAAAATTATAAGAATCTACTGTAATTTGCAACACAAAAGCCTAACTTGGACAGCACATATTTCTGTAGGGAGAGGCCTTTCTTGATTTAAATCCCATCATAGAGAAACTGTACATGGAGTCTACCACCTCACACGATGAGAGACGATACTTACTGTGCAATTTGTTCTATGGGTGTGAAAGAACAACATGTCATAGTATGAACGATTGCCAGGACAGCATTAACATTTAAACTGAGTGAGACTGAGTTTAATTAACAGTTTAATCAAACAGTATAAACAGACATGTTACCTTGAAGCCATTCCAGCCCTTCCTGTAGGCCCTCTCCTTTGACAGCGTTGCTGGCACTGAAAAAAATAAGTCGAAGGAGTTAAGCTGTTTGTGGCACATGTTCACTTTTTCCTTAATGTTCAAAGCTGTCCAGCTCTTAATCCATCAACATCCCATCTGTTAAGTGAGTAAACAAGTCAGAAGACACATCTATATAGAAGAGCCGTACACTTGAACAAACATGTTTTAGTGGTGAGGCATTAAAACAAGCAGGAAATACATAGCTAGTAAACATGTATAATAGAGATGGATGGAGCTTCTTTCTTACCAGATGTGCCAGGGCTTGTCTTTGATGTTCTCCAAACACAACATCTGGGAGACCTTAACAGAAGACATTGCATCCCGCAGATCCATCTTGTTAGCAAAGAACAACACAGGTAATTTTTTACTGCGGATATCTGGAAAAGAAACAGGAAGAGCAGGGAGTCGTCAGTGTAACAACAAGTTACTATAGAAACACACTGCCAACAGTCTGCATGGTACAAGGATAAATGAATCCCAAAAGAAGCCTGAAACATAACATTAGAGCTCACCTTCATGGTTTAGAAGAGTATCTAGCTCCTCTTTAGCAACAACCATTCTCAGTTTGTCACCACTGTCGATGACAAATATAATGGCATGGCTTTCTCTACAGAAAACAAGAGCAAACGTAAGGTTCGTCACTGTCATGGTAATATGTTTCAATATTTATGACATATTTGTGTATCCTACTTGTAATAATGCTCCCATAGGTTTCTGTATCTGCTCTGCCCAGACATGTCAAACACTGTAAAGGACAGGCTGCATGCAGAAAGAGAGAGTGTGTGTGAGGTGGAACAGCATCTTAGCATCATGCCAGCTAGTGCAGTACTTGTTTTAAATGGTCTTTTGCTTTCTACCTTGACGTCTTGAACTTTTCAATGTTGAAGCCAATTGTTGGGACTATTTCCTGTGCCTGTGTCTGCATGCACCCCCACACACAATACACACAACACACAAAAACAGACAAGTAATGGCAAAAGTATGTCAACAAGGTAACATATATGAAGAAAGTATAGGGGCTTTACCTGACTAACATGTTTCCACTCTTGTGACAGTGGACCTAAATGATTCGAATGCTGAAAACAAGCAATCGATGAATGATTGCAGTGAAATCAGGCCTAAATTCAAAGATTCCCACCTGGCAAAAAGACTACAAACATAAAGGCCTCTCTAATCCACATTAATCTTTTAAAACACATCAATATGTCCAGTTGCTGAAAGTTAATTATTGTCTTGAACTCACATTAGCTGGCTTGAGCTGATTGATGATGGTAGTTTTGCCGCTGTTGTCCAGCCCCAAACACAAAATGTTGACCTCTTTCTTCCTCAGGCCGAGCCAGCCTGACAGTTTATCCAGCAGCCCCATTACACCATTTAAATCTTCCAACACATCACCCCATAGATGGTTCGCTGATTAAATAAATCTAATCAAAGCAAACAATAACGCTAAACATAGCTCCGAGTAGTGCGTTCCCAATACTTGCTGTTGAGAGTGTCACAAGCCGAGATGCTGACTGGGTATCCCAGCTTGTGATAGGTAATCCTATTAGGGCAAATTAAGCTCAGTGAACCACCCGGTGACCTGATCATGGAGTGTAGCGCTTCCCACGGCCCCCTGATGCATTTGATTTATTACCCCCTTCCAGCTTTTAGGACCATTGTTGCCACAGAAACACACATAGATGAAACAACATCTAGGAAAGAATATTATGGGTATTCAGCTATGAATACACCAGTCGTCATCAGATGATGAGTGAAAGAAGGAAAAATCTGCCGTCACTTTATTGGACTATTTAAACTTGTATTCAAAGTAAGTCATGTGAGCTGTTTAGTGGAAAAAACTATACTATCCACTGAGTTAATACAGTGGGATATAAACAACAGTACTTCATATGTATGGCGCTTCTCACAGACCTGGAGCTGGTCATTAGTCAAACAGCTCCATCTTTTGGTTATCAGTAACATGTATAACTTCATGAATGTTCCCTAAATAAAAGGTTAATGACAGCCTGATTTAACTTTCTTAAATTACATTACATAAAGAACCCCCCCCCACCTTAAGTTAAAAACTGGCAAGAAAATTAAATGAGCAGCCAACCACCAGAACTCATCATCTTTATTTGCAAATAAATATTCGCTGTAACTGCCTCTTACAGTGTGCAAGATCTACGACATCTCTTTGGAAATTATAGAAAAATAAAATACAAGAATTATAAGTATACTTGTACTTTGTACAAAAGAACGTTCTAACATTGCTCAGCAGTAGAACATGCTAAACAAACAGCATCTGATATTCTGTAGAGTGGTGGTGACTGTCAACAAGTGTGTGTGTATGTGTGTGCAATGGATTGCATGTGTCTGTGTATCGGTGTGCAATTGGATGTGTGTGTGTGTGTGTGTGTGTGCGCGCGCACGTGCACCTTTACTGCTCCTGAAGGCCTGGATGCATGACTGTACGCTGTGACCCAAAGGCACAGATCTCCAGATCCAGTTTGTCCTTGACATTAATCACTGAGCTGCAACTTGTAATAAAACCCACAGCTGTACACAGGTGCTTATTCTCTTACAATTCAAACTAATGGCTAGGTCCTGTGACTGCACTGAAACTTATAAACTACAAAGTGTTTCTGTCTTGCATGGTTAACAGACTGTAAGGCATTCTGTGTGTATGTGTGTGTGTGTTTGTTTGATGTTAGAATAACACATGATGGGTTGTGATGCTGCTGTTTAAGTTGGCTGTCTCTCTGCCTTTGATAAAGTCATTAAACTTCCCATGAAACAGCTGATTTGACTCCAAATATTTACGTGTTTTATATGAACAGCAGATAGGGAGGATCCCTGCCCCCTTGAAGAGTTGACTGAGATGAGATTGGTCCAAAGGCTTCAGCAGGCATTGCCCACCTTAAAATAGCGTAGTGGGTGCAATCATCAGTTTAACAGCTAAATATTCACTCCAGCTCTTTGGAAAAAGTCCAAATTTTACTCTAGCTTGGGCAAACATAGCTTGGATTATATATGAATCCATACATACATACATAGATCTCTACTCTAGGACACCGATAATACATTTTCCCAGTGAGGATGTGGTAGATGTTGTAGATTTGAAAAAAAAAACAAAAATCTGAAACTTTTCAACTCCCTTTTTTTCACGTTTGCATGTGCAACTCTATGGGGTGAACCAGGAAGATCTGAGTGAAGTCTTTCCCATAGAAACTATTTGATGCAGTATTGCTTGTAGACACGAGGTTCAGGGGAAGGACGGGAAAGTGTTTCATTGGATGCAACATAAGTATACACCCCCAAGTGCAGAGTGGGTCATCAGCAAGTGTTTTATCATTTTACAGGAAATGACAAAAACCTATAACGCCATTAATAATACCTACAAAACATTATCATTTATAAGCCAGATACTAGCGTGAAAACATATAAAAACACTTAAATATCAAATTTTATTTCATGGGAATTTTAAGCATCTCCGTTGGACAGCTCTGGTCTCACCACACAAAACTACCGGTACTTGCTTCCATTTACTTCTGCTGCCTCCAGGTCCACTAACTACTTATACGCTGCAGCACTGCGTATTCCCCTACTGACTTAAGAGAATGACGAAAATGTTAATTTCAGTGGCAAACATCTGACAACATGACATCATCTACTGTACTGCAGTTCATAACAGTATCAAACTATGTACACTGGTTGCACAAATGCCACAACCTTTACATGACCACAATGAAAGCACAGGCCGGGCACTAATTACTCCATCAAATCCATCAGCTTAATCCCTAAAACCACTGCCTGTAGTGTGTGTGTGTGTGTGTGTTTATGTGTGTGTCTGGCAAAAAAAGAAAAAAAAAAGATATGAAAGGATTTTAGCAAATTCTGAAGAACCATAAAAGTCCATGTTAAGTTTCCCGGCAGATATCTCTTACCTGTTACTGTGGACATTCTTCTATTAGGACAGTGAAGACTGTGTACTTTCAGGCAAAGTTTTAACATTCACAATTCAAAATAAAAATCAGGGTAATCATCAAAAATGTGGGTACACCGGTTGGTCAGATAGACTTGGATGGTTGTTCATTTGAAACATCCAGTTCAGCAAAGCTTAGCGTTAAAAACAAACAAAACAAAAAACGGATGGTGTTTGTGTGAGCCTTGTGTTAAGATGCCAACAAGAGCTCTCTCATTGCACAATTCATCATCATCTCTCTGAGATACTGAGGTGACTGCATAATACTGTATTGCTGATTTAGTTTTGAAAAATAAATAAATTAATAAAAGAAAATTTAATTATATCCAAGATTTACTAGGGCTTTAACATACAGGACTGCACATATATTGATATTAGGTTATAATAATAATTATTAATTGTCTATACACTTTTAAACATTCAAGAAATCTCCATAACTTGCTTCTTTCTTCAAGTATTAGTTTACCAGATTCTCTGGATAGAGGGTAACTAAAGCGATCTAAATAACCTTTTTCGTGATAAAGTATCAAACTCCAAAATAAAAAAAATATTGAAGATATTTTTTAGAGGACAAAACTTTCTAATTGCACACCCGATAGCAGCTACATGAGCACAAAACTCAGAAATGAACAGACCAAAAAAAAATAAAGGTCCAAAGATTCAGTAGATTACATTTGCAAATCTACATCTCTAGATATTGTTGCTCCACACACAAAGTACAGCTGTTGCAACAATGCATTACATTCCCCCAAGTGAGTGCCTGGTCCAGTCTGTAAAGTTTATCAGGCTGGAGGAACCAGACATACTGTGTAAGAAGAGTATAGTAGAAAAAGTCTGTTATTATGGGAGATGTGGGAGACCAGGCAAGGTGGGGGAAGGGGGGAGATTCAGCTGCAGCAGTCTGTCCTCCTGTACGAAGGGGTCAAGACTCAGGCACAAGCTGTAGACTGCCATCTGGTTTAGACTTCACTTCCATGTGTTCCGTCTATCTGTCCGTCCCAGGTTGTGTTAAAGGGTGTCCTCATACATGGAAACCCTTCTCCTGTTCGTGCAGTAGCTGGAGGTGAAGGGTCTGTACACTGCTGACGATCCGCCTCTGGTGGCCGATCAACTCCACACCGATACGCCTCACATCTCTAGGCCGAGAGGGGAAACGCAGACCGCACATACACAAGAACAGACACACAAACACACACACAACACAAAACTATTATTTCTTCAATCTGAAATCTTTTGAATGGAGAAGCAGGGACCACTTATGGCACAGATCAAATGTGTGCCAACAATACCCAAAACCTCAAAAGTTGTTGTACAGTATGTAGTTTGTACTACATGAATTTTGACAGGGTGCTATTGCTAAGGTACAAAACAGTACTAAAGAAGAACATGATTAGAGAACCCTAGTGAAGGGTGAACTGCTGCTACAAAGTTTTACAGTGTGATGGTTTGGCTCTTTTACTCACTCGATACTCATCCTCGCCACAGAATCCAATGTGTTGTAGCCTGCTGCCATGAAATTGCTCTTGTACTGACTCATTTTGATCGCGTCCAGCCAGTCGCCAACAGAGATGAACATCGGATAGTCCATTTCTTCGCCTGGAGATTCTGGTAAACTAAAAAAAACAAAACAGCTATTATATTTTTAATACCAACAGTGTTATTGGAGTGATATTGGAAGTGTAAAGGCATTGATTAGCTCCCTGTTGTTACCTAACTCTCTAAGGTATGAATTAAATGCCTTTATAGGGGGTATGCACAGACATCACTTCCCTACCTCACTCAGACAGTAGCAACATGGCTGCCTTGAGTAAGAGAAGCTGCCAAAAATGGAGTAAAACTGACATTACCTGCTTAGGGCAGCTGGACTTGACAGTGCTCCTCAGAACAATCCTCAGAACTTACCAAAGAAGGAGTGATCTATGAACACTGACATGTGGTTTCCTAATATACAGGAAGCGAAGCCTAAAGACTGCAAAACTAAATAAAGATCGCACATAGCCGGGGTGTAGGGGATCTACACAATGTTACTAATAATGAACATCTTCCATCTTTGTGCAGGAAATACATGTTTTTGTTATGACTTGTGACTTATGACTTGACCAAAGTGATGTCAGGATTCCAGTTGTTTCTGTGAATTGAATGGATCCATTTGTTTCTTCTCTCTTTAGATTTCAGCAGTCTGTGTTTTTGACTTTTGTTAAACTCCTGTGACATCACATCCATACCCGCTATTGTCATTGCTGCGATAAACAATGAAATGTTAAGGCTTCTGGTGAATAGGGGAGCAAGACGGTGCATGGTAAAAAGATAAAGATATTAATAAAGGAATTAAAAACGTAATGATGAAGGCCAGCAACTTCAACAGACAAGAGATACGGCTCCTCAAAAATAATTCAAATTAACCTATAGTTAAGTATTTCCAAATCTACAATACTGTACCTCTGAATGTCCTCTACCAGTGGCAGCAGGCTGCTGGGGTTTCGGATTAATTTGTCCAAGAAGGAAACGATATCTGTAAATTTTGGTCGATGATTTCTCTCCTTTTGCCAACAGTGCAGCATCAGTTGGTGCAGAGCCACGGGGCAGCCCATGGGTGCAGGCAGCCGATAGCCCTCTTCAATGGATAGGATCACCTGCAGAAACAATCAGACACGATAAAGGGTTGAAAGGAAAGGTTTTAAATAGAGATGCTTTAAAATAAATTCTCTACTTGGTAGAGAGGATGATAAAGTTACATGCTACCTCCTCCTACTAGTTAAAAACATGTTTACCTCAACATTACATTTAAAATGATAAAAGTGAATAATAAATGCTGCATTATAACAAAGGTGAAAAAGACTCTTTAGGACTCAGTTGAAGCACTTTTGTCAGCATTTTGGGTATGACATGAGAGCCTTTGGAAACATGGATTTGAGGGATTTTCAGATCTCCAGAGATGTTTGTTGGGGCTCAAGTCAGGCTCAGGTTGGGCAACCTTAAGGACCTTTGCAGTATCTCTGGATACAACATAAAATAAACAGGGTCTCCTTTCATGTATTGGTTACACATTGCTTATCATATCCTCCTTGGTCTGAGATTCTTCTGTACATGCTGCTGTGTAAATCAGCTTCCATGATGCCAGTGTAAATCCCTTCATGATTTCAGCTGATAGTGTGTATTAACCTCCGTACTGTATCTCTCCAATTCTCTATAGGAACAGGGAGTATCTACATGTATCTTTGCAGGGAGCAGTGGTAAGTGGCTGACCAGGATGAGATAGTGTTAGGCTGGTTTTGTGGCTTGGCTGGCCTTTTGCCTTGGAAAGCACTTCTAAGCAATTCCCAAACAGCACAAATCCTCCCCAAACCCCAGGACCTTAGTTTGTGTGTGTGTGTGTGTGTGTGTGTGCCTGTGTGTATATGGATGTGTATGAGTCTCTGTGTAAAGGGGTTGAAGGGATTACGGTGGAGCTTTCACACTCAGCGGAGAGAGGGATGGATCTGCTTCCACCATGGTCCTTCCAATCCCTGACCACAGCCCAGGGATCAGCGAGTTGCTCAGCCGCACTGAATCCAAAGCTTTAAACTCCCCCCTCGACTGGACCAAAGTCCTCTGAACTTCTGACCTTTATTGCTCTTTTCCTTTCCCTCTTACTCATCTTTTTCATCCTTTTGGTGGATCTCACCAGCATCTCTGTTCCCGACCTCTACTCTCTCAGAGGTAGGTTTTTGAAGTGAGTAAATGGCTACAGAGCAGCTTAAAGGGCAACAACTTTAACAGAAATAATGGAAAACACACTCAGAATACACTAGAGGGAACAGGATTACAGTTGCTGAGGTTTCGTTCAACACCAGACAACCAAGGTCAATAAAATAAACCAGATATACCAACTGTAAACCAGAGCTAGCCTAAGTTAAACTTGAAATTAGTCATTTTTGCTGCCCCAAAAGCACATACAGTACACCCTGATAGTGGCTTATAGGAAATAGCTGTATAATGAAATAATAGATTCATGAGTATGATTTGTATGAATAAGAGAAGGCCAAAGCTTTCTTTTATGTGTACACACAACAGGAGTAAAGTCCTAAACTTGACTCTTATCCATAGACTGTATATAATCATGGATGGAGTCTCCATGAGGTCACATGTAGGTTTGGGGCGCTTTGAGTGTCTGTGGGAGGCTGCAACCATTGCCATGTTGGCAGCATCACAGTCTGCCTAAATTCCTAATACAAGCAAAGAGGTGGAGGCAGGTGGGCAGTCACAGAAGCAGTGTAATTCACTCTCAGCAGCTGTGCCTATAATTACTCATAATCCTGGTATAATTCAAATAAGTAAGTTATAAAAAAATCTACCCTGGACAAAACGTATCAATTGATAGCAAAATGTTTCAGTACCTGACTGAAAACATGTTTATTTGTGCTGTGAAGTGGGGCGTTTTAACGTGGGAGTGTATGGGGCTTAAGAGCCAGACCCTAGATGCTGCAGGGTGAACTGCATAGGGTTTTCAGCCCTGGAGGATCTTATGGACCATACACAAGGCAAATGGGCTTGCCTGCTCTCAGTTTCATTGGATTCTTTGGCTATAAGTTATAATAGTTGTGACACATAGGTTATATAATGATTTAGTGTCCAGTATGTCCTATACTAATAAATCATTTGTGTAATCTAAACTACTACATGTCCTTGGGTTTTTGAGTATGCAGTACACCGCTGGCTTTACACCTTTCAGATTAGGAGTCTAGAGCTTTTTCAGCTGTGAACAGCAAGCAGGAGATTAGCAGATAATCATGCAATTATCAGAGGAGGCGCCTCTATCTCGAGTGAGAATACTCACATCCTGATTGGACATTTCCCAATATGGCCGTTCTCCATATGACATTACTTCCCACATGACGATGCCATAGCTCCACGCATCGCTGGCTGAAGAGAATTTTCTGTATGAGATGGCCTCAGGGGCCGTCCATCGGATTGGGATCTTACCACCCTGTACACACACAAAACATAATCTGCATTGATTGACACAATCATGCTAAAGAAATAGAAATAGTTTAGCCATAGCCTAGCTCAAATCCTATTTTCAAATTCATTATTTTTTCAAGTCAAACTTGTCTTAGATTAAGGGACAAAATTACATTTAAAATGCAATATCGTATTTGTGAAATTTTTGAAATCTCAAAAAAGGACAATTTCCTTGTTCCCCTCGTAAATTTTTATTAACACATTATATACATAATCATAGTTAAACTCTCGTGCCAAAACACAGAACCTCAAAGAACTGAAAATGTGTAACTCTCTAAAGCTACTGATAAATTATTCAAAGGATTACAGAGTTACAGCTTGACCAAAGTATTTGTTAAAGCATACCCGAGCACAGGCTGAGCCAGAACACGCAACTAATATTTCAGTAATGCTACTGTCACTACCCTGCAGTTTCCTCCTCTCCTCTTACCTCACATTACCTTGCACTTGCCTTCTGTGGACTTCTACCACAGCCTTGTGAAGCAGAAAGTTTAGTTTGGAACCACAAACACAGCATTTCCTTCACATAAAAAAAATCTTCAATACAAACCAGGAAATGGAGGTCACAGTGGGCTCAGACAGATTTATGGAATGTAAGAGTTTCAAAATGTTAACTTCTGCAATCGGAGGCTTCACATTTTTCTGATTTCAGGAGGTAAAGCAGAAGAGCCAAAATATTATCACTGAAGGCATCATTGTGATTTTGTGTGTTTGCTTTTCTGCTCTGTTTGTGAGTACAGTAGGGATAACAGCATTTCTTGCTCTCTGCTTCTAATGAGGTTAAACAGAAACACTACAGGTGGCTGGCTGGCAGTGAATAAGCATCTGCATGACCAGTGATCAATAATAAGACAATTTGGAATAAAAAAATAATGGGAATTTTGTCCATTTTATTTGATGCAACACCCACAGTACGCACAACAACCCCTGTCGAAAAAAAACAAAGAAAAGAAACCTAGCTTTGTTATAATTTGCTATAAGCAGCAGCTTGCTTTATAGGGGTACAGGTTTTAGGCATTATACATACCGTCGTGGTGTAAGCAGCCTCCGGGTCGTCCTCCAGCACTCGGGACAGGCCAAAGTCTGACACTTTACACACCAGATTGCTGTTGACCAGGATGTTTCGAGCTGCCAGGTCTCGGTGAACGTAGCCTATGTCTGACAGATACTTCATGCCTGAGGCGATACCACGCAGCATGCCAACCAGCTGGATGACAGTGAAGTGACCATCATGTTCCTGACAGGGTGAGCGAGAGTCAGAGGAAAACACATGGAGAGGAAAAAAAGAGAAAGAGCACAGACAATCAGAGGGCAAAGAGCCTGGATAGGTCAAAAAACATATTGGTACAGCAAGAAATATATACGTGAATACTTCAGTATTCCCCATAGAGGGGTGAAAAATGTCCAAAATTATGATGGCAGACACAGCTGTCAACACAGTTGTAAATATATTCCATCAATCACATTAGTCACTAAAGTGAGTGAACCTAATCTTTATATTTGCCTGCAAGGCGACATCAGTACAAAGACATGCAAGGGTATTAAACCATCTTTATAGCAGTGGTTTTAATACCATCTGAGGCCAAAATCACACTTGAGTTCTCTGATCACTTCAACACTCACCCTCAGAAATGAGTCCAGTGATCCATTCTCCATGTACTCCACCACAATCATCACCGGCCTGCCTGCAAACAACACACACACGCACATTATTTCTTCAAGAGCGTGTGATTGGGCATCTTATTCTCCTATAACATGTACCCTCAAATGTACAGTAATGTAAATGTAATCATCTAGTGCAGCACTAGCTGATTAGCGTCCTCATTTATTCGCTCTGTAAAAGTTGTCTTGGTGAAACGGGTCAGGGATCCCTTCCTTTACAGCCAGTTCCACAAACTCTACAAACTCTAATGCACCAATCGTAACTCTTTATCTGAAATGGGGCAGGCTTTATGTGATGACTTCCTGCTTGCCTCATTCAAAAACATTTGCAGAATTGCTAATATCTTTGGATTTTCCACATACTGTGTCTTGATAGCATGCATATGTGCCAACAAAACTAGTTACTTTCTCTAATTATTGATTGTATCTACTAGAATTGAATTTGTAACTGTAACTGTAACTTATTCTGTTTTGTTTTTCTTTAACCATGTACCATAATGTATTCTTTTACTCCCCAGCACACTCATGTAGGTGACACATCAGGTTGTGGTAAACACTGGCCAACAAAATTACACTGTCAAATATGTTTGGGTTCAAGAAGTCCAATAGGCAAAAACAGGGTCAACTGTGTTTGTGTGGTTGGCAGCAATGTCTGAGAGAGCGAGAGAGAGAGAGAGAGCGAGAGAGAGAGAGAGAGAGAGAAACGGCACACACACCATCAGCAGTTGATTGATGCATCAAGTCAAGACGCTCAAATCATAAAAAAAGCTTTCATTTCAGCATGTCTAACACCTGCCAAACAGGCCCTTATCAGTATTCAGTCCATGTATGATATGACACATTAGTTAGACACAAGTGCAAGTGCAGTTTCTCTTTCCAAACGTTATTGTTTCCCCACAGAGGATCCCCACGGTGTTACTGATTGACTGGTTTTCAGCCAGAAGGCAACTGTCCAGTGCTGTTTGCTGGTGAGCTGTAAACCCTCCCGAACAGCTGGACAGAGAAATAAAAGTGTTCCTGGGCTGCAATAACAGCATGATATCACACTTTCAATTCAGCTCTGCTGCTCACAATGAAAACTGCACAATGGAAGGTGGAATATATATCCCTATCCTATCCAGAGAAATGACAGCAGCAGCTGAACTTCTAAGGTCCTTAAATACTTCCTGCAGTCATATAAACGCACATGCAAAATCTACTGTTTAGGTGAATTTAAAGGCCACTCCTGACTGACTTGGAGAGGGTTCTATTATTGTCATATTATATGTTGATTTTATGAGTTGCTGGTACAGTCTACAGAAAAGATGGGTGTTCAGGAAACTGCAGCCTTACCTATGACCAGCAGGGGGCAACTCTTTACATAGAAATTACCCTACTACTTACTAACCATATATTTATAACACAATTTACGATTGACAGAAAATGTCACATTTGGTGAACAATATATCACTCCAGTACAACACATGGTTACATTTACACTACATTAACGGAACATTTGATTGTATTGCCCAACATCTTCCACTTCCTGGACCATTATGTTATCTGTTAAAAACCGTTATGAGGCAGGCTATGGATGGTGGTGGGCCAACGGCTATGTTTATAATGTAACATATGACTATGTTCTGACATCATGTGATCATGGGACCAATAAGTTGGAAGGCTAGTAGATGGTGGGGTACAGGCAGTGTAGTGCACCTTTATTCAGGAGTCTAGATTTCAAGTCACTTTTACACCAGTAGCTCTTTTGCTTTCACCCCATGTTACATTTTGTCTTTTCATTCATGGTCGAAGTAAGTCATTGAAAAACTACAAGTTAAGGTTGGGCATTAGGAAATAGAGCAAGGCTTGGGCAAACGTCATGGTTTGTCTCAAAACACACAACTTCATAACATATTTTACAAGGACATCCATTCCCTACCAAAGTCACCGTTTTTGTCCCTGCACCTATGAACACATAAAGATGCAGCCAGAGAAATGAGCACACAGTTCTAAAGGACTGAATGAATGAAATACTGACCTGATTACGTTTTCTTAGCATTTTACAAGTTTGACTGCATTTTAAACAACATATGGTATCCATCAAACTACTTTGTTTTAATCAATAATCACAAAAAAATCCAAGCACTACTGTACTTACACACTGTGTGGATGACCAAAGCCTTTCCATGTACCACACTTTCCTCAACTACTTAGTCATATTCCCCTCTCTCCCCACATGAATCCAGCAGGAATAGACAGAAAATGATTTGATCAAGCTTGGCTTTCCCAAGCTAATTAGCGAAGTCTGGAAACAATATATAGCTACGTGGCGCATAGCTGAACAAAAACAAACGCACCTGTTTACTACAATCTAATGTGTCACCTGTTATTTCAGAGCAGGTATAGCAGTCAGTCACAGCACAATACTCTCCATAATTAGTCTCATAAGAACAACAACAGATGGAGAGAGTGAAAGATAGAGAGTGATGAGAAGACAAACAGACAGGCAGAGGAATATACTCAGAATTAATGCTTCTCTGCGCAGTCTGATGTCCCACTGCCAAACACAAATGGCTTTTGATTGCATGATTTGATGTGTGTTTGTTCTATTGGCATGGGAAATGGTTTGCTCTGATACATTAATTCCAGATGAATAAAATAAAAAGATTTTTTTTCTTTTATAAAATTATGTTTTTTTTTTTTAAAAAAAAAACATATAAACACAATGACAGCAGCAGCTTTGAAAAAGTTGCTTTGAGAAAACAGAATGTCTGTTTAACAGGCTGAGCTGTTGACTTCTGATGTGATGAAAAGTACTTTTTGGCCACAGTGATTTTTTTCCCTCTCCCTTTTACCATCACAAGTCAAAGACATCATTTCAACTTTTTGAGATTTATCCTACTTCAGTTCTATATAAACAGCAAACCACTAAAAAACTATGGTTAAATCTACCAGTGAAAAACACACCAGCAATCAGCAGCTTTAATAAGAAATAATATATTTGGCCTTATCACTGGAGCCTTTATCAGCAGGAGTGTCCTCTATCTGCATTCAGGGAAGAGGTGACAGTCTTCAGGGGACACATTTATATTCACAGCGATGTCTGAGTTTATACAACCCCTGTAAAAACAACCATATGTTGCACTGGGTGAGCCCCGTAAAACAGAGCTCGTTAACAAGTCCACAGTCTCACAGAGACGCACACTCAAAGCTTATTTCTGCACACACACAAGATAATGTGCAATGTTTGCAAACATAGCCCATATGTAAAGTTATTTAGCACTAAATAGCAACTTTTTACAGTTTTCTTCCCACCAAGCTGAGACAACTGTGTTGCATCAATTGTTACTTCTTACAAATGCTTAATGTGACTGTAATATTTAAGTGAAGTTTAAAATGCCCTATAGTTTTCTATGTAGCAATATTATAACATATAATGGAGGCACTCAACTGCTTTTTGGTGTTAGCATAACAAATCTTGTACACTATACAGTATATAAAAGCTCAAGAGCTGGACAGATGCCCCAAAAAAGAAAGAAGGGGACTTCAGCCTCTTGTACAAACAGTAAACATGCAATTTTTCTGAGTGTCACTACTGGCATTACAGGACAATAATTCATTGATGGCCATTGTGATACAGTAAAGTGTCGTAGAGGATGGGTGCACAGTAAAAACAAAAACAAACAAAAAAAGCTTGGCAGAAAAATAGAGGGGGAGTCTGTAAGTACATGTATGAACTGTGATAAAAGCATAAAAGCCATTCAGAAACTGAATGCTTGCCTTACCATTACATATGTCATGGTCTTAGTGGATATATACCTTTTGACTATTACATGACTTGTTTTTGGAGTAAACAGACCACACCTGGGGGTAATCATTTATACAGTCTGTCTGTCTAAGGGTGTGTGGAGATGATTGTGTAACCTTTTTCAGCCTGATGAGCAGCAACAACTCTGATAGATCACTGTTGTTTAAGTAAAACAAAGCACTTGTGACATTTGTTCATTAACTGAAAACACCTTGAACAGATGGATTTTCACTTGGCCTTCAAATACATTGCTAATCATTGGGGTTCACATACTTACATAAAGTATATGCAGCGTTGGATCATTTTCCTGAATAAATCAATGAATCAGTAGTGAAATATTTCAGTTTTATTTGATTGGGTTCTCTTTTTGTTTGGGTCATATTTATGCAAAAATCTGAAGAATTCACACATTTTCAAGCATCGCTGTATAATCATTTAAATTTGATAAGTTATATATGAACTACTCATTTTTTTGTATTTTTATCCTCAAACATGTTTTTCTTTGACAAACTTGTGGACCTTGAAAATGAGATAAGAAATTGAGCCCTTATGCTTTTATTCCATCTGGAAACATTGCTATGGGCATAACACAGGAATATATATAAAAAACCAGCTACCAGTGTAGATGGCAATGCCACACTGGCTTCCTGTCCTTTACTGTATAGTACCTCCTCAGCAAACAAGTCAATCAGCACACCACACAGCCCATAATCCTACTTACTTTTGGTGACCACACCCTCCAGCCTGATAATGTTGGGGTGGTCAAACTGGCCCATAATAGATGCCTCCCGCAGGAAGTCTGTCCTCTGACGTTCGATGTAGCCTCCTTTCAGTGTCTTTATTGCCACAGCGATCTCCTTCTTCCCAGGCGTTCTCAGGCGGCCGCTGCACACCTCACCAAACTCACCTGGAGAACACACGTTTTAGAGCATCTTACACTGACTTCTATTTGTTTTCTGAAGTCTTCATATCTCCACAGCATCAGTGGGTACCACAGCAAACCACCTGGGGGCAGTGTTGCAGTTCCCATCTAGCATTATTACATCCTCTCTGATTACATGAACTTCTTAGCGTTCTCTCTTTCACCTTCTAAAAAAAATGGATCTATTCTTACATTTTCCTTGTTCTCTAAACCTGTTAAAGCTTTAATATTCAAACAGTGGGTGCTGAGAAAATGACAGTGACACACTGGGAAACAGAAAAAGGCATCATCTTTAGAGCTTACAATAGAGTAGAGAGGCTTCACTGTAATTATATGTGTGGAATGGAAACAGATCATCTCGTATGCACAGTTAAAGCTATTGTTATCACATGAAATGATCCACTTCTTTCCACAGGCGGGCAGCATGAGTCAGTGAGACACAAGTAGATAAATGTGTGGACATCTGTGTGTGTGTGTTTGTGTGTGTTTATGAAGGCTTACCGGCACCAATCACCCTCTCAATGCGGATCCTGGACGGGTCAATCTCTTTAGTGAATTCATGGACAGCCTGTGTGGGATCTTCATAGGTGTCAGGATCCACATATGTCTTTATCCCAGGGAAAGGAACTGTAGAGACAGAGAGCAAAGGAAAAAAAATCAATATAATGTGTGATAGTGTGTGCTTTTGATAGTTTGACCAAGCAAAACTATAAACAAGGTATAAAACTTTTTTTTTAGTGCTTCTGCTACTAGGGTACTGCTGCTACTGTTGCAGTTTCTTCCAGCCACACCTGCTGATGCTACAAATACTGCATAACCAGGGGGGACGTGAACCCCAGGAGATGCTTCTGCGGGGCACTGAGGGAATGTGGGAAGCAGAAAAATGAACACACAAATAGGAGTACGAATGTGAGCCAGGATTAATTGTCCCAGTAACAAAGCCATGAAGGGTGATATGTTTGTGTCCTAGAGTGGAAGAACATTTTTCATATCACCAATGCCAGCCTTTATTCAGGAGGTGGGATCAGTGGGGGTAAAGGCGGCAGAGTGGACCTCAGGAGTTCGCAGGGTTCCATTCCTCCTCACACCACGAGCAGCTTTGTTTCCACTCATGGTTAAGTTTCATTTTTACCAACTGTCTTATTTGTGCTTTCACTTTCAGCAGATCATGGCTTATGAGATTGGTTTGACTCAATGATTACTGTTAAAATCTCACGGCAGTTATATCTGACGCTAAAAAAACACTTCCAGACTGAGACAAAGTGCAGCCTTTAGCTCCATTAGGGCCTGTGCCCTCCCCCCCAACTGTTCTCAGAGAGCAGGGCGCATATGTGGTGACTGCTGCCACCCCAAGTGCTTTGAGTTGCAAAATCTCGAAACTTCTGGTGCTGATGTCATCAGCCCTTTAAGTCACCAATCACGGTTAAGGGACCAAGAAAAAAAAAAGCATTGGAAGGGCTCCTCAGTGTACTGCCAGCACTTTTGTGACAGAAAAAAACATTGTGGACACAGGCCCTAAAGTGACACTGACATGCTGACTGTATGTGTTTGCAGTGAGACCAACTTGGCTTTAGTATACAGTTCTGAAAAATTGCTCATATTCAAAGGTTACCCCTTCTTTCAAGTCTATGAGTTTTTTTTATATAACTGTTTTTCACTGTGTCATTATTTAGCAAATATGAAGCTAAAAAGAAAAAAAAACATGTGGACAATACTAACCCAGATAGCAAGCAAACGTCCACTTCTGTCCTGATTGATCTGTTTCACTCTACAATGTTGAAGAGGTCTGCACACCTGCTGATGATCAATTTATCAAGCAACACCTGCTGCAGCTCACCTATGGTCCACCTGCAGGCTGTGTCTGAAATCACTCCCTAATCACTACTGCTGGGCGGTGAGAAAGGGTGAAACTAACTTTTAAACATGACTGTATTAGGTAACAGGCCACCCTCCTATCAGTCACTTTACTATAGGATGTGACCAAACATTTCTGTGCTGTCATCGAAAGCATGCAAAGTGAGTATTTAAAAATTAGAAAAGAAAACTGAAATAAATGGTTAACAAATGTAGAGTAAACCTCCACACTACAGTTTCTCTGGATCACAGGACATTACAGAAATGAATGAATGCAGCAGTGCTCTGATCTGCAAGACAAATAGTTTGAGACACATTTCTCTATTACTATTGATCATGAACCCTGAGGCGACCAGTTACACTGCTCGATATCTTCTCTCTTGCAGAGCACAAAAGTGTGTCCCTGAGAATCAGTGGGGCTCCACACTCACCACTGAGCCAATTGTTCAACCAGGGCAGGGTTTTAGCTGCTGGTTGATGCACCTTTCCGCCCTGCCGAAGTGTCCTTGAGCAAACCATTGTGAACCTTTGACCGGCTGCTGCTGTCACTGACCCCGACTTACCAGTGGGAAAGGGCAGAGACAAAAGCTGTGTTTCTTCTTCAGGGATCGATACAATATCACAAAAAAAAACAACAAACAGTTGCCTCTGCTAAATGAATCAACACCGGTAAAACCCACAGGACCCTCTCTCTACTCTCAAAGCTTTAGCTCAACATCACACTCAGTGCTGAGGCAGGACACTGGAGATGGAGGGTTTTGAAGACTAATGCTACAGAAGTGAAAACACACCCTTGCTTACAAGGTATGTGATATAATCTTGAATATCTGACCTGTTTGGAATCCTCAAAAAATAAATTGATATTTCCCCCTTACCTTCTCCTATGTTTCTGCCCCCAAAGTCTTCTTAAAACTTTTCTCATTTCTTTTCCCATCTGCCTGCCCTCATCCTCATTTTTCCCCCCTTGTTTCTTCTGCAATTCTCCGTCACCTCGCTCCCATCATCATCGCTCAGCTCACTTTCAAACATCTCTCTCTCTCTCTCTTTGCTTTACCTCACAGCTTTCATTTCAATTTGTGTTTTTCATGTCAGGAATGAAAAGTTGGGGTATTAAAGACAAAAGACAGCAAAAGAGGCAGAACAGTAGACAGAAGCAGACAGTTCAGGGAGGCAGCTCTGTAACCAGATTAATCAAAAAAGGATACAAAAATAATAAAATAATCTTGTGTAGATACATCAAATGAAACCTGCAGGGATGCAGGGGTGAAGAGGAGGAGGAAGAGACAGAAAGATGAAGGAGCATGGTGGTTGAGAGCGATTATTTGTCTGACATCTTAATTCTTGGCACTGTTTAATAATACAACAGCAGATACTTCTTACTTGCAAGCATTTGTGACAATAGCCTGTCTATGTCTCATGGTGGAGCAAAAAATTCAATATGCACAGGAACAGGAACACATGGCAAATGATCCATACAGCAGTACACGCTCGACGCAAAATATGAGCAGCTATACTCCTAAAACTCCTAACTCAAAGAGTCTTTTTCTTCCTTGTTTACTGGCAAACGTGCACCACAGAAAATAAAAAAAATGGCAACACATTCTGGCAAAATTAAACAGACTTCCAATTTAATTAAAATATAAAACTTACCAGCAGACCTCCCCTGACACACCCTGAAATTTGATATCCAAAAAAAAGAGACAGAGGATGGATTTACCGTGTCCGTTCTGATAATTGGTCCTCCTCTTGTCCTCTGATGTCATCTTCGCCTTGAAATACCATTGACACCTGAAAACACATGGTTTAAATGACAGTTAAAGCTGTTTTTGTCAGAATATTATATTTATAGTGCACGTTAATGTACTGCACCATCATTGCAGGCAGCCATGTAAGCAGGCAGCATCCATTCATACCCTCAATTATACTTTAGGCTGCAGTAGGGTTGTATGAACGGTCATTCACACAGTTGTCATGGAAAGGTAAATAAACTGTAGACCAACTCTGGTCCATTGGGTTTTTCTTGCTTTTGTGGTCACTTGAGGAACTGCAGTTTTAGATTGTTTTGGCCTGTTGGCCCTTTTACCAACACCTAATACTCACTGTCAAACATGGCCTAATGATTTGGGTTTGTTTAGCAGCCACAGGACCTGGACACCTTGCAGTCATTGAGTGGACCATGCACTCCTCTGTATACAAAAGTATTCTAGAGACTGACAGTTTGTTGGAAAGTGGGTCAATGATGTTTCACTATTAGGGTAACTATTTCAGCTGATTTTGTAGAAAGTTGAAATCACTGACTGAGCCCAGTCTTATCCCATAATGTGAAATAGTTCCATAACCCTGAATGTGCACAATGAAACCAATTTCATATGGATTTCAAATAAAATTGTGAGGTGACACAATACAACATAGCATGACATCCAATCACCATGACAACAACCTCCAACTGTTATTTCAACACCTAATTTTAACCAGTTTAAAGTATAATCCCGACCGTAAGTGGAAGATGAGATGAAAGCATTGTTCAAAAAGTGATGGTGTCATAAGGGAGACATAAACTGGTGTAAATGAGAATTTACATACTCTTCAGGACTCTTAATTAGCTTGTTTAATGTGGCGCACACATGTAATTTCAAGAAATTGCACATCAGTATTGTAATGCAGTATTAACGGCCTGGGCCTATATTCTTTGAGATCAGGTTGCACTGCTTCTGTGAATCTATCGAGTGAAGACAGATCCAGCTGAGAGTAAGACCAGTCCACAGCTGGAGTGTATGATGAAGTATAATGTAAACGCAGCACAATTACTTTTAATCTGTATTGGGAAGAATGCCATCTTCCTTTTTTAGGCTTGCTGCAGCCTCTGGGGAACCCTCACAGTCGTGGTTATTATTTTACAATCCTCTCTAGTTCATGCTGAATCACACATCCCAGTCTGCTTAACACAATGTGATACAATAGCTGGCCAGAATTCAAGCATCTGTTCAAACAGCTTGACATGGAAATTTCATAATGGACTGTATGTAAGGTTCCTAGAAGAACATTAGGTGGAATACACACCCCTGTGCATGTGTATGCATACATTCAGGTTCATAAAGTGGGACAATGATGAGTTTTTTCTGCACTCAAGACTTTCTGCTTAAAATTTCAAGTGTTTTGACAAAAGAATGGCATCGAGCAGGAATAATAGCCATTTTTATACACATATTTTTGGTGGCTCAAAAACATGTCTAGGTGTGGCCTGTTTTCTCTTTACTCCACAACTAACCAAGCAGATAAAAGTCCTGGAGGTGTACTGAAAATACACCCCTCAGACAGACAGCAAAAACACTGGGAGTGTCCAATACATCAGTCTGGAACATTACTAAAAGGAAGGAATGAACTGGCTCAGCAACAGCAAACAGACCAGGGAGACTACAGAAGCAAGTCTAGAAGAAGTCATGAACACTTTGGAGGAAGTCGGTTTATCATTGTCAAAGTCAGACGACTTTATGAATGCTTCACAGCAAGGTGTAAGCCACTGTTCACACTCAAGAACACAAAGGACAGATCAGACTTTATGAGAAAACAAATAAAAAAGCCTGCCAGGTTCTATAAATAAGATTCTTTGAACTGATGAGACCAAGATGAACTTGTACCAGAATGATGACAGAGAAACGTCTGGAGAAGCAAAGGAAGAGCTGATGATCCAAAGCAGCACATCTTCAGTTAAAGCTGCTGTTGACTTACTGAAGACTAGACTGAAGGCAGAATGGGTTCCAGACTTCAGGCAGTCATTGACGGCAAACATTAAAGGCAGTCCTTATGTTAGTTTGCAAATTATATATACCCCCGAAAATGTGTGTGCGTGTATGAAAATGGTAGAGACAGGACAGAAATACAAGCAGGCCAGACATGGACCAGAGGAGAAGACAGAGACGAAAGAATCATCTCCCAGAGACAAATCAATGTTTTTATATTGAAGAAAAAGATCTGACCTTGATTCAGGTTAGATTCTCTGCTTATGAACTAAACATGGTTCACTCCTGCTAGAAAAATGTAATACATAAACTTACACTCACATTTCAAATTCTTGAAAATGAAAGAGTAGACCGTGTGGGCCTGAGAATCCTCTTAAGTTAAGGGAAGACACACACACACACAGAATAAAATGTTTACTCCCCACTCAGCTTTTGAAAATATATAACTATGCAAAAGCGCTCTTGTCCTCCTTGGTGTGAGAGTATATGTGTGTGTGTGTGTGTGTGTGTGTTATAGGGAGAGTTAATCTGGCCACCAAAAGGCTGAGAGACAGCCAATGACAGATAAAAAGCTGCTGCCAAGAAAGTCGGAAAAGCAAGAGATTAGATGACAGCATCTGCACAAGACCACAGAAAAAGCTTTATACAAATAGATGCTTGGATGCTACTCAGAAATCAGAAATGAAGAAAACACAAAGTACCCTGTCTGAATCACGTACATACCAAAGTACTACTGTGTATAGACAGGAGTCTGACTCACAGCTGAAACACTGTCAGATCAAAATATTGAAAAGGATGGCAGCTACTGAGTGCTGCATAACAAAACACGCCTGCATGTAACTGACCTCAGTGAAAAGGTTTTAATGTTAGACACTTTAAAAAGGAGTGAAAAGGATGGGTGATAAAGTCAGAGGCCTAAGGTCATACAGTGCTTCTTACATCTTTGAGCGATTGTGCAAAAAGTTTTTCAAGTAATGACAAACTGAAAGATGGCCCAGTCTGAGCCACAGCCGGTGGATTTAAACTCATCCAACACCTGACCTTGTTTGGCACTCTAAGAAGACCATCTCTTCTCCAGGATTGTTGCCATTTTGACACAACTGTTTGCAGGTCAAAGGCCAGCCTGTCCTCACACCAGGAAAATGCAACATGACATTTCAGTCCTTAAAAAATGGAACATGTCCGTCCGCCCACGAGATGGTAGATGAAAATGGTGTCTGTGGAAGGGAACTGTTTCCTTTGTAATATGAGTTTAATGTTATGAATTTGTGTGTTTTGACACAAACCATAATCTTTACCTAAGCCAATACTCTGTAAAAACAAAGCTTAAACATCTGACAGTGTTATGGGGACTCCATGCTGCCTGCACCCCCACCATCCCTGACCCTCCTAACAAGGTCCTTTGTACCTTTTTTCAGCCTCATGATCAGATGCCATTAATAAGATAATAGCATTATATTATCTGTTAGCATAAACGTAACCATGTGTCTGAGCGATGTAATATAAACCAAATGGGGTGTTTTTTGTAAGGAAGTGTGGTTGATGTCAGCTTCTGCAAAGTAGGAAGCTTAATAATAGTAGCGGTAGATCTTCTTTAACTGACTCCTTCTGTGCTAGGCCATAGACATACAAATCATTAGTCATGCTGTTTAGAAATACCCTATTGTTTGAGAGAATAGCTTATACAATGCAATGGCTTATAAATAACATGGGACATTTATGAAATTCTAAACATTTTGATCTATTTGGGTGTTATTTTGACACAGTTTCGTCTGCATTAACTCATTTTAAACTACTTGCATTTCACACCATTTCTGGCCAAAACAGAACACTGGAGACGTATTCGCTGACACCAACTGACATGTCACTCAATTATTATTATTGAATGGTTTTAGTTTGAAAATACTAACTCCCCTCTCGTTTCAGGTGTCTTCCCCTCCTCCTGTGCTCACTCCTGCTGATTACCTGCCCGCCCTTATTTGTCTCACCTGTGTCTCATTGTCTCTCCCTCCCTCGGGTATATCAGGTGTGTGCTTCACAAGACGATCACACACTTGTGTGTTTTGCAGGGCGTTCCAGCCGTTTTTCTAGTTTCCTGTGTGTTTTTCGACTTCCAGTGTATGACCCTAGCTTGTGTTTTCTGGATTTTGCTCTCACCTGCTCTTTTTGATACTGTTGCTAATCTGACTTCTGGTTTTTGACTCCAGCCCTGTTCTGACTAACCACCTGCTAAATACCTTGGTGCCTTTGCTTACCTGTGCACTGACACCCTTTTGTATTAGACCAAATCTGACAGCTACAGATTGTACTGTTTTATAATGTGATGATTAGTTCTCTAACACTTTAAAGTACTAAACGAAATGACACCTTTTAATTGTGCCACTAAGTTACATTTCAACATTTTTTTTTCTGAAATGATATTAATACAGTGACAACAAAAACAAAAGCCTGGAACTTTTAATCCTGAACCACATGGTATATAATGCCATGCACACTCTGCCTGTAATGGCTTCATCCAAACAAGCACTACTCATCCAGTGTCTGCCACGTGAGAGCGATTGCACTGCTGGAGAGGAGCAGTGAAATGGAAACTAATAATATAACGCGTGAAAGGTGCTGGAGTTTGCACGTTCTCCCTGTGCCTGTGTGGGTTTTCTCTGGCTTCCTCCCACATTCTAAAGATGTTAACGTTGGTTAATTGGTGACTCTAAAATGCATTGTTTAGGTGTGAGTGTGAACGGTTGTCTGTCTGTATGTTGCCCTGTGATGGACTGCTGACCTGTCCAGGGTGTACCCTGCCTTTCACCCATAGTTAGCTGGGATAGGCTCCAGGCCCCGTGACCCTGCACTGCAGGACAAAGCGGGTTAATGGATGATGGATGAACGGATGGATGCTGTGGGTTCTCTGTGAGGTAGCTGTATCACTTATGAATTTTGAAACATGTTTTGCAGTAGATAGCTTAATTAATAACTATGTGCACAAGGGACGCTTGCTTCACCACTGGGATGTTCCTATGTATTATTATTCGTTACATAGAATACAGATATTTGCTGCTTTGTTACAGTCACACAGCAGCCACAGATAGAATGATACATGGTCTAACATGTATGGTAAAGATCCACTCTTCAGATTTATATAAAACATCAGATTTCTATAATAAAAAAATCTTCTCCACTTCTTTATACTTTAAAAAACAAAGTACAACAATCAATCAGTTATGTTGGAGGTATTTACTTTGCATTGCAGCCGCCGATTTGTTCACAGTCATAAAGATATAGAAAAAGCTATTTTTAATTGAGTGGCACTAAAGGCTTGACCTAAACCGCCAACAGAGACAGAGCAGCAACAGAGAACTCTAGCTGTCACTTCAGTGGAGAGTCGTCTCTTCACTGTCACTGCTGCCGACAGGTCTGACTCTCCCACATCCCTGCTTCCACACCACTGTGGTCCAGATGGGAGATGCTATCTCCCAGCTGAAGATATAACTGGTGGAGCTGAGAGACAAAGGTCTGCGACTGCCCCCGAGTCCCTGAGTCCACCAGAACAGCATACTGACATGTTTTATTACATATAGTGACAGTGACTATTAGGCCTAATATATATATATTTATATATTTGTTTTCTGTTCTGCATACAAACTGCTGGGCTCAGCACAGATGTGACCACTCCCCTCCCATACAGGATGCATTGTGTTCTCAGTCAAACACACATGCAGCTTCTCCTTTTGCTCACACATTTATCATATCATATTTAAACATTTTGGTTACACTGTATTATTGCCTATATACACTTGCTGAACTCTGGCTGATCATAGACTAATAGACAAAAGCATTGTTCGGAGCTCCTTTATTCACAGAACACATAATAAAACAGTCTAACAGGTGTGACGGCCAAAGGTTCTGTGTTTATTTTGCACAATTTTGTATGCAACACATAAGGAACCATCCTCAAAATACTTTGGATAAAGGTAGATTTTTAAACTTCTTATGATGGGGTAACATCTGTCATGGTCCGACCTGTTTCTACACTTTCCTGTTGTCTCCCTGTCCCTGTGTTCTTGTCACTCTCCTGTTTGTCCTCTCTGTGTTTGATTTCTGAGTTTTTTCCCCCTTGCCTAAAGCTTGTTTCTTTGAAGTAACACCGTCCATTGCCCTCCATTAACTTTGTACTTCGCAAAGGTGCATTCCTAGCCATTTTGGTTGAGAAAAAGAAGAAGAGAAAAATGGCTAAAAGCTGATTTGTGTCAGTATGTACTACCAGCTAGGGAGATAAATGCAGAGCCAGCAGCCAATAGGGCGGGAAGGATCAGAAGTAGACTGTGAAAACTGTGTGATCCAGTTACTATAGATTGTCTGTGCTGTTAGCATTGAAGTGAATTATTGTGTGGCAAACCTAATTAGAAACTTGATTTATAAATAAACATACACACCGTAATATGTATTTAAAGCAATGTTACCATAAGTAACGAGGGTCAAGGTGAACAATAAGAAATACGTACTACAAAAGCAGTTTTGAGACTGCAGTGATCAAAAGCACAAATGCTATGAATAACATCCATCTGCATGTGATGCATGTCACAGGATTCAAAAGTCACTGTTGTTACACCGAGTGCCGATAAGTTTGTTAAGTGGCAGTGTTGTTTTAAAAACTGAGCCACAAAAAAAGAAAAAAACACATTAGATGTGTGATTGACTAGAAATAGATTGAAAAAAACATCTGAGCTGAAATCCAAAGAGACAAGTCACTGATGGTTTGTAATTGCAAGGGATAAAAACAAAAAAACTAAAAATTGTGTATGGATAAATGTATATATGTATATCAGTCTATAAAACTGTTACTGCTATAAAATGGCTGTAATACAACATTGTTGTTTTTTATTTATTTAATTCATTCATTCATTTTATATTTCAAAGGAAGATAATGGGATGTCTATGGGCTCCAAGGATTACCTGAGCCCCTTCCATCTTATTGGTGGCTGTCTAATTCTATTAATTCTGGAATATTTACCTTCTTGGTAGTGCTTAAGGTCTGTGTTTTTCCTCAGTTGTTGTCAGTTTGTCTGTTATATTACCTCGGTGTTTCCCTGGTGTTCTCCAGTGCTCATGTGTGTTCCTGTTCCCCTGACCTCCTGGATTTCCCTGCCTTGGATTGGTTTTCTTAATTTCCTTAATTTTTGGGTTTATTCTTGTATTTTTGTGTTTCTAAATCTTTAGCTTAAAGCTCACCTTTTGATTTCTTTCTTTTGCTTTGTCTTTTGAACTTACCCCTGAACCTCTGTCTCTACAGGACAATGATTGATCAGAACCAGTTGTTTGAAACATATATTTTGAACTCAGGCAATTTGGATCATTATGATCTTGAAAGAATCCAGCCACCTAACAAGCTATATAATAGGTGTATTGGCCTTGATCATAAATACTCCGAGGCTTATCTGGCTTAAACTGCAATGTCAGGCAAACATTTCATCATCACACATAAGATATTTAAAATATTTGCACCTAGTTAATGGATAAGTTGGTGTTTAGTGCTGCTTTAAGGAACAAAAGGAGTTAATATATTCATTTAATGACGGATTGTTTGAACTGTATCCATGGATTGTGCTGGAGCTTACTGTCTCAGACATGATGGGCCCCTACTCTAATCAACACGACCTCTTTAGGAGTATAAGCATATATATTCCTAAATAAACTAATAGTATGGTGTAGGAAAAAGTTTATGGTGAACATGCACACAGTCTCAGAGGAGAAAGTGTCTGTATGCACTTGCTTGCTGTGAGTGTGTGTATGTGTGAATGTGATCACATGTGAGCCTCCTTCTCTGTGAAGACTTAACATAATCCGGGTTGCCAGATTAGAGCAGGTGTCAGAGGGCTACGAGCTGCAGGTTGCCAGACGGGGTTTCGGCTAAGTGAAGTCTGTGGGATCCTGGACACTGATAGACAGTGCAGATAACATGGCGGGTAACACTGGCAGAGAGGACAAGGAGGGGATTTGGAAAGCTACTGTTGACCTCTGCTGATGGGGTCAAGCTATTCATTAAAGAAATGGTGGCATGCGCCTTTATCAGTCGTTTCCAGTCCTATCCTCTGATCCCCTTTATCCGCCTATCCCTCTGTCTCACCGCCTTTCATGTTGTAAAGAGGCCACACACACAGACAGACGCACACAAAGACCTTGGCTTCTCCCACTGTTCTCTGGCCTGTTGAGCATTGTTACCGTACATATTCACACGCTTATTCACAAGCACTTTACACAACCACATATCTCAGTAAAACAACCTTGCTCAGAGCCCTAATCAAAGCATGAGTGTAATTCAAACCTCCTCTCTTGCCCTAACAGCCCCCTCGCAGCAGCACAGCGCTCTGCTGCAGCAGCTACAAAGAGTGCAAAAGAAAGGAGTAAAAATAGATATGAAGAGAATTTAAGGTTAAAGAAAACACATCAGACAGCAGAGAGCCACAGCTTGATGGAGACAGCATCCATGAAAAGCCAAAACCCCCAAGAAGACAAGACCCACAAGGAGACAAACCACAGCAGGAGACCAAACAGCAGTAGTGTCACTGTGCACCAACACCGCAGTGCACAGCAGCCAGGCCACAATGCACCAGAGCTTCCCAGCTTCCCAGCTTCCCAGCCAGTAACAGCAAGCCATGTGTCAATCACTCCAGAAAGTGACAGCACAACGGCTTGGTGGCCCAAACCATGAAAACACAAGCATGCCAGTGGCCAGGCCAATTGTTGCCACACTGCTCAAGCCAGACTGAGCTGCCAGCGTCTGCCCAGCTATAAGGCCATTAACCAAAAGTTCCACCAGCAAGCCTGCATACCATGTGCAACTGGGGAGGGGGAGGCATTAGAAAGTTCCCATCCTACTACATGTTCAAATTTAACTTGAGCAGATGCAAAAATAGATGTAAATTCAGAAAGCTTTTAGGGCTGCCAGGTGTCAAACACTCAACAATCCTCTCATGCCCTCATCTGTGTTGCTGTGTGATCTTACATCTTTGAGAGCCACCAGACTGAAAGCTCTCATGTTTCTCTAAAGCTCAAGTATATTTAGGGCTTTTTTAAACCTAAAAGAGAGCGAAAGTCCCTCCTACACAGCAGAGAGACTGAGCATAGGATGGATTGTCACAGAGACAAAAACACACTCCAGCTACCACAGCTATTTGGGCAAAAAGGGTTTTTCTTGTGCTGCAAGAAGCTTAGATGGCTTCCTTTAACACCTAAATGTGTAGGTCCAACACATACTGAGATCGGTTTACTGTCAATCCCTGCAACTTTATGAGATGATGGACTTCAAATTTCCTTGACATTTGAATCATATATACATCACTTTTCTAGGATAAAATGTTTTGACTCAGTGTCAGATCAGATGGTCTAAAATTACTATGGTAGCTACTGTTGCATTTTCAATTTGAAAACCATTAATGAGAACACAGGCTACCTATCTGTAAACTTTTTTTCCATCCAACCATGCAGCAAAGTTTATAGATGTTTTTTATAGATGATGTTTTGGGTCAGTTTGACAGAAGGTGTTTGGCCCTGCACACCACTGCTCGTCCTCCACATGTGTTTTTACTCCTCAGAGGATTGATTGGCTTGTCTCTTCATTCTCTTATCTGCTCTGCTGAACATGCACCTAGGAAAATATTGACCCACGAGAGGCACTCAAGCCCTGCTGTGATTTTAACACTTTGAGTGTCCAGCATGGAATGTAATAAGCAAATTAGAAGATAACAGGATATGGAGAATGACTCGCTTCCCAGCAGTTGTGGTGTGAACTACAAGTTCTGACACTTTCGCAAGTCTGAGCCCCGAAGGTTGCCGCTTGGGTTAGACACTGCAGCTATTTAAGTCATTAGTCAGCCCATCTACAAGGAAAAACGAAAATGTGGGAGGTTTAGGATTTAGAACTATGAGTTCTTGTGTTGGTCATCATTAATTTTTTAATTCAAACACAGTCTCATCCCATTATAAAATTCTTACATAATGTTTTCTACACACCAACATGATTCATCCTTTCATGTTGTGAACGTGTCATTTTCATGCACACGTATAATCAGCCTGTGCACAGTTTAAAGTCTGCTTTAGAAGGTGGTGGAGACTGTGGTTGGCTCTCACTCTCAACAGTCCTTCACTCAGAAGTCCTAGGTTTGTGTCCACCCTATGGCACTGTTGTTTTATTTTGGTGAGGCGCTCCATATAATGTCACTTCCATCTCATTTCCACTCACAATTGGGGGTTAGACATTAAAAACACACAGCTGGTTAAGGTTAGGTGTTAAAAAGCTCGGTGAGGTTGTAGACTGTTGGTTTCAAATTTGGAACAAACAAACTTTCAAACTTTTGCCTGGGCTGACACTGGGCTGTGTTTGTCTATGTTTGAGTAGACTGTCCATGGATTTGTGCCATTTCTGGCTGTGTGTATGAGCAGTTCAATTTATTTTCTATTCAGTCTCTGCATGGTGAAATGACAATTTGTTTTTAGCCTCCAAAACTTCACACTTCTGAAATAAAGTGTGCGAAGTGTTGCCTACACCTACACACATGTCCACATACACAAATATACAGACCAGTGTGTTTTAGTCTTTTCCATGATTGCTTTACTATTCTTTCCTTCTAATGATATTTCTGCATATGCATGACTGTGCGTCATGGTAGATGGTAGTGTTTGTGTTTTTGGTATACGGTAATTAAATATAGTATAATAACAATAACATAAAAATAACATATTAAAATAGTGATAACTGCCTTAATGTTCCTAAAATGTGTGCATATAGCAGCATATTGCTCACATTAATGTCTCTCCCCTCTCTTGCTTTTAGTAGTATCCTGTGTCTAAAGGCAATTGTTGAAGCAAAACGTAGTGTAAGGTTTTACCAGTGCCCTGGAGGGAAATACATTACTGTAAGCCAAGGAATATGAAGCTTACAGTCACACATAAATGGATCTGATTCATCCTTAAAGGCATTAACAGCACTTCCCTACCATTAAAAGTCAAAATGTCTGCAGCTAAATAGGCCCACTTATCTTCCAAAATATAATGCACACCTATCATGAGGCAAACAATGGAGAACAAGCCTCTGAGGTTGGCCATAGTTGAGTTTCAAAAAGAAAGTGAAGACCTTCTTATCTTTAACGGTGTAGCTCAAAACCTGTATCAGTTTATATTTCACAGATGTATTCACTCTCACACACACACACACACACACAAACTTTTAAGCTCTGCGTATCCATCGGTGTGGACTTAGACATCTCTGTGGTTAAAAGTGAAAGAATGAGTGAAAACACCTGTGACCTAACACTTTCATCAATAAAATGACTCAAACTGTATATCATAATGATGACTGACTTGTTGTTACTACCAGTGTAAAAAAAGTGAAGCTATTGTTAGATCAGGTGCTACCATCAATTAGTTAGGTGGTGGATTCCCGTGGCAATCCACCATGACCATTGCCTTCACTGGATACTGTATAAAAATGACAGACTGTGCACACCTAAGTAAGAAGTATGAATCAGAAAACATAACACTGTCATCTGGAATGAGAAATATGACTTAGTTAAGACCGGTGTCGACTTTTCAGGCTTGATATTTTGGGAATAAAGTTTTCATACTTCTTCTTATCAAATCAACTGACAGCCAAATCATTTCTGGCAATGATACACAGGAGAAAAAAAAGAACTTTTGAAAAGGACTGGACAACATACTGAGAAATTCATCTTACCTTCCAGTGATGAGGAGGAAGAGGGTGAGGATGACAAGAAGGGTAAAGCCGCCAACGGCCGCCGTGACGATGACTAACACTTGGCCTTGATCAGAAGCAATGTCTGAAGCTGAAGTCGGGTGAAAGAAGGATGTAAGACAAGGAGTGGAAGTGAGGTTTGGCAGGGAAGATGAAGGGGAAAAAAGAGGAAAAGAAAAGCCGGATGATGGAGGGAAATTAAAAAGAAGAAAAGGAAATGATTTGGGTTGTAGAAAAAAGTGGGAAAAGAGAAAATTTTCATTTAACATCATACTGAATATTCCTCACGGCAGTAGGTCTTTTGATAGGCAGATTGATCAGCTTTTGTAGTGCAAAAAAAAAACTGTCAGCTTTCATACTGGAATGATTCATTTGCCTGCTGCTGTTTAATTAATATTATTCATTCATGAAATTGTGATTTAGTCCATGATCATTTGGTTAAACTGGGCCCATTTCATATTCATGATTTTCCCTTTTCTGTGTCTTGTCACGAGGCTAACGAATCCGAGATAATTGAAAGATGATTGCTATTACCAAACTTATTCCTATAATATTTCATGCTTAATGAATATGAATTGGAGATCAGGGTGCATGGTTGCTCACCCAATGAGGGAGGTTCATGTGGGTTTATACAGTATGTGTATGAGAGGAGGGCTGCTCTAGAATGTGTGTTGTGCTTGATAAAAGTAATTACAGACCACTCAGCGTAAGGGTGTGAGATCACACTCTCATAGCTATCAGCTTCACACACTCTCCACATCACTTACTAAACAGATGTGTTGGACTGGAGGTGTGCGTGTGAACGTGTGGAAAGAGAGAGAAGGAGGTGAAGGATGACAGAAGAGAGATAAAGACAAACAAGAGTGAAAGAGAGAGGCGGAAGTGACAGACAGACAGACAGAGGGAAAGAACGAGTGCAGTGACAGTGACTGACAGAGAAGGAGAAACCGACAGGGGCAAAAAAAAAATCTGCTTTCTCTTTCAGATAAAAGGCCAGGCAGTACAAAGGCTTGGCCAAACACCCTCTGATCCACAGATAAAGCAAAGCTCTGCAGCTTTGGAAGGGAGAGGGCTACTGTGAAGCCAGACTGCCTCTCAACAATACCTGACCTGACATAAAAGGGCAGATGGACCTTTGTGTTTTATGTCCAGACTTCCAATAAGCTTCTACTACACATATGCACACAATATATACTGATATACTGAAAACACACCGGACATCATGGCTGCACTGTCGACCTCTGTTGGTGATTGTGTTAAATTATTTGATTGCCATTGCAGCTGATATTCTGCCCTTTAAGGCAAATCTAACCCATGTTGAATTCAGCATTGACTTTAATTTATATACCTGTTTTGTAGTTGGCACTGGCACATCACTGTGGTGTTATAATCATTTATTTATAATCATAAATATATGATTCTGTTTGATTTGCAGTCCCTCATCTGGGTACTCCGGCTTTTCTCACACACGCCAAAGACGTAGGTTAATTGGGGACTCTGTATTGTGTCAGTGTGAGTTTTATTGGTTGTAGCCGTGTGACAGACTGGCTAAGGTGTGTCCCCACCTCTCACCATTGACAGCTGGAAAAGGGTCTAAAAATGGATGGTTATTGTCAACTTAAAAGCTTTAGCAGCAACATTAGAAGTCACAGGTATTTTATATTGTTACACTATTCTGATTGGTCAATTACAGGAGTTATCTCTGAAGAACTGTGGCTGTTCAAATGGAGTTCTGATCATGTTTTTAAAAAGGTCTGGTGAATTCTGTTTTGAGTCAACATACCATAAAGTAGACAGGGGTATGTATGCGAGCATAGTGTCAAAAAGTTGCTGGTTTGAATGTGACTGCAGAACTTTGCGTCGGTGTTTCTATATCCAGGTTTATTATTCACTGCTGTCTCCAGGATGCAGCCTCCCCTGGGTGCTGCTCCAGGCAACTTGAACTTCATTTGACCCTGAACTGCAGCATTCTCAGGCTTACTTATTTAAGCAAAAGCAACACAGTGTCAGAGCTGACATTTTGGAAGATAACACACAGTTTTGTCAGCCTAAATGACAAATTACTATTGTCATTCAAAAGTCCATCCCTGAAGTGGCCTTGATACAGCCTGTCAATTCTGTTGATGGATTCTGAGACTTCTTGTGCTCTGTTCATACAGCTGTGAGCTAAAAAATGATGGCTGACCTTATTCAGCCGATTCATCTCAACATGATCCTGCTTCCATCACTTTTCCTGCATACATTATTTTTGTGGAATTCACACATACTGTCCTGCCCCCCGCCCCCCAACTTATTGTAATGTTATTGTAATTGTTTGCAGGTGTTTGATGCAGAGCACAGTAAACAGTCTCATCAGCAGAAGAACAAGTCTTCAAATTTACACAGACAGATGGATCCCTCCTGACAAACAAGCGCTGCACATGGTCTGAGGTACTTACAGTCTCCGGTAGTCACATATTCATATTTTGGGGAATAGGAGCTGTATCCAGCTGGCGTTCGGGTGCGTACGCTGAACACGTACCAGGTTGCTGGTTTTAAACCTGAGACAATCACGCTAGGGGCCTTTGTGCGTGTCGAAGAGTAGCTCAGCAGCTCGTGCTCCTGTAGGGGGGAGAGTAGAAGGATGATCAACTTATTCTAAGAAACAGATTTTGTACAATTACTGTCTCAATTAGAAGCAGCTTATGATTGCATAAATCAGACGAGGACTGCAGCTACATGTTAAGGAGAGCTTACAGGCTCCTCTGGCCATTTTTAAGAACAGAAAAAAGTTAGCAGCCCGTTTTGTTGTGTTTCTCTGATCTTGTGGTGAATTTGCTGGGACGTCCACTCCTGTGAAGACTGACAGCTGTCTTTAATGTTTCCACTTGTGAATAATCTTTCTCACTGTAGAATTTTAAATAGTTTGAAATAGTTTTATAGGTCTTTCCAGATTGATGTGCAGCAACAGTAGCTTCTCTAACACTATTGTTTATGTCTTTCTCTCTTGTCACTGTGTTAACACACACCTGAATGTTCCAGAGCAGCAAACTGTCAAAATGTCTGTTTTTATAGAGGTCTGTACACCTGCTGGTGATCAATTTAACAAGGACTGATTATCAGCAGCACCTGCTGCAGCTCACACAAATAAATCCTATGGAAGCAGTAAGGGGGGACGCAGTGTTGAAGAAGAAGTGTTGAAATTTTTGTCTGCTTGTTTGTTTTTGACTTTTTTATGTTTTTACACAGAAAACATAGAATTAGAATAGGGGGCACTAACTTTTGAACATTGAAATATATAATATTTACTAGGGATGTCCCGATCAGGTTTTTTTGCCTTTGAGTCAGAGTCCGAGTCATTTGATTTTGATACCGATACCGAGTCCCGATCCGACTTTCAAGATTCTCTATAAAGGCGGCAAATAGGATTTCAGACACGCAGCAGCTCATCGAGACCTCACACCAAAAGCATCATACCTAGGCCTGTTATGATAACAGATTTTGCTGGGTGATTAATTGCCAAGAGAAATTATTGCGTTAATCGATAATATTGTCTTTTTGAGACCATGTTCAACTAATATAATGATAATGACATATAATGCAAGTACACACTTTCAAAGATTAATAAACTTTCATTTCTAAAGAACATTTAACACTGGAAAGGCCCCCAATCATCAACATTATTATTATTATTGTTATTATTAATGATATTAATATTAATGTTAATATTATTATTATGAGTAGTGGTAGGCCTATTACCATAGCTTATCTGAGCATAGTCAATGGAGTTAAGTCAAACCAACTAGCACGTCATGAGCAACAGAGCCAAACAACACGCACTCTCTGGGAGTGGGCTCACCTGTACGCATGTGCTTTTGTGCGCACGCGTTTGCGCTTGCATGTGTGTATGCGCATCAGGCCGCTGCAGACAGCTGCAGTGAATTTTACAAACGCCACCATGTAGACACACATAGAAACTGATAGAGATGGCACCAGAGGACTGGGCAAGAGGACTAGACTGGGTGGCGCTGCAGCGAGTGCCGCCAGTAAGAAGGCAGAGAACTTCACTCGTACAACGCGGACTCTCTCTGATAGCAGGTTCTATACATGAGCATGTTTAGTGTCGTGGTGAACTGTGGCAAAGTGTTGAACCGGTGTTGAGCAGCTTCAGAGCTCTCTGTGTTGCTGTAACGTCCAAGCCCTGCAGCGCTGTGACGCACCGTGGCGACGCAGACAGCGAGCTAACCGTGGTCTGCTCAGAACATCCCGTAAACGTCACACAATGAGTTAAAAAATAAGAACTACCTGTTGATTTGACACATTTTAAGACAGAAGCCGTGGGCCATATAAAGTCCGACGGCCTTTTTTACGCTACAACGCACCGGAGTGACACCTTTTGTCATCCAGTCTCTTTGGCAGCGAGAGAGAGAGAAAGAGAGAAAAACAAACCAGTATGCAAAAAAACGTATCGAGCCCATTTAATTTATCGTGCAATTCATTGATTTATTGTTTATCGCGACAGGCCTAGTCATACCCCTACACTACAGGACACAGAGCCACCCTGCACAGAAGGCGTTAACTTTGACAGCCCTAATAAATGTATATCCGAGTCCTGATCGGGAGGTAACATCCGATTCCGATCGAGTCTGAAATCACGTAATTGGGACCGATTTCCGATCACGTGATCGGATCGGGACATCCCTAATATTTACACACATACATACATATATATATTAACATTTTAGCAAAACGTTAGCCTTGAAACTGATATCATTATCTTAGAAGTTTAATATGAAATACTGCAGTACCTTCTCATAGTATTTGATTTCATAGTCCAGGATGGGAAGTATAGTCTGTTCAGGTTGCTGCCAGGAGAGAGCGATACTGTTTGGGGAAGCCCAGTCCTTCTTCAAAGCCCCCACTAGAGACGGACCTGTTTGGTAAACACAGACAGGCAGAAGGATTCCTGAAGTTACATAGGCCTATGCACACACATCTGGACTTTGCACACAGTAAATTTAATTAAAAAGTAATTTCACATGACTTTTCGAGACAGAGTACGTGTGGCTACTTCATGTATTGGCATTCAATTAAAATCAAATTAGAGGTAATGTTTCGACCTGAGTTTGTCTTGATGTCTGTAAACCTTTTGTATACTCAGCTTAGCTGTGTTATTTATGTTGTTGGTCATTAGTGCAGACATGAATTTTATTGGAATGAAATTGTGAGTTAATGTAGCATGTTTTTCTCAGTTGTCCAGTTCTACTTTATGACATGGAGCAGCTGTATTTTACAACAGTTAACAACAGTTAGCATGCTAAGCTACATCACCTGGTAAAAATGAGCTGATGCTATCATTTAATTGCCCTAATTATAGCCTAACATAACTACTGTTGCTGTAGGCGTGTTGATGTGTAATTGATTTTATCATTTCTGTCTTTTTCTGTCTAAACAAAGAACAAGAGACAAGCAGGCACACACATCGATAAGGAGTTCCCTTTAATTCATTCCTACTTTTGGTACTAGTGGACAAGCATGTGTAGTCGCCACACACGAAAACATTAAAAGAGTTATGTTACATTTATTAAAAATCAGCAGAGGTCTTAGGTCTTAGGTAATCTAAGAAATCCTTTGGAAGGACCACTTTCCAGATGCAAAATCAATTCATCTGAGGTGTTCTCTGGATGGATGGGAGACATGGACACCTGTTCACTTTGTCAGTTACAGCACAAAATGATTTTATTTGAAAATGGGGTTTCACGTCAGTATGAAAAACACCTCCACAGCGTTTCCCCTCTCCTATACGATCATTCTGTTTTAATTGAAAAGAAAGTTGAATAAGCTACATCTTCTTCCTAGACTGAATTGCATTAGCTTTGCTCTATGAGTTTCTGCTGGGTAAATAATTGCACTGAGCTCCCAAGAGAGGTCAGCAGATGTAACTGCCCTGAGAGTCATTATTATATATTATATCATCTAATGTTACAGAGCTGACTCATTATGTTGGTATAAAATGCAGGCCCTCTTTTCTCATGTGTATTCAAAGTGGAATGTACTACAATAGCATGCCTGGGGAGAGTTGTTTGCAGTTCTCACTTTGACTGCGGCTGAAAGCTTTGGGTTCAGGATAAAAGATGTTCGGTCCAGGATGGGGATTGAGGGTTAGGGGAAGAGTGTGCTTGGGGTGAGTGGTCTGGTGTTAGATTAGATGAGAGCTGTGGCTGTAGGGATTTCAGCTTGTTAGCCAGGTGCTGAGAAACATGCTGGTACTAATGAAATAGAACGAACTAAGAGTGAGCACATCTGTTAGCTTCATCCTTAGTCTTTGTCTGTGCATTTGCAGATTTCCCTTGACTCTCACAGGCTTATGCATCACTTTTAATGAATAAAATCAGAAGGCCTAATCTCTGTGGATACATGTTAAGCTGCGGGGAAGCTGTAATGGTCTTGTGTTTTTTTATTTGGAGATATGCTTGTGAAAGTTGGTCAAGTGCGATATTTAAAAGGACAACTCACCTCACAAACATGTTTCCCATTACTCACTTGGCTAACTCCTAATTCCCATGCATGCAAACAACTAAAACATGAGGTTAATCAGGCAGCCACATACTCAGGTAAATAATCTTGACTTATTCAGAATTTGGTGACCAATGAAATATTGCTAAAGGGCTAAGGTGGAGCATCTAGTATGAAGCAACAGTTACTATGCATTTTAATGCTTGGCTTCTCCTTAATAACCAACAACTTAATAAGCATTTTAAATTTCGTAGGTAGCCTGAAATTTCAGTTGAAAAACATAATGTCATGCGTGACTGAAAATAGGTAATAATATTACCATCATCAGCAAACTCAAAGGGCAGAGTGGGTGTGCATTTACACACATGTGTGCAAACACTATTTTATCCTAAAATAAAAGCAGCATGGAGCAGCTGGAGGAGAAAATAAACCCAGACTGTGGCAGAAACACAATAAGCCAAAGCTGCTGACATCTTATTAAGTGTTATTATTACCATATTACCTATCATATGACCATTTTACTCAGTGTACAAATCATATCCTCTTCTCCGTCTGTCCTCGGTGGCAGGGAAAATTCATCTCAAGGGTATTTTATCTGATCTTACTCTGTCTAATAAAGCTCTCTGTGATGTTGTTGCAGGGTTTCCTCTGCTGCTTATGCCAGCTGGGTACAGCGGCGGCGGCAAGGGGATGCAAGAGTCATGTTGTGGAGGCATCAAACTGAGACACAGCAAGATTGTCTGCATCTGCTGTTAGCATATTGGCCCTTGATAAGTAACAATACACTCACATGCCCAAATACAATCCTCGTCAGAGATCACAGATTGAAATCAGCCTAGCTTTACGTGGTGTGCAACATGGGAGCAACATAATTCTGGAAAAACATGCACACAAGTTGTGTACACACCGAAAGAGCTGACGTGAAAAAAACAATATGTGTGTTGGAGAAGCAAGGCCATTGTCTGTCTGGGAGAAAATAATCACCAAGTAGAAATGTGGCAGCTCTGCTGCATGTCAAAACAGGACTCATCACGACACAACACACAAATTTTTCTTCCCACAGGAATTACACAAACTGCACAGTTGTAGTATTTTTTTTCAACAATTCTCCTGAGAGCAGTTTTGCACCTGACACACTATCAAATATATGTAAATCTTCTCACACTAATCTTACTGCTGGATGGCCTTCAAAGCCTACATTGTCTCTATGTTTTCAACATGCAACTTAATTTGCATAATTTGTGGAAGGAGTTTGGCCTTTTGGACTAGAATGACTGTATGTACACTCTTATTTGGCTCTCTGCTCATTAATCTCACCCAATCACAGGACAGCGTTGCATTTATGCATGTAGTCATGGTGAAGATGATCTGCTAAAGTTCAAAGCAGCGTCAAAATGGGTAAGAAAAGTGATTGAAGTGACTTTGAACATGACGTCGTTAGTCTGATTATTTAAACAACATGAAAGCATGGATCCATCCTGCCCTGTATTAGTGGTATAAGCTGCTGCCACTGCTGTTGTAATGATGTGGGAGATATTTTAGTACCTCTTAGTGCCAACTGAGCAAACTGGTTCAAAGGCCACAGCCCACATCAGTATTGTTGCTGACCATGTCCATCCCATGATGAGCACAGTGTACCATCTTCTTCCAGCAGGATCATGCCAGCAGGATCAGATCATTTCAAGCAACACCTTTTTAAATTTCTGCCACCAAGAATTAAGGAAGTTTTGGAGAACCAACAAGTCCAGCATTAACAAGATATCTAATAAAGTACCCATGAAGTGCATGTCTCTATTAGTCAGCCAGTGTTGTCCAGATGTAGTAATGATTTAGTTTAAATACAAGGCTGAACTCACTAGAAAAATACATTGACTGGAAATGCATGTTCTCATCAGTTAGACTAAGTACTAAGTAGACTAGACTAAGTAGTTCACAGCATAAAACATAATCGTAATGATCAGTCTATCTTTTTTTCTTTACTATTAGTCTGTGTAACAACAAGTTCAAAGACCACCAGGTGCTCAATTTGCTGGCAGAGGGATGGTGGAGGATCCAGGTACGCAGGACATCTAACCACTTCCTATGTGAGTGACAAAGTCAGTCAGATAGACTAAAGCTCTTTCAAGGTAGCCAGGGTAACACTAATCCCAACACTAGCCAAATAAGATCTTTGTATAATATTAAAAATTAAATTGTAAATTGTACAATAAGAGCTTTTATCATAAAATTGTATTTGACACTGTGAACCATGTTTCTTTGATGTAATGACAAAATGGCTAAATCCTGGATTCATGTATTCATACAATCAATAAAAAACCATAATTCTACCAGTGGAATTGTATATTATCTCCCAACAATTCTACAAATCCTAACAGATGTATTATGTTCTCCTCTCTGTGAACATGGTATCTCCACCTGTCTTAGAAACACAACAATGGCTCCAGGTACTGATGACACACTTTGAGGACACGGGATGCACGTCAGTTGTCCTTAATGGTTCCGTACGTGGCTTATTAAGGCTGCGGCATGAAATCTGCCTGAGGAACTCACTACCTTTCTCTGAGATGCAGAAGCACTGGAAAGCCATTAGAAACACCAGTCAATTACGATGCCCAATGGATGGATTTTCCAGTCAAGCGTGGTTAAGCTCAACATAAACTAATGGGGAGTCTTTAAATGAGCTTGACCTGCATATGATTTTAATTAGCTTTCCTGCCCTAAAGGCTTCCATTAACTGTTTAAAAAAAATCAATAGAGCCAGTATTGATGCTGTGCAAGAGCTTAAACGATGTCCTAACACTCCACTGATTCAATTCTGATAGAGAGACAGAGTGCAAAGGAAACACACACATACGCAATATAGGTGCCCTTGTTTACAACTGTCTTATTGATACGTGTGGTTTCTATGTGTCTGGTTGGGCGTGTGTGTGTCTTCCTCCATGTTTGGTCTTTCACTGTGCATTTTCATGGAAAAATATACAAAAACACTTGCAAATACCTGCATGCTGCGGAAACAGCAATAAACAACAATATTCAGTCTGCCTAAATTTGCTCTGCTTTGATTTGTTTAATTTAATTTAATACCATTGGACTCACTTCCTACTACTTCTTACCAATGTCAAGAATGCTGAGTGCTTCAGAAGCACTTTGTCGTTGCTTCGGGGAACTAAGGGAATGAATGAATGGATTGAAGCCGTTTCCAACGTTACCACTGGGACTTCAAGTAATCAGCTAAAGGAATGCAACATGTATTGAATGAGTAATATCTCTCTGTGTGTGTGTGTGTGTGTGTGTGTGTGTAGATGCTGTTTTGTTGCTTTTACAAACCACAAGTCCAAACTAAAGTGACATGAGTTTTGTGTCCGGGGACAGTGATCATTACCCTTCATTAATGCCGAAGGTCATTCCCCATGCAGCAACTCATTGTTATCATAAACACACACACCACAGAGACCTGACAACAGCCAAATAAACTGTTGGCCTTAAGTCTAAGGCAAATCCCATCTTCTTGTAGTAAGGGCTTGTATTTATTTATTTATTTATAGTGACTTCACACCTCTTTATAAGGGTTGGCAATAATAAGCTCAGGTTAGCAAAAAGGTTAGCATGACTTCTTAACATGTCTTCTGTTATTCTGTGCACAAACAGATATGATACAGATATGATACAGCTAAACATGCATTTCTTCAAATTTAAAACACATGACTCAAAGGTGGATTAGATTTGGGTGGTCAGGGCTCAGGAATGCCTTTTTGGAAATTTCTATGAATTTGGTGAAAACATCCAATGAAAATTCCAAATTAGTTGGTCTAAGGTCAGAACTACTTATAGAATAGTTATACTTACTTAAAAATAGTGCTTCATAGTTTGACTACATTGATTTGTTGTGTGATTTCCACTTTCCTCCCTAGACTAAGAAGCAATCAACCAGCAGCATGGCTGCCTTCTGTAGTGGAAACAGCAAAAACCACAGTAAAATAGATGATGATCTGTTTACATTAAGGGCAGTTGAACTTGACAGTGAGCCTCAAAACCAACTAGAGAATCCTAACATTTATATGTACCTGATATTATGGCGGGAAAATACAAGAAGCAAATAAATATTCATTTATTTTCATCTTTGTACAGGGAATATACATGTTTTATCATTACTTAGAACACAGATATGTGTATTATCAGTGCCTATATAATGATAATAACAGACAATTTGACATTTAAGCATACTAAGTAGAAACAAAAGTGATCTAAATTATCTTTGTGCAGCGACACAGTGGATGTAAGTGCAGTGACTTCCTGCAATACAGTTGAAAGCTATCATAGTTATTCCCCAACTTCCTTGAAACTAACTTCAACATTAGCTGATTTATAAAAAAGAAAAAAGGAAAAAAAGTGATGTCTGCTCATGTGGCTACTTTGCTTCAGGCATACAGATGTCTCAGATTAGGACCTTGTTGGTCATTTCATAGAACCTGTGTATGAGGACATAAAATCTATTTTAAATTCCTATGTTGCCACTCTACCTTTGCATTCCCACCTCCATCTCCTTCACTACAATCTCCATATAAAGTGCTGCAATTTGCCGGCCAATCGTCGACAGCAATCTCTACCCCTACTGTGGTGATAGGGACTTCCTTTTCTAGAGGCATACTGTCGCTCCCTGCAGTCTCAGAAAGGAAAATGGATGTGACCCTTACGACACTAAATAGCTGTCAACCGAACCTAAACTGGGACAGTTTCTTGTTCTCCCCGGCACACCTGCAATCCCCCCCTCCTGCTGTGGTGGCTGTCTTTAGTATGACAGTGGAGAAAAGCTCCTTAGACTCCTCTGCCCCATCCAGATGGTGGCTATAAGAGCCACGCAGACCATTTATCATGTGTATCTGCTGAGTACAGGGAGTTAACAGGTAATTAAAATCATCAGTCACACAACAAAAAGCATGGACTGGGGAGGTGGCAAGTAAAAGAAAAAAGGAACCTTTCTGTGAGTCCTGTGTTGCTTTGACACTGCTTGAATTGTGGTTAAAGGGGGTTCAGGACCGAGAGAACAGACATTAACACAAAAGAAGAGCAAATTAAAGAAACCTAGTGAGACAAAGTTTGGTATTGGATGAAGTCTGACTTGCAAATAGCCAAAAGCATTTAATCCTTTGTCCTTTTAATGACAATCTGGATAAAATAAGCAAAAAAGGGATTAAAAGACAGACAGACAGAGACAAAGTTAAAAGAAGTGTTGCCTACTGTCACATAAAAGGGGTTTGTGTGCTAGCTAGCCTGTCTGACACTCTGAGGTACTATCTTTAATAAGGTCCCAGCTTGCCACTGATCCTTCTTGTTCCCACTTAATGGGGATGTGGAGAAGCAATGACATGTGGGGAAAGGCCAGTGAAACCGGTCCTATACTGGCCCACCACAATCAATACTCATTTGCCCTCAACCTCTCTTTCCTCAAAAGTAATTAATGAGAAGAACGGAAGTATCTGGCTGCTGACAGCTGATTTCCCTGCCGGTCCCTGTCCTTAATACCTTGTCTAATTCTCATGCTTCTACTTAAAAGCTTCATTATGGTTGAAACCAAGCATTCAAAATTGGAAAGTGACACAGATATAGGCTGACACAAATGTCAATGTGCATAATGTTCGCAGAGAATGTTCACAAGCAGAGGAGTCATACTCACAAGCTTAGTCTACCTTACATCAAACACACACACACATCTTTTTTGGACTACATTTGGAGAATGATATTGTGTCCAACTTTCTCATTTATTACAATTCTGCCTCTTATATTGTACATACTCAATCTATTATGATCAAGTAGGAACCTCCATGAAGTCTGTCAGTGCCTAAACTCTATACCTACAAAGAAGGTACGATGCTTCTCCAACAGCAAGCCCTGGATTACTCCTGACATCAAGGCTCCCCTTAAAGAGAAGATAAGAGCCTTCAAGTCAGGAGACAGGGAAGGAGCTGAGGACTGTGCAAAAGGAACGGAGGCGGAGGATCAGAGAGGGGAAGGAAGAAGAAAACTGAAGGCTCAGCTGCAGGACAACAACATCAGTGGAGTCTGGAAGGGCCTGAAAGACATCTCTGTTTACAAGGAGAACAACCTCCAGCTGATGGGACCAGAAATATGTGAATGAACCTCCCTCCCCCAGTCATGTCTCCCCAGCTGCACTCACCACTGCTCCATTCATATCACATTAAAATGTTGTGATACCAACTGTCATGTGGTGTTTCATAAATAACTGCCATTTAGACCATTTTATGGCCCTCATATATACAGATATGTAAACAACATGCAAGTGTGTGCCTTTAAAGAGCAAAGAAAGTACCCTGCCTTGATGTTGATGAGTCTTGAAAGCTACACAAGCACTTCAATTCTTCTTCATTTGACTTAGTCCATACAGATTTACAATAAGAACCATATTTTGTAGTAGTTCTAGTGTGGACTCCCACACTATACTTACTACTAAAGTTACTACAGTTACACTTATATTCAGTGCGGTATAAATAGAAGCATTCATAATCATAACATTTCAGAGCTATTTCAGCTACATACCCGATTGTTATCTGTGGTTTAAAAGTACTGTGTGGCTCAGGTAGAGTGGTTGTCCGGGATGGCGTCCCTGTGCAAGATACTAAACCCTAAGTTGCTCGAAGTATAAGCACTTTGAGTACCTTTGAGTAGGTAGAGAAAAGTGCTATATATATATACATACAGCTTTATTTGCACTTTTCATGTATTACTATAGTTCAGTCTACATCAGAGCAGCATGAAAAGTTTCTGTAACTTTAAAATCTCTCTCATCTCCTCTCCAAACAAGAGTGGCTAGAGAGAAGAGTGAAGTACCACTGCAGTGGAGGTACAGTATAAATAGCAGTCGACTCTGCTGTAGCACCCACAGCAGATTCACTGCAGCAGAACACACTTTCCTACAGAGCAAATATCAAGCAGAGCCATCTATAGACCATCCTGCTGTCAGAGTCAACCATCTGGAGTTAAAACAGAACACACAATTGTCGAAATGGCCCATGAAGGATCATAACAAGCAAGGTGACAGTAAATGTGGTACAGAATGATGCCCTCACCATAGGCTGATAAATGTGGAAAAGTCTCTCTTGTAGAACAAAGCTGAAGGAATTGTGCTGGGATGTTTCTGAGCTTTGTTAATCATCTTGTTGTGGAGCCTTAAATGGGCCAGAAAAAGCGAGACAAACCGATACTTAATAGATGAACTAATTAATATTCACAGAAAGGGTAGCATCACAAAAAAGTGACATGAGAAAAACAACGAATTGCGATGCACCCTAAAGAGGCTGGGAAACATCGAAGGCTTGTCAATGTGTTTGACGTCTCACTCTGAATACATCTGCATACACTGTGAAAGTGGAGGGCAAACTGTAAGACCTTAAGCTGAATGTGTCTTCAGTGGATAAAATGTATAAGGTCTATGGAGATTTAAGTCAGAACTGCTGTCTTTATGAATGGTTTGATGGAGTGAGGTTAATGCAATCTCATTTAAATGAACTGAACCGACAAAAGGCATTGGCAACTGATTTATTTAACTTTCAGAAGACAATGGGGTGGCATTCTTGGGAGGAAATTCAACCCGAAGATTGAAGAGGGGATTGAGGTGGGAGTTGAGAGAGAGAAAACTTCAGAGAACATCCATCAGGATTGCAGAACAATGAATCCAATCACTCTGTATTAATGAGCCAATGCTTAAAATAGTTCCCGTTGTGAGGTGAAGTCAGGGGAAATGATCTTTGCAGGAGGGGAGAAGCTTCCTGATAAAAGTCTGGGCATAAATCATTTTGTGGAGTAGAAATAGCTAATCTTTTCTCCTTCAAACTCCCCACCTGCTCTGAACACTGCTGAATAGCGATCCTGGGGAAAAGCTATTCTTAACGCTGACTGGTGAATAGGTGACTTGCTGTATGTCTGCAAGGCCTCAGAGGGGCTGGCTCAAGATATATATGGCCACACAAAACACTGCACATGTGGGCAGCTCAATAATGGCCCTGAAAAGTTAGTGCATAAAGGTGTGGAGGTCTTTCCCAACAGTCACAGTCCAGATGGTTTATATGTTATGAAGCTGATTTGTAGTTTCACTGGAATGATGAAGGAAACTTTAGGTAGCAAAGCAGTGGCCTGGCATTAGATTAGGCATTGTCAACGTGTTTTTGCACATAAAACTTATAGAATATTAGAATGTTATTACTATTAATCGCTGTTATGGTATGCCAGAAAGTCTTCCACTTTGGATCTGTATATTGGATGAATTGCCATGAAAAAAGGCAGAACACTAGGTTACTAATGACAACATTAGTAGGATTGAGAAGATGTAGAAATCTTTGTATAAATAATTGCAACCACTAATATGAGTAATTATTTAATCAATTAAGCAATTATTGAGTCTATTTTCACAAGAAAATTGAAATTGACTGGTGGCATTAAACACCACTGGGCATGAAAATAAAAGAGAGGTTTGTAACAAGTCTGAAGACCCTATCACCTGCATTGAAGCTGCAAAAAGGTCTTTTTCTATGTTTTCCTTAACAAAACAGTGACTTACAACTTCAGGGTACAAACACACAAACTCACAACATCTAAAACGTTTAGATTTTACACGGAAATTTGTACCATTCTGTGGTCGCTGTTTTTGGTTACCATTGCAATGAGTCCCTGCTCCCATAAACACATAGATGTGTGGCCAGAGAAATACGCACACGTTCTGTTTTCAAGATCTAAAAAATCAACCTCATGTCACGTTGTCCTTGTGATGACAGACTGGGGTGAAACATCGATGAAATGCAATGCAATGGACCACAGACAAGCCCTAGTCAGCAAGTACCAATGACCTGCTATGGCCATGAGCAGCTTATTCAAGAAATAAAAATAAAAAAATTGATTCAAGAATTTAACTACTCTTGTGAAGTTGTCAAGATGTAACTCTCTACTGCATCAAACCTCTGTAATTGCACTGAGGTTCATACTGATCTCTTGAGAAAGTTAATCATATGTATGCCTAAAAGTTTGACTTAACTGTCTGACTTTGTCCCTAGCCCACCTGTTTGATGTTTCCCATACTAAGTAGGTGAGAATTTGTATGCTGTAACTTGCATACAAATAAACAGATCCAAGGCCTGCTTAGACCTTAGATCTCCCTACTGGGCCCAGCTGTGATTATTTGCCCTTTTCTCACCTGCTCTTTGCATGTTTTATCCCTCATTTTCAGCCTGAATAATATACTACCATCTTCTTCCATATGCTTTATCCAAACACACAATGAAATTATGTCTGGACATTTAGCATTAATAGTAAAACATACCAATCACCTCATGTACTTTTAACGTGTTACTCAACATCTGTTATTTTTTGCTGCAGCTTCAGATGACACAGAGCTTCTCTACTCGTGTGTGGTAGCAGCAGGTCATGGGCACTGATAAAAGAGGGCGCTGAAGGGCAGAAAATGTGCAGGGGGCAACAGATGCCCCTGGTCACATGAGGTCCCCATGGGATGCAAGCTAAACAAACCTGCCAACAAACACGGTGTGCAAACACCTGCTAACATCATACTGCAGATGCACACATTTATTTATTATCTATACACACAAACAGTCAATGTATTGGGTACAATATCTTAAACTCCCTGCTGCAAGGCATTACTCCTATTCTTGTATAATGTGTATAATGTGTTATTGAGTTTATGAGTTATTTGTTAGCTACCCTGCATGTGTTGTACTTGATAGTTATTAAAAATATAGCAAAACAAACTGCCATATTGCGCACACAAAGAGCAACTGGGATGATTAAGCTTGTCTTATGCTGTTTTCACTTAGTGTACATACATTACCCAGAGGATGCCTAAGTGAGTCAGACCACACATTAACTGAACTTTACCCTGCCAGCTGTATAATGTGCATTTAAATCCATGTATAAAAAGACAAGGCACATTGAGCCAGTCAGCAAAATTAGAAGAACATCCAAGGGTGAGAACAAAGGGTCATTTCCAGATGCCAAAGGTTTAACCAGAGAGGAGGACACCAAAGTTCAAAGAACAGCATGGGCCAGGTCGATCAATGCATAAATAATGATTAAGCCACACATTATGAAGAAAACACAGCAAAAGAATCTTTGGAAAGGGGCAGTTTTGGTGATTAGAGGAATCACCTGTCAGTCACAGACCATTATAAGGTGATTTCTACCATTTACAAAGAGGCAACACATCAAGTTCCAGAGAATATTTTATAGCTAGCAGTTGCATGTTGGTAGACGTTTTTGTATGGGAAACATGAGAATAATATGGAAAAGGTCAATGTTGTCCCCAAAATGCAAAACTGGCAGTGCTTTCCCACAGGATGCTGATAAGTCTGAAGCTCCTGTAGCTTGTCTGCAAGCCCAAAGCTTGATGCTTGTCAAGATTCTATTCTCTATTCTTAATCAATTTAATGTTATTTATATACTGCATTTTACAATCAGGATTGTCTCAAGACGCTTTACAAACCCTTTTAACATGAAGAAACCTTGAGCAGGACCTGACTCATAAGGAGAACCTTCCTGCTGATAGCCGGCCACGTAGAGGAGGAGAAGAAGAGAGAGACAGAAAGGATGAAGGAGAGAGAGAGGAACAAACATGCACAGACATGCTGCTTTACAAATGAAAAACTGAGCTCTCAGGAGAAAGTTTTCAATGTTATTACAAACTAGTAAGCCTATATCTGGAACTACAGAAATATTAAAGTGACATAATTTTTTTTAAATTTAAATTTTCATCCTGTTATCAGTAGACCACACAAGGTGAACGCAATTATGTTTTTTTCAAAATAACGCTGTGGGTCAGCATTACTGCTCTTTGTTAAGACAGAGCACGTATTGCTACAATAGGAGCATTACACTATGATAGCATATGTTGGTATGTTTCAGAAAGTGAAGGTTATCTCGGCGGCATTGTGGTGCAGTGGTTAGCACTGTCATCTCACAGGAAGAAGGTTCCTGGATAGAACCTTCTGGCCATCCAGGACATTTATGTGTGAAGTTTGTTATGCCCGCTTGTCCCCTTGTGCAAGACAGGCAGGCGAGAGGCGGGCTACATCCTGGACAGGTCATCAGTCAATCACCAGAGCTAACACAGATAGACAAACAACCACTTACACTTGCACTCACACTTACAGCCAATTAACCAGACACGAAGAACGTGCAAACTCCACACAGAAAGGCCACAGTCAGACTGAAACAAAGGACAGTGCTAACCACTGCACCATCACAGTGCACAACTCTAAATTGTCTGTAGGTGTGAGTGTGACTGGTTGTTTGTCTCTGTCTATGTGATAGACTGGAAACCTGCCAGTCCGGCTGACAGCTGGGATAGGCCCAGCCCCCTTTGTGACCCTGCTGTACAGGCCAAGGCAGGTTGAGAAAATACATGGATTAAAGAGGTCTTTCTGAAACAGTGTAAAACTTAAATTAAGGATGACCCGAATATTCGGTAACCGAATATATTCGGCTGAATATTGGAAAAAAGGCGTGAGTTAAAAGCAATGCTGAATGGTGACGTAATCACGCAATGTACAGAGATGCTGTGACCTGCTGCGAATTAACATGTCGGTGGTGTGGAGGAGAGCGATATCAGAATTTTTGCAATGAACATTCAGCCAAATTATCTAGAAGGGGTTTCTCCGCATGGAGCTTAAGGACAACTACATTAATTTGTCACTTTTACGTGTTTGGTTTTTACGCCAAACACCCCAAACAGCATGCTGAGTATGAGAGAGAGAAACGGCTGCAGCAGTTAAAAGGAAAGCTGATCACAGGACGCCCTATCGGTCCGTGTCAGATGTCTTTGTAAACTTATTTTACTAGGAATCCTGTGCAGCTATTTAGTTTTCTGAGTCAAGTGTAGGCAGCAGTGTTAGAGGCAGTGTTCTTTGTGAATAAATGAAGTGGCACTTTACCATCTGTTGATTTGATTATACACTACCGTCCAAAAGTTTAGGGTCATCCTGTGTAGGTTCATAGCTTCTCTGATCAGCACAGCAGTTTTTAACATAACTTCACAAGGGTTTTCTAATCATCAATTAGCTGTTTAAATTAACTAACTTTTGAACATTGGTGTATACAGTGATAAGGTGTTGTCATAACACCATGTCAGAAGACATGCCACCTTAAAACTATAGTGACACTGCTGTCTCAGTGTTGATGACGCACACCTGCACACCTGCACACCTGCCTAAAAAAACAAGGACTCCTGGTGCAGCACACATCATGGAGCTCTGTGATCATTGTGTTCATTTTAGGGACAGAATCCATGTTGGTTGCAATGAAGCAGCTGGAAAACTTTGGCCTGTGTGAAAAACAGGTTAAATATGTCTGCAAAAGCAGCTGCCATACTGCATGGTGCATTTTTTTTCTCTGTAGTACATTGATGAGGTTTTTGACTCCAGCTTAGAATCCAGCCAGTTCAACTGGCAGTTAGTGTGCAACTAATTTTCCTACTTTTTGTCTGGTAAATGAGTTGCAGACTTTGCCATGTGCTTCTGATGCTGGCAGTGTTGTAGTGGCCTTTCTGATGAAACTTGTGCCAGGCCATTTTGTAATCAAGGAGCTTTATTTTTCAGGGTACTGTTTATAGTACACCGTTTTTTGTAAGGCAGCTGCTGATGTAAATAATATGTAATATGCACATATGCCTTACTGCTTGGCAGTTTATTTATAACATAGTTTTTTTTGTCTACAGCAACTGAAAATATTTAATTGCTTTTTCACAACACAATACTTTTACAATACCATCCATTTCTGCTTCAACCACTGGCTTTGAAATACGTTGGGTTTGGACACTGCAGGAAATGGATTATAGTGGTGGGAACCAATCGCAACATCCAGGGATGGGAAATAAAGCCAAAGTGCCCTCCCCCCTTGTAGCATCAAGGGCTAGCTCCATAAGAGAGTCAATCCCCACAGACTCCCATGTTATAGTAGCCAACTTTAAAGTAGCAGTAATAAACATGTTTACTGGAACAGAAAGTTGAGTTTGCTAAGACTGCCATCATTGTGCCTGTCACAAAGTGCTCCATGGTGACCTGCCTGAATGACTATCAACCCATAGCCCTAACCCCAGGAGTCATGAAGTGCCTCGAAAGGCTGGTCATGGCCCTCATCAAAGACTTCATCGACATCACTGTGGATGCCCACCAGTACGCCTACAAGAAAAAAAAAACTCTGGATGATGCCATTAGTGGTTCACACAGCCCTCACCGACTTGGAGAGCAGAACTCCTACGACCGTCTTCTCCTCCTGGACTTCTCCTCGGCCTTCAATACTATCACCCCACAGACCCTGGTACCCACAATGGACAAATTGGTCCTGGATTTCCTGACCAACAGACCTCAGACAGGATTCACAACACCATCTCCTCCTCCATCACCCTCAGCAATGGTTCAACTCGGCTGCGTGCTGAGCCCCTTCCTGTTCACTCTGCGGACGTACGACTGCTCGGCGAACAGCTGTCACATAGTGAGGTTCATGGACGACACAGAAGTAGTGGGATGCATCACTGACAATAATGAGTCAAAACACAGAGAGGAGGTGGAACGCCAGGTAAAGCGGTGCAGAGGAAACAACTTCTGCATCATCGGTGGTAGACTTTAGAAGGGCCCTCGGAGGAGGAGCAGCTGTGAAAGTCTGTTAAATTGTCTATACTTTGTTCCTACTGTCTACATTGTATATTTTATTTTATATTTCATATTTTACTGCATTTTTATACTGTGCTCTTCTTTTGTGGCTTTTAAACTGAGAACTGAGTCCTAATTTCTTACCATAAATATGTAAATGTGAGCTGGTATGACTAAAAGTTCCTTGAATCCTTGAATCTTATTTTGTACACCTGTACACGGGGTAAATGTTATATAATTTGTTTCAATTAAGACCTAACACTTTGCATAATTATATGGTGTTGGCTTGTAGCACAAGCTGCCCATCCCAGCCTTCATAACATTTACCTGGACTTTGCCAACAGGATACCTCTGACACCTTTAGAAAGCTATAGCTGACATGACAAACAGTTCATTATTCATGTATATGGTCTATGAGGGGTAACTACACAATCACACAATCATGTGTGACCATTTTAATGGTTAGTGGACTACAGTGACCAACAGGGAACACAGTTTCTGTGCTGTAGTAGTAAAAATGATGTGGAGAGTGAAGGCTGATGGGAAACCCTGAAGATCCTGGTCTAATGTTCTCTCTGTCTCATATTATCAGTTCCTCTTCCACACGCTTCCCTGTGACGGCTGTCTTTATTTATCTCTTTTCTCACCCCCCCCCCCCCCCCACTTCATTCTTCTCTTCTCTCACTCTCTTTCTTTTTGCGGAGCTGATGGCAGCGGCTGGGTTGTGATCCAATCACAGGCTAGCTGCAGCAATCACCGCCTGCTGATTGGTTTTATAATCCTTACTGAGGATCTCAGATGGGAGAGAATCAGCTGGCCGAGAAGTGCTGCTCTGAAAGCTGTCATGCACCCACACATGGTTGTGCGTCAAAACACACACACACAGACACACACATACACACTGGGTTACTCTCTCTCTCTCTGCAACTGTATCCCACTTCTCAACATCACATCATTGCTTTCATTCTGTCTACAAAAGTTCTCTATGAATGTGTGGATGCATGTGTACATAGGTGTGTGTGTGTGTGTGTGTGTGTAGGTCTAAAGCAATGATTGAACATCAAAGTGGAAAAAAGGTATTCACTCAGCTCAAGTTATCTAAAAGTTGTATTGATCTTGTGTGTGTGTGTGTCAGATTTCAATGACATTTGTGTATATGTACGATAATAACATATGCAGCATTATACTTCACAATATGATGCAAGATTGCATCCTTGCCTTGCAACACCTCACTATGGCACAGAAAGGACAGGATGAATTGAAAGTGAAAGCATAAACACTACAGCCCAAACTCCCAGACCAATAAGCTCAGCTTTAACTCTCAAATTTATACATCCTGAGAAGAAAAGCTAATCTTCAAGGCACAATATCACACCTAAACCCCCATATGCTCACAACTAACAGCACAGGATGGATTTGCCTTCTAGCTTGGATAACAATATGAGAAGAGAAAATGTAATTACTCATCACACACAGGTGCTGTTCATAAAAAAGAGAGACAACCCAGTAACTCATGCATAAACACACATACATATACTGTATATGCATGGGTACAAAAAAGACCAGATCCAAATCCGGCTTTATTACCACGATCTCACAACAGGTTCTCTATAATAATATCATTTAAGTATCGTGCTTATAGGTCATGTAATATGATCTGGCTGTGTATTGCATCTAATATCCTGTGTTCGCTGTTCTGCATCACATGCTTTGGATCTAACTTTCTGCATTGTTCAGCATGTTGCATCAGCGTGTAACTAACCGTGCATGTCCTATTTCCCGTGTCCTTGTCCTACATCTGTGACGTTCTATCAGGATAAATATGACTTCTCCCACTGTGCACCTTCCTGGCTGTCTATCAGAACTTACTGTACAGGTATTACTTTGAAGTATTCATGGTGGAAGCAGAAGTCATGCTGTGAAATAATCCTATAATAGCTGGCTAATGTAACACACACTTTATAATGGATGCAGGCAGGATGTATTATGAGAGGAATTATACCATCTATTTTATAGTGCCTTATATTTAATCCAGTACATGTTTTTTTGGAGGATACCCTAACCCTTACTGGTTTCGTTGCTGTATAGACCTATTTAACATAAGGTGGTGCTTGTGATCAAAGATACATTATTATTATTAATACATAAAGGTCAACTGTGTAATAGCATCCATCCACCTCCATGTGTGTGTGTAGTAAAAAAGCCACAGGGAGAAATAAATGATGGTCCTTTTACAAATCATTTTAAGGATAATAATTTTTTAGTCAAACATCATTTATTCACAGCTTACTTGAGCTTCATCACCATGCCACACCAGCTACACCAGTTTATATGCTGGGATTTTCGACTGCTAACATGCTATGCTCAGTTACTCGGATTTATTATCATATACTCTCTCACACACGCAATTTCTCAAAAACATTCCTTAACAATAATAAAAAATATATTTTTTGTACTCTATGCAAGACACTTCAGAAAGGCATCACACATCGTATGTACCGGTAGCTGTAAATCAAAGCCAGAATTCCTGAAAATTCTGGGACACACATGCACACATGCTGCTGGTTCCACAGCTTTGCCTTTAGCTAAGTGTGTGTGTGTGTGTGTGTGTTCACTGGGGTGAAACAGAGCCACTGGGAGCATCATTCATTCTGGCCTAGAGGATGAAATAGACTACGAATCCAGGACCTCTCTCTCACTCTATAACACATATAGGCACCCGCACACACAAACACACCGTCCCCCATGAGGTCAGCAGGATAAGCTGGTTGGAGGAAGGCTTGTAGCCTTCACTTCCTGTCGATGACAACATGGGTTGGTAGCCGTTTCGCTCCGCTGACTTTAAATCACACTCTCTCTCTCTCTCTCTGTCTTTTTGTTCCTTTTCCTTCTCCAAAAATATAATTCATATAAGATGAACCTTTAAGGGTTTCTTTGGCAAAATTGATAAGTTGGCAAATACATAAAAAATAATCATAATAATATGTGTAGTATATAATAAGATGCTAGACAAGAGAATGTTGTCTGTGTTCTGTCTCTTAGCTCTCTTCTACAGTTAACTTCCTGGACTGATGTTTTTTTCTCTTTTGTTAAATTTCTTATTATCTTGCATCTTATTATGTGTGTTCACCTGCCTGTCCACACCTTATTTGTCAAGAAGGTATCCTTTCCTACTCACTATTTGTCTTACTGTTTTGTCAAAATCCACACAAGGAAAATGTAACATGAGGTCAATATTTCAGTGCTTAAAAAAAGTATTTCTCTGGCTTCATGTCTATGTTAACAGACTTGGGGACAATTGTAGCTGAAAATGGTGACTGTGGAATGGAACTGCTTTCTTGTAACCTGTGTCTATTGTGATAGGGGTGGAGCGGGTGGACAACATCAAGTTCCTGGTCCTCCACATCACATCTGACCTCACTTGGTCCATGCACACATCTCACCTAGTGAAGAAGGTTCTTCACTTACAAAGGCTCTTCTTCCTCAGGAAGCTTAAAAAGACTGGACTCTCTCCTCAGCTTCTTACAAACTTCTACAGAGCCTCAAGAGAAAGCATCCTCTGTCTGAGTGCAACAGTGTGGTACGGGAAGACAGGAAAGACTTGGCCTGGATGGTGAAAATGACACAGGAGATTGTGGGGCATCCTCCCCCACAGCTGGACTCTATATATGACAAAGGAGGGCTGGTCGTATAGCTACAGACCCCACCCACCAACTTGTACCTCTTTCCTCTGGAAATCAAAACCCACACCAACAGAGTAAGACACAGCCTCTTCCCCAGAGCTTTGAACTCCATCACCCCATCTCCTCACACACACCCCACCCATCCAAAGAATGAGCATCAAACCCCTGCAGACAGACTGCACTGCGCTTTAGGACATCACACTGCAATTTGTACAATATATTCATACCAAGATGTGATTGCACTGTTACTCTTTAATTCTCTTATTCTATCTCTATCTTGACCTAAACCTTTACCCTTTTTGTGTATCCCATGTACACCTAATCCTAATCCAATTTTTAATGCCAAACTCCAACTGCAAACAACAAGGAAACCTAAAACTGAACAGTGGGTGACAACCATCTTGTAATAATATGTTCTGTGCACATGATGTAACAATGTGTTGCATGCAGGACAATATGTTTATAAGGGTTTGAATAAACAGAACCCTGTGTCATATCTGGAAGAGGAATTGTCAATAAATTGTGAGGACATGTCTAAATCCTGTGAGAACCAATTTAAAAAAAGAACACAGTGGACAGATCCCTAGTACAAAGTCTTTCACAACTCTGCAATTGTAAAGAATACAATACAATTAAGAGAAAGATTTTCAAAGACTGGCAAGAAAAACTGGATGAGAGTAACTTTTAAACAGGGATGTAAGTTTACTTTTGTTTCCTTATAGTCTACTGGTCTCTCTGTCTCCTGTTCACTTCTCGCTTGACTCTGACAAAGGGGACAATCGTCCTCACTGTGTCCTTTACTCCTTCTGGCAAAACATTTTACTGTTGCACACTGGTGTAAAACTTTTTTTTTGTTGAATGACGTGTGGTCTTTTTACTCACTATTTGTATTGCATCTTCTTGGATCACAATTATTTGTATTTGTATGTTTAGTCAAAATTCCTCATTCCTGTAACCATTTTTGGGGTCAACTGTGTCCATGGTAAGCTTTTTCATAAAAAATAAATTAAACATGGGTGGGCTAGGTTTTGTTGAGTGCAGGTAGTGGTAGCCTTAACGTGTCAGTAGTGGCAAGAGTAACAGTTGGAATGATTTGTGTTCCTGAAAGTATTTATATGATAATAAAAAATCAACCTTGTAGTATACGGTTTCTAATGCTGTTTTTCAATTCATGATTTGGGATAAGTAGTAACTATTAATAATGTAGAGAAACAATAAATCCAGGCATCAGAACTGTGCGATTTTATGACAAAATTACAATATTTTTGAATAAATCATGTTTTTGTGTAATAGAAAAAGACATGTCCAGGGTAAAAACAATCCCAGAGAAGCCTGAGGATGAAATAAAATCACTTGACACAGTCTGACTCTGTCTGTGGAGCTTCTTCTGCCAGCCAGGACTAGAATATTCACACAATATTTTATTCATCTTGCATAGGTTTTTATTTGACTTATGATGAGTGACCAGGCACGGCTTGACTGTCTTAGTCAAGGACACTTTGACAGGAAAACCTTCTGTTAACAGAACTATGTAGTCTGTAGGGATTTACTGCCAGCAAGTGTGTGTGTGATTGTGTGAGTTATGTGTACCATCCATCTGTGGTACTACAACGTACACACACACTCACATATACACAGTGGTGAATAACCTAATAGATGGGCATTTAATGTCCACACACACATACAAGAACTAATAGATGTGACTTCTCCGTGAGGTAGAGGAATATATTCAGACACCCGGCCATCAGCAGGCTCAATCAATAATTTATAAGGTGTCTGAATAGACATAAGAACACAGGGGAAAAGGTCTGCACCCCAACACAAAACTTTCAACACAAACGTTAATAGACAAACCAGCAAGTGTTGTTTCAAGTGAAGCGCTTTCCCTGCTTTTATGTGATTTCACTCTAAGTGACGCTCATTAAAAGACCTCTGAGCTATTTTCTACTTGTCCCACACACTGATTTCTATTTTTAGAATTGTTTGTTGTTTAAAGCAAAAAAGCATGACAGAAGAGACAAGTGCTACAGCGTTTAGTTCTGTAGTCCAGCAAAAAAGAAAAAGGATGATATATTCGTACAGTATTAAATAAAGTATTAGAAATGTGTTTTCTACCACGGTAGAATGGTTGTTCAACAACCATAAGGTTGGTGATGTGATCCCCTGTCCCGACTGCAAGCCACAGTGTCCCTAGGCAAGACACTTAGCCCTATGTTGCTTCAGATAGGTGGAGGAGGTGAAAAAAAACACTCAATGAGTATACAGCTATAGCATGGATAAAATCATAACTTCCTTTGTTGCATTATTACCTAAACAGTCATCTTATCAACCTTCCTTATTACTAGTTCTTGTTGTTATACCTTCTTTATTACTATATTATTTTTTATCTTGCTGTAAATAATGTTTATACTGGTAAATTTTTACCGTTAAAGGTATATTTTTTAAGTACATTTGAGTGCCTGTATTTTGCTGCTGTTGTATTTTGTCTCAAAGTGCTTCACAGAGACCTAGAGTCTGAACTGACTTTAGTGCAACAGTGGCAAGGAAAACTCCATTTTAACAGGAAGAAACCTTGAACAGGACTCCTATTAGACATTTTGAATGATATGACATAATTCTATGCTGATATATCAGTGCTATCCACAGTACAAAGTGTACTGAGCAAACAACACTTAGTTAAAAAGCTACAACTATCATCAACATTCATTCATACATACATATAAAATGAATGAATAAATAGCCACATTCCCACTGTTGGTTAGTGTTCAATAAGTTTTTTTAAAGCAGTGTGTGTGTGTGTGTGAGAGAGAGAGAGAGAGAGAGAGCTTTTCTTTGTCAAAAGCAATCATGATAACACATGTTCACTGCAACACCTTTGTAACTGGGACCTGTCTAATGTATGTGATAAATAGACTTAACTGACAACTTAAAATTCTCCCCTTAGTAGCTAAAGGCCTGTCTAAAGTTAGAAAGGCGCTGACGATGTAAATTGTGCACCCAATGGGTAGGACTGTCTTCTAATGGTATACGGCATTTGTCTCTGACTGTACACCAGTGCGAATATGTTCCCCTATAGTCTGTTTATAGGTGCTATATATCACAAGGCATTCAGTGGTAATCACCAATGATGCTGCGATCCCAACCCATTTAGGTCACGACTCTACAGCCGTGCCAGTTAAACTGAGCTATAGTCATTATGTCTTTGGGGTCTTTGGGTGTGTGTGTGTGTGCATGTGTGTGGAAAAAAAGAAAAAGGTATGTGTATGTGTCTTACTCAGCATTATCACTCCATTACAGGTGCAGGGTTTTTTTCAGACAGGCCCTTTTCTTTTGTGCAGTTGTTATGCATGTGTCTGCATGTGTGTGTTTGTGTGTACAATGCTATTTGCACAATTGCAAACACAGCATTTCACTCTTCTAATACATACAGCGGCCTCCCCTGACAAGTGCATTCAATCATGCTAATTTTTTACAAATACAGCACAATTCAACCAGCACGGACAAAACTGTGAGTTTACCTCCATAAGCGGTTGTGAAAGTTGGTGAGTTACATACAAGTTACAGGTTGAGTTACCTAGAACTGTGAAGGATAAGATCCAGCATAACCTGTCTACTACCTTTTTTGACAATGCATGTAAATACATGTTTTTATACTTTTTGACAGTACATCTTTTTATATTTTTTTGTATATCTGCTTTATTTGTGTGTTATTTTTTTCTTGAATATCTTGTTTTTTTAATGTATGTATTGTTTTTGATTTTTAGAAGTGTGATAACAGAGTGTGAATGATGTGAGCATTATGATGAATGGACAACGTTATTTTGCATTTATGTATGCTGAAGGTGTATGATGAAAGTGACAATAAACTACTACTATACTATACAATACTGCTTAGTCCAGCAGCACTGGAGCAGACTGATGGCTTCTACAACAACATCACTGAGCTTCTTTGTCTTGGGAAAAATGTACTACTCTGCGTGCAGAATCAAGCAAAGACCACTGACACTCTGCCTGCCAGAGTCTGATCCATGGACATGGCTGTAGCTACTACTGAGGTCCTGCTGAAATACCATTGTGCATATTTGTATTAGTAAGCTTAGTTTTTCCGACTTCAGTAAAACCCTGACTACAGCCTTGGCACAACAATGTAGGGGAAATGTCTTATAATTGTTGTCTATTTTTCCCACTGACATGTGTGGAACTGTGGCCCAAGAAGCTGACACATTGGTTGTTTGGAGTTTTTTAATTCATTTTTTTAAAAAATATTTTGCTTAGATATTAGCCTCCTGTGTAGCTGTGTGCACCATTTTTCCTCTGGTCTCCCTTATCTTTGTGTTTTCTGCGTTTAGTCGAGAAATCATGCTTGAGATTATTTTCCTTTCAGACAGCAAAAATTTCTTTGCACAAGGCAGCTTTTTTTCCACAGAACTCCTTAAAGTATACTGCTCTGTCCAACTTTGAAACTGTGCTCACCATCCACTACAAGTTTTAGTTTGAAACACCTTTATTGTTCACAGCTGTATGTCAATTAAAGCTCTGAGCTGCACTCTCTCACCAACGTGTAGTTGTTGGCTCTCGTTTGATCAAGAAATAAACATAAACAGGACTTTGCACACATGCCCCCACTCACATACACACAAACACACATATTTGAAACCCCTTTCACACCATTCTTTTATATCAGTCACAACACAGGAAGACCAATTTATGGTGCTCAACTGTTTTATTTCTTTGCATTCTGCATGGAAAGGTAAACTGGGCCTTTTTTTGAAACTTAAATGATTTTGTTTTGTCTCTATCTGGTGGTTCAAAGGGGTTAGCAAACCAAAAATGTATTTGATGTGTTTGATGGCTAAAGCTCAGGTCTATTAGGTATATTTGGGGAACTCATTAAAACATGTCAGGACTAGAGTATATCAACGATTTGTGTTTATAATGGGAGTCAATGGGCCCAAATGGGTCAGAAAAGGTCTAAGTGTAGGTCAAAAAGGGCCCCAAGGGTTACATTTATATGAAAAATGAAAATCTTACATTTACAAAAAAAAAGATTTGGGCCGGACCATATATGTTCTGGACATCATGGTTCGGGCCAGATGGGACGATGCAGAGGGCCGGATTTGACCCGCAGGCCTTGAGCTTGACACGTGTATTAAAGGATGTGGCAATGTTTAGCTGATTAATTATCACACCACCAAAGTGATAATTAATCATGTTAGCTCAGTGGTACCACACTCTGTGCACTTGTGCATTTGATGATTTACACAACATACAGATACATACGCAGATAATCTGATAGTTTAGTTATCACTTTGACTATTACTGTTTACTGTTTCACCTTTTGACTTTGTTGTTTGTCTTTGAAAACATATTTACTACAAAAAACACTAAAACAAAGAGGCTCTGGGCTCAATAGTTCATGGACAGAGTGTTTTCTATGAGGAGATTAATAAAAGCCTTTTCAAGAGAGCTGAAGAATGTCTGACTTTATTGTGTGTGTGTGTGTGTGTGTGTGTGTGTGTGTGTGTGTCTTCGTTCTCTCCTTGAGGTCTTCAGTCTATTAAAAGTCAGGAGTGCCAGAAGTGAACAAACAGCATTATGCACACACTGATAGAGCTTATACTGGCACACACAGACACACACAGATGTGAAGCCACAGCGCATCCCCAGGGCACTCAAAGTGATAGGTGAGCTTGAAAGTTGGTCTGCTTTATAAACTGTGTAAACCAAAATATATTCAGCGCCGAGACCTTCTCATCTGGTCAATAAAGATGAGAGGAGCTTCACAGCACAGGGTGACTATAAAGAGGAGGAATTATACTAACATTTCACTTCTCCTGTGGAGAACTGAAGGCAGCAACAGAGGAAGCTTTTCCAAAACATTGTCTGTACTATGTGTGGAGGTATACAAGGCAAAAAAAAAAAAAAAAAAAAAAAAAAAACACGCTGTAAGTGTTACAGTAGTTACCATGCCCATATATTGGAGTACAATATATTTTCCAGAGATGGCAAAAAACATACTAGGTGTGATGTATGGCTCTAGGTATAATCTATCTAATGACAGATTGGAATATGGGCTCTACTGGAGGTATCACTGATTGCTTTACATTATTGATTACATTACATTGTCTGTATTGTAAACATCATCCAGAAGTACTGAAAAGTGAAAGTCTGGCTGTGTCGATGAAGAGCTTTGACAACATTGGACACTAAACTGGCACATCTGTCATATGGCACTGTGGATCTATGGGTGAAGAGTCAAATAATTACCAGCCTTGGACAACAATCCACTGGGGAGACCCCTACCAAATAATGACATCAAACAAAAAATTAACTCATTTTCTTTTGTTTGCAATGCCATTAAAAAAGAATGACACCTGCAATGAGTGCAGACAGGCAGGTTTCTATTGGCACTGCTGTACTTTAAAGTTCGTTGGCCCTCAGGGGCCCTGATTGGCCTAAGGCTGAAGCAGTAGCTTCCTTTGCCTAGAGAAAATAAAAATAATGTTCTGCTCCCATATAGATTTTCTCCTCTATTCCATTTACTTTTAACTGTAGAAATTCCAGACATAAACAGATGAAATTACAATACATTTTTGCACAGACAGCATACTATAGACTTATTATTATGATTTGAAGGAAGACAATACAGTAATAATAGGATATCAATGGAAATACATAACATGATATTTCCCCAATTGATTAACTGTGCAAGAACAAACGTTTTTGAATTCTTTATGAACAAAAAGGGAAATTATATACCATAGAAATAAATATGCATGGCAATTTGTATACATTTCATTGATCTCGTTCATTAAGTTTCATTTTAAGGTTTTGTAAGAAAGGGTATTTTAATACCTCTTTTTATTATTACACATATCAATGTAACAGGACTATAAGTGATGAAAGATTTGTGTACTATTACTTATTATGGTGATCGTGTCATTGACAATATGTATACTGCACAGTTAGAGGGGTTTGAGTGACATTTGATCATTTCACCTCCAGCTTTAAAAATTCTATGAAATATACACACAGTGTCTTCCTCTGATACATTGATGGTGGGTACAGTATATGTGGTATGGCTGTCACATGTAGGTCCATGAATTTTACTAACCTTTAAATAAAGTGAGAATGAAAGCCATTCGAGGAAGTTCAGCTTGGCTACATACTTACATATACAGTACAGTATACAACTGTAATGTAATGGAAATCCACCAGCACTATTTTTATACATGCACTATACATACTGCATGTATGCATGACATAAGAATCAAATAGGGTAAACACATGAATGCATGAATTTACACCTTAGAGACAGGGAGGTCTTGCAGTGACGTGTAATCTTGTATGTTCTGATTACAAACTTTGGCCTTGGTAGTTTAAAGCCAGTGATTTCACAATCCAGGTGTTTTGACAGGCAAAGAACCAACTTTTGAGCCAGGAAATCATGATCGATGCAGTGGTGCATGAACAATGCAAACCGTCTCCTTGTACTGCAGTCCTTTAGAAATGGTCAGATGTAGCTTGTTGGCTCCTAAGATGGTTCTTAGAAGGTTTGCAATCTGAATTAGCACCTAGCATAGACCCAGACCAAATGACTAGTTCACCTAGTGGATAGTGAACTCATTATCTGGGCTTGTTTTGTTGAACTTTTTCATCACCCACAGCAGCGTTCTATCTTTCAAGAAACTAATAAAAATACTTTTATATGTGACAAACATACATAGTCTATATGCACACTGCAAAAAACCACATACACATAAATCAAGTTACCTGATGTAACGATCCAAAGGTCTCTCTCCCTTTCATCTAACACAGCTCTCTCTTCTAGCACAATGAGTCTTTTAATTATCACTTCAAAGACGTGGAGCTAACAACACTTATTGTACGTGTTACAAGGTCGTCTATAGTGGGTGAAAATCCTCTCTGTACTGCAGGTTCAGTTCAGTGCAAAAACAAACAGCAACAACAACATTAAAAAAAACTTTCTGATGCCCGGGAAAATGTAAAATAAATGTGTTGGAATCTGTTGGAATTTCCCTAGGACAGCGCTAGTCAGTGTCTGATTAGGTAAGCCACACCTGGAAAGGTCTAGAAAAACCACAGTGAGGATGTGGCTTAGTCTACATAGACAGCTTATTATATGGTGATTTCTATTTGTTTACAGAATAGCTTAAACTTGCATAAGTATCACCTTTGAGAAAAAGAAACCAGGGAGTCTGAGAAGTGTGTTCCCCCCTGTAGCTGGGCCCACCCTTTGGTCACCCTTTCTAAAGAAAACAGGAACCACCATCCAAGCCTGCCAGACCAGAAGCACTACCCTTGATGTCAGTGTGCAGCTGCTGCCTAACAGGGCTTACATATGATCATTACTGGTGTTGCCCCTGAGGAGCAACATGAGCATAGAGGTGTCTAGAAGAACACAATCCTCTGTATGAATTGGGATAATACTTAAGCAGCATTTGATATTCAGTCTATTTTTTGATTTAACTTCATCACATTTTCACATCTTTTCTGTTTACATGCAATTTATTTTATGCTTTCATTCATCAACCCTCACAGACTTGTTAGATGAGATTCACAGGAACAAAGGTTTAAGCAATAACAACTTGTGAAAATATCATCTAGACAATGCATGGTATTGCACTTTTGTTTCAATAGAGAGAAACAGTATTTTGGTTAATCTTGAGTGAATTGACAATAAAAGTCTGCAGATTGAATTATTTCCCTTAAATATTAGCTATCAGTTAGCCATAGCATTAGTTAGCTTCTCTCATTTGCATGAAGACAATTATTTCAGTGGGGTTAGTCATATGTCCAACAAGTAATTATTCTAACGTAATTAAATTTGTGTCTGCAGACTATGCAAACTACGTTTCTTTAATCTGTCAGGCAACTTTTTAAATGAAAGAAGACGAGTGGCTTTGTTTCAGTTTCCCATGTTGACAGCTAATCTACTGTCAAAAGAAGAAAGGTATGCAATACATCTGAAATCCTGTCTGACTTTTGGCTATAGCTGTAGAGGAATTCACTTTAGAACCCTATAAAGCCTCAGGAATATTCATATATTATTCCATAACTGTATTGTATAATATGTTCAACATGAAGATAGACTGGAACAACACATGAATGTTACATAAACTCTTATATAGTTTATAGATGTTCTTATATAGATGTTCTTTATTTAGAAGCTCTGGGCGATTCCTGGGCAAATTGTATTCACAAAAATAATATGGTTAATGGTTATGAACACTTTTAGAATAATCAAATGTATTAAGCACCGTTGATATTTCCCTGATAATCTTCTTCATATCCTTAAATCTATGAGTAAATAGTAATGACATTGTAGCAATGACAGGATGATGAAAAGGATGCAGCAGCTACAGTAGTCTCAAATAGTTCTAAACTCATTTGATAAGACAACAAACATCAGACAAGGGGATTAAAAAATACATTTGATTCACATGACATTTGCTGCAAGGATTACAGAGGAAAAGTATCTTTAAAAGCAAAGAAATCAAACACTACGAGCAAATGAGTTAAGGCCTTTAGACTTAATGCAGTAAATCTGCTGCCAGAGATGCCTTCGCACAAAAATATAATGGAATGTAATGTCGGTACTTACAGTGATGAACACACAAGTCAAACACACACATGGCCTTAATGTAAAAGTATGGTAGGCAGAGAAAAACGAGAAAAAAGAGAAGGATAACGGCACATCAACAGAATAAATACTCTGATAAATCACACTGGAGACAGAGAGCTGTCCCCATAGTCGAATAAATTTATCCCATCCTATTATTCCCCCCTGGATCTCCCACCACAGGAGACATAAAGAGGGTGTGCGAGTGTGTTACTGAGAGAGAGAGAGAGAAAGAGTGATGATGAAGATGACCCTGGCACTGACTCATACTGCTACATAAGGCACGTGCACGCACGAGGCATCCATGACACTACGACACAAAATATTCCCTTGACACACCTTCACATACACACATCAGGTAATTGGGGCCCCCCTGGGGCCGATCTCTTGGCTTGGGTGCCAAGGGCGTGCGTTCCTCACAGAGCAGCAGATAAATCAACTATTAATAAGCCAGCAAGCGTGGAGGTTCTATTTACGACTGCTCTCTCTCCACAAGGCCAGTGTCAGTAGTGGTCTTACACACACATACACACACACTTTCACACACATGCCACCCCTAAGATACCCCTGCCCATGTGACAGTATATCAATAGAAAAAAAACTTCTACTGTAATGTGAAATATTCAGCGTTTTTCATCACTGCCTGCTTTTTCCTATTAACCCATAATGGAGTAAGGTTCTCAGCTAAATCTGCTGCTCTGACACACACATACACAGTGGATATCAACCGTGTCAGGCTACATCGGTAGCCAGACCTCAAAACAGCATTGCACTGGAGAACAGTATTGATTCATCCACGGAAAGTCACCTTCCTCCTCACCCCATCCCGGCCGGTGCCTCCAGGGCCACGGTCATTCCACTCAGCCAATTTGTTTGGCTGTTGTTATTATTAGTGTTTCTCTGGTATAGCTCTTTGGTCTCGGGGCACGGACACAACGCTTTATGATGCCGCGCCTAATAAACATCATTGTGATTTTCCCAGGCTAGTAATTAACTGTGGGGCTAATTTGTCATAGTTAGTTAGAGTGTGGCACGGTGCCAGGAGAGGGCTGCCTGCAGGTACGGTGGCTGAGAAGGCCAGGAGTTTAATACACACACACAATTTAAAGCCACTGCTGTTTAATTACTGGTACTGGTCTACAGCATGGTAAGAGAGCAGAGGTCTTTCTATGGAACCTGGCTTGAACAACTCAATGAACATAATCATATTAGATGTTGACACATCTGACAGCCATGCAACAATACGGTTACACTACAGTTGTTTAAGCACTGTGTTTTTTTCTAAAATGTGTGTAAGTGTGTATGTGTCATGGTGAAAAGGGGGAAAGAGAAGTAGAAAATTATTTGCAAGGCAATTTAGGTTAAGCACGTTTTTTCACAAAACATCAATTAGGTTTAAAAAAACATGTAAGCATCATTTTTCCACAGCTATTTTATGAACCTCAGTCCTGCTTCCATGTGCTTTTAGACAGAAGAGTCTTTCTCCTTTTTAACCCTTCAAACAAACTGTACTTGTTCAGTCTTCTTCTAATTGTGCTGCCACATTAAAGGCTGTTCCATACTCCGCGAGACAAAGAGCGGAGAACGCGCTCCACGGGTGGTAAGAGATACAAAAAAAAGGTCTTTTCCGCACTGAGGTACCATACTGCGCGAGACGCATGTGTGCAGAACTCCTCATACGGCCCGCCCACTAAACTATAAGGAAAGACTTTACTGAGTTTTTTAACACACCACAAGGACGTGTGCCATGGCAAGAGGGCATTATACAGAGAGGGTGCCTGCAACAGCGTGAGATGTCCGGCGATGAGTTGTGAAAATGCGACATTAAAAGTAACAATAGCAAAGATTCAGTGTTTGTGCCTTTATGACCACATTTGCACATCTACTGTGTTCCAATGTGCCTGCGATACTTCAAACTGTCCGGTGATGAGCTGTGAAGATGCGACATTAAAAGTAACAATAGCAAAGATATACAGACATTGTTAACGAGCCTATTATGCCCGGGTATGTAGGAGTATATAGAATGGTAATAACAGTCACCATCTGGTATGTGTGAACGGCTGTCTGGAGTTATTGGTGACAAATCACCCTGACTTGCCTTTCTTTCTTTCTTTTATTGCTCATCATGCAAAATGGTATGGTCTTATCTAAATCTGTTGAATCAGTGCTGTTTACACACCTACCTATATACCTGGAGAGGCTCTTGCGCTTCTCCACTTTCATCACGCCCACAATAAATTCCGACCAATCACAGCATGGTTGCCGCACAGCCTTGAAAGACAAAGTTCGGCCCGGACCCTGTGCACAGGAGTGCGGATCAGCGGGCGGTCAGAGACAAAAAATGACGTCATTTTGTGGGCGTAATGTCTGCAGGGGGGCAAAATGTCTTTGTCTCGCGGAGTATGGATCCAGCTTAACACTGAGTATGCTCAGTGAGGTCTGTAGACTCTGACATGTAGCTCTTGGGTTTTTTTTGTTTTTCTGATCTTGGGCTGAATTTGCTGGGACTTGCTCGTCCACTCCTGTGAAGACTGACAGCTGTCTTGAATGTTTTCCACTTGTGAATAATCTTTCTCACTGTAGAACATTGAATTCCAAGATTCTTTCCAGATTGATGTGCAGCAACAGTAGCTTCTCTGACACAATTGTTTATGTCTGTCTCTCTTGTCATTGTTTTAACACACACCTGGATGTTCCAGAGCAGCAACTGTCAAAACATCTGTTTTTATACAGGTCTCACCTAATTAAATCCTATGGAAGCTTTAAGAGGGGACGCAGTAGAACAGGGTTTTGTTGTTGCTGTCTGAAGTTGTATTTTGAATTATACTGTTGTGGATTGGCTCGTTTACCTTGTATTCCTGGTCCTTATTATTTTGATTGTTATTGTCTTCCTCTGGCCCTCTGTGTCTGTGTGTCTCTGTTCTCTTCTCTCCCTCCTCTCCTCCTTGCTCCTCTTGTCTTCCCTGCTCTTTCTGTCTCCTCTGCCTTCTTCCTCCCTCCTGTAATTCTGCCCTTTCTCTGTGCCTCCCTGCCTAATTTCCCCCTGTGCTTTGCCTCAGTGTTCCCTCGTCTTCCTGTCTTATTTTGTAGTCCGGTCCTCCCTGTGTGTTCTCAGTGTCTTTACTTCCTCCTGTTTCCCGCCTCACCTGATTACCAGCTCCTCCCTAATTGTGTTCACCTGTGCCGTCTCTCTCCTCTATTTAAGTCCTGTGCTTCCCCTTTGTCTTTGTCAGTTCTTCCCTTGTGAACACCTGCCTTCTTCGTCCTCCCTTCCTCCTCAGGTTTGGTTTGTGTTTTTGACCTTCCTTCTTTTGTGTTTATTTGTACTTTTGGTCTTTTGCATTTTGACTGGCACTGTTTTCAGTAGCCCTGCTTTTGTTCCCCTGCTCCCCTGGACATCGTTTTGTAGTTTAGCGTTGAATAAAGTTCCCTTTGTTGAACATTATTTTTGTCTGTGCCTGGGTCCTGTTAAAATCCACACCTCACATAACATATACTAAGAGGAAGACTCACCCTTTCAGTTTATTTTATGAATAAATCCATCCATAGGTTATATCCTTCACATACACATTGTATGAGCATGCAGGTAATGTGCTTACTTGCATGCCAAGTAAGCACATTATGAACTACATCTCCCATCTCACAGTGTGTTGTGTAGTGTTGGCCAAAGTAAGTTACCGGAAAGAAGAGGTGAAAGCTGTAGATTACATTCATAGTATTGAACCTGAAGTCATACACAGTGGTTACAGTTTTAGATATTGTCAACACAATTATGAGGCCTACGCTGCACCGACACAAAAGAAACTGATCTGGAAACCACTCTGTGCCAAGTCACTGAGCAGCGCTGCTCTTGCCAGCTCCTCCCACGTCATTCCATATTATCATGCAGATCTGAGATTGTTAGTTTTGCCCAGCAGCTTTTCATCTACAAAAGAGTAGCTCAAGTTGCTGTTCTGATGTGTCACCACAACTGAGAATCCTATCAGTCTCTGATTGCTTTTGGTGACATACACAATTACCCAGCTGCTTCCTGTGATTAAAGGAAATCCTCCTGTTTCTAGGCCATTTCCTCCTTCTCCTCCTCCTCTGCCTTCTCCCTTTGCAGTCATCCACCTGTCCACCCCTTCTCACCTCTTACTTCACACTTCACATTATGAAACACAACTCCTACCTCTGAAACCACCTCCATTTTATATGCTATGTATACACATGTAATCATTTGCAAATATGTAATTTTAAATGTAATCTTTTTAACTGCTTTTTAATGCCTCTGTCCCAGCAGCAGCTGTAGCTTGGGGCCTTTTTGAGGGGGGTGTTTGGCTTGTCCATCCCATGATTGCAAGCATACCTAAAACACCTATAAAAGACCTTGGAATTTTAGGATGATCTGATCAAGGTCACCTGCAAATGTCTAAAAGCAGTAAAACCTGTTTCTTCCTTCTTTCCCTACTAATTTAGAGCTTTATTCTTAACTATACCAAGCTGATGTGTTTTCATATCTTAGCCTGTCCTAGCCAGTGGACAGTGATGGGACATTATTTGAAAAATGTATTCTGGCCAAATAGAGACAAAAATGGCTTTTTATGTATGCCATGAACCCGCTTGTCCTGAACCAGGGTTACGGGGGGCTGTAGCCTATCCCAGCCGTCGGTGGGTGTGAGGTGGGGTACACCTTGGACAGGTTGCCAGTGTATTGCTAGTTAACATAGATAGATAGATAGATAAACAACCAGTCACACTCACACCTACAGCCAATTAAAGTCACCAAACCTAAGATCTGGAAACTGGACTACAGTACTAACCACTGCACCATTGTTGCCCAATAACTCATATCATCTTTGTCAGTTAATGAACTACATTTCCTTTCCAAGCCTTGCTGCAGCTCATCACTCTAACAGGTAGATGTGCACCCTCGTGACAATACTATGATAGAGCTGGCTGAACTGTAGCTCATGTTTGTGCCTATATTTTTTTTACCACACACATAAATAACTTGCAATAGTTGTGATTTTTCAAAAGTCAAGCAAGCTATTTCATATTTTAGTTGTTTGCATTACACACACACACACACACACAGTGTGCAGATGTCTCTGCATGTCTGAATCGCTTCCTCTGCACTCTCTTTATCCTCTGCCCACATATCTTGTCAGCTAATTTACCCTCTTCTTCATCCTGCCACCCTCTTCTTTGCTCTTTCGATCCTCTCCTCATTCAATCATCTTCTCATAGTCTGCTCTCTGTCCTCTTTCACCCTCTTCTTATTTTCTGTCACTCCATTTGTCTTTGTCCTGCTCTCCTCCTGCTAACCACATTCATAATGCTTCTCTCCCTCTATTTTTTTTTCCCGCCCTGAAGTCTCTCTCTCTCTCTCTCTCTCTCTCTTTTGTTTTTGCATCTCAGGCTTATTCTTCCTCTCTCATTTCTCTTCTCTCTGCACTTTACTTTCCACAGCCTAACCCAGCTGTCACTGTGCTCCCCCCAGCTGCTCTTGCTCTTTTCTTTTCCTTCTGACCCAGTCACCTACTTTGGAAAATATACTGAAACGATTTGGAAGTAACTTGAATTTCCTCCCATGGTACAGACTTAATATAGTTTCATACTGCAGGATGTGAACTTCTCTGTCGTTGTGCTAACTATTGCGACACCCGGGCCACAGCAGTGCCATGCTCCTGGTGCTCATGTAAATAGCCCAAAATGTGGACAGAATTTTTCTCAAAATCTATCTCTGTATCTTCCTATTTGAAAGGATTTAATGCAGGACCAGTCCGTCTCCTACCATTAATCCCTATGCATAGTTCTACAGTGCACAATGAGTCTGGTGCTGGTACATATATCTGTATCTACAAATTGATTAAAACGTTATGCCTGACCAGCCTATGCAATTTCTGCATCTATTTCATTAATGCATGTGTACGGTACTTTATGCAGGTATGTTGCTGCGTGTGTGTTTTTGCAATCACAAGCACACCAATTCACATGCAGACTTCACTGGCACAAAATATTCTCCAAAAGGTCCATCTGCATTTCAATGACAAAGTCTAATTTATTTATGGCTGGAGTACATTATTACAGGAATCTCTTGATATTCTTCGCAACACCTAGAAATTCACATGGCTGTCTCATTTCTGCTGATGACAACGCTATGCTAATGGCATGGGAATTTCTCTGTGCAGCGATCTAAATGAGCCCATCACACCGAGATTTATGTGGATGTGTGAGGTGCAGCATATGTGGCATGTATGCATATCACTGCAGTTTCCCTTCACTCTGCATGTTTATTTCGGCTTTGAATGAATATCCTCACCTTTTGCGCAACCTACTGAAAAAAGCCACTGCAAGTTCTTCATGGCTGACAATGTGATAATTGGCATGCATCAAATCAGTGTGCATAAGGTTCCCTACGTTGCTAAGTGTTTTCTGGAATGTAAGACGCGTTCTGTTCTGAAAAAAATAATAACTTGAAAAACAGAATTAATTGCAGGGAATGTATCGTGTGCAATCACATCACACTTATGTGGAGTCTTTCATAACAAATGTAGTCCTCTAGTTACTGTATACATGATTCAAACAATAAATGTGACATTCTAATGAGCAACCATGTAATCAGCAAATCCACTTAGTATTTACATATTTAAAATCTCACATCAGCTTGCACCGAAGCTAAACTACTTGTTTTGCAGCACATTCCTTTTGCAAAAATAATTTGTCGCAACATTCCTCAATCAGATGTATTGTGTTGTGTTCTGGATTAACTGCTTTAAAGTGGATCACTTTAAGGAAGCACCTCATAAAAATTACATCAGGTAAAGAATTTGCCCGAACGCATAATTAAAAAGTAGAAAATGTATGTGGGCTATTATTTGGATGAATCATACGCCTCCAGTCCTTTTCTGGTTGAGGTGTGAAAAGTAGACATGACACCTCATGGGGTGCAAATGGTGAGAATGTGGTTTTCTGATTTTCCACAGACAAAAAATAGTCAGATTTTAGTATATGTTCAATTATCAATGTGCAGTTAGCAGTCATAAGGACATAATCTGGAGAGAGATACAATACATGGAAAAAAATCCCAAAGAAGAGTTTTAAATATTCTTTGGCATGTGGAAAAACAGCTTGTTATATACAGAAAACTGTGAACATTAGTTCAACCATATATTTTGTATTAATCAGCGTAATTTTAGACCTGCTTTATCAGCTGTAACAGGCCTAAAGGGAAAGTTAACACCTGTACCGTATGAAGTTACATTTTATAATTTAGTATAGCCTGCAAAACGTTGACAGGTGTTCAACTTGTCATGCTCAGCTGTAAGCTAAAAAATGTATGCACCAGTTAAAATTTGGTATATCATTTTCTAGCACAGATCACACCTGCCTCTAAAGGCAGAAAGTGCACAGACAGAAATGAGGATCACCGCGTGGGCTCAGTGGTGACACAGTTTTACCCTACACAGTGCCAGCTTTGTCATCAATAACCTTTCATTATTTCCATTAAATTAAATGATGCTGACTATTGACTTGCTGATCAAACTCTAGTTTCTGTCAAGGTGATAGTGATAAAATACATCAACGGTCTGCTTATCACTGGTCGGGGGCCATAAATCTGTCTTTTCCCTTGAGCATTTTAAATAGCTGCAGCTGGGTATATTAGTGTTGTGTACAGCCTAGGGACCTGCCACTACCATGTGCTAAACTGGGCATCTTAATGAAATAAAAGGCGGCATGTAACACCGAGTTACCTGTAAAGGTTAGAGTTGTCCCCTGTGACATAGAATAATGCATTTAATGTGTTTTGGCTGCATGAGAAAATGTATTTCTCCCAGCCTCCCACAGCAGCAGCAGCACAAGCAGAAGGACAGAAGGAAACAGAGGAGAGAACAAAGAAGGAAGAAAGAGAAAAATAAACATGTCTGGAAACAGCAGAGAGAGAAGGAGGAGGACAATCAAGCAAAAGGAAAGAAAAAAAAGGTGCGAGAATAGTCGAGGGAGGGCAAGAGAGGGAGGAGCGAGAAAACAGAAAACACGGTGTTTGCAAATCACAAATTAAAAGCATAAGCATGCAATACCCCAAACAATGTCCCACAGGAAATAATGGGCCTTTCAGCATAAAAACCCTTTTGGAACAAATAGGTAGGCAGAGACAGGCACTCCTTGGGCCTACATTGTTTTGTTTTAGCAATACTTAACTGCAAATACGAAAGAGTGTTTACTTTGATGTCATGTTCAAAAGATATAGAGCTGTCTTTGCTTTACTAAGAAGTGGAACATAAATGATGTGTATTTCATAGTAAAACCTCTTTTTTAAGAATATAACTTCAATAAAGTCATATATTTTAAAGTGAAATGTCCTTGTTTTTTTGTGAATATGTCCTTTAAATGTGACCTTGGTTTAACTATAGGCTTAGTGTATAGTACCTATGGAACATTAATAACCGTGTTTTTGGTGGTTTTTCATACATTGTTATATTAAACTTATTAGAGAAAAGAGATAAAAATACTATTCATACTACTATTCAAAAATACTATTCAGCAATTCTTATTTAGGTATACTTGAAGCCTAACAAATGTGTTTTCTACATTTCCTTTCTCATAGAAAACATTTGCAAATAAAAACAAAAAATTTGGTAGAAATTGGGAATGATGTCCTTATAGCATGTGCAATAGATATACAAATATCAGTTACTAATGTATTTTTGTGAACCTGAAATAGTTACTATGAACCTCATGGTGTGATGTCAGTGGCTATAATAGCAGGATTTTCACCAACAAAGCATCAATCAACTTTAAAAAAAAAAAACAAAAAACACACTCACCACCCTGATCGGTGCTGACGGTGATGATGGCTACCTGACGAGGGAAAGAACTCAAGTCCGACACACCGTTAAGCGACTCAATCTCAAAAGTGTAGTTGGCATGTGCAGAGAAGTCGGTGATGGTGACGGTGGCGTTGGTTAGGCCCAAAGGCCGTGGCAGGAAGCGGATCTCCTCCTCGCAGAGCTGGCACTGGTTGGGCTCCAACCCACATCGTTTGCATTGCACATTGTAAGTGAGGTCCCTGCGCCCCCCCATGTCGCTTGGGGGTGACCACTCCAGCATCAAATAAGTGTCATTCATGTTAAACATCAAATTGCGGGGGGGAGATGGGGGTCCTGGGGAGAAAAGAGAATGTTATTAAAATGATCAGTTGGTATTTCAGTCCTTGAAAATGGAACGCAACTTACCAAGTAGTTTTTAATGCCTAACCTGAACTGTGAGTGAAAATACAACATAACCACTGACGGAAAACAAATGCTCATGGTGTCAGGGGCCTCAGTTTTCATTTTTTCATACTTTTTGCTATTTTTTTTTTCTTCTTAGGTGTGCTTCTAACGTACCAGCTGTAACACTGTGAATTTCCCCTGTGGGGGTCTAATAAAGGATTATCTTATCTTATCTATATGGTCCATTAGCATCAACTCAACCCTGTGCCATATCTGGAAAGTGTATTGTCGACCTAATGTTGCATTGAGGGCCTTCCTCATTTTGATACTGAAGGTTCTCATGCACACACAGGAAAGGGTGTGCAGGTCACCACTAGATGACACTAGATCTAATGAACTGATCCTTTTAAATGAATGTTTATAGCTATCATTCAGCTTTAATTCCACTAGTGGACCCATGGAAGCTGTTCTTTAAGTATCATTTATGACTTAGATGCACCTCAGAATGTGCATTAGTTTCCATCAACCACCTGCTGGCTCTACTGCACCACTATTTAGACTCATCTCCTATCCCCTGATTACCAAAGATGCTTTACATCTGTAGTGTAATTACAGAGATTATTTTCTGCTACTTGATTCGGTTGCCATGATTCTCATTATGTAGGAAAGACGAGAAAAATGTTTGTCGAGGAAGTTAAGTTCCTTCCTGTCTAAAGCACAGGACCCAATACTGTACCCTGAAGTACACCACAATTAAAACAATACACAAATCATATAAATTACAAATCCCAATAAAGGTAATCACTGTATTCAACAGAGGTACCATTACATTCTACTGTACCACAAACCAAATGTTCATAATACATTTCTCTCCTGTGAAGTAAACATTTTTACCTTCTTCACATTTCACTTTGTTGCGGTATTTTGGTACTCCCTGGATGTGTGTGTGTGTGTGTGTGTGTGTGTCAGGGTAAGCATTGTGCTATAGCAGGCAGCCAGCTGTCAACAGGGTGGAGTTAAAAGGCCTGAGGGATTTGAACACTCCCATCCTGCCAAGCTCACTGTCTGCCAGGACAATGGAATGTTTCTTCTCTCCTCCACCATCCCTCCATCCCTCTCTCTCTCACTGCCATTGCTAAAAAATCTCAGCAGACAGGAAAACTCCTCCCACTGCTCCTCCACTCCTGTCAGCGTGTATCCATTCTCTCTCTTTATCTCTTTTTATCTTTATCGGCTATTATCTCACCTCCTCTATTCTCTCCATCGAGGAGAATCCACCCACCTCCCCTCCTGCAGAGTAACCCCACTGCCATCAATCAGCTCCTGTTCTCCTCTAGGGGGAGATTGGTATCAGCACCCTCCTTCCTTTCTCTCCTCACTGTCTACTCTATCCAGCCTTTACACTTTTCCTCCAACCTTTATCTCTCCTCTTGTGACATCTTCTCTCTCTACCCATCTACCTTTGTCTTCCTCTTAGGCCTTCAGTTTGTAATCTCGGTAGTCGGGCATTTATTTATTTATTTTTCTTCTTACTTTAACATCAAGCAAATGGTGCGTGTTTTGGTACAGACCCTTGATTAAAATGCATGTGAGTAAAGTAAGGAAGATGTGGCCATTCTGCTTAGTGTGCAGGGTTGTCACACCCCTACAAGGTTTTGTTTTCCCCTCTGTATTTCTACTTGCAGCAAGTTTGGCCATGAGGATTTAGAATGTGCTTCGAGCCTGGAGGATAGTTAAAAAACAAACTTGACAAGCCACTGAATGAGGCACTGAAATATAACTTTGCATAGTAAACCAAGTGTCTAGTCACCATATGTATTATTTAGCTTTTACATAAATGTTCTAATTAAACAGCTTGCTAGCTATGCTTGAAGCATATTTACATGCCCAAAGTGAAAACAGGGTGCTAGAAAGTCTCCCTCCTGAGGAGTCTGTCCGTCTCTGATAAGACAAGAGAGCTTGGACTCAAAATTAGTACACATACCATACAGCAGGATGAGTCAGTTTATCTAAATATTTCTGATGAACATAATGAAACTATTTAGGTAATAAATAAAAGACTTGCAGGTTTAAAGATCTCATATAATAGTGTCCCCCATATTCCCAGAATTTGAACTCATATGGTGTGGACTAAATACAACACACGTTGTATGTTTATGCTAACATACCATATATATATATATATATATATACCATAACATACCATATACGTAGACTGTGTCTGTGTCATGCCTATTCACTATGTCGTGCCCAATATATTGTGTTGCCATATTGGTTGTTGTGTGGATGTGTATTGTGAATTATTAAGTCCCACACCATGTTTCCCATAATGCATCATGAAAAGTAATATACAAGCAAAGATCACTACATTAGCAACATATACCAACATGTTAGCTGATGTAATTATGGTGGTGAAATTACTGCTGATGAGAAAATCATGCAAGCAGTATATACAATGTGCTGTATGTTTTATTTTCCAGATAAGCTTACTATATACACTACCGTTCAAAAGTTTGGGGTCACTTGGAAATGTATTTCTTTAAAATTTTTAATTTTTTTTTAAATTTTTTTTGTTTTTTATACAATGAAGATAACATTGACGTAATCAGACATACAGTCTAGACATTGTTAATGTGGTAAATGACTATTCTAGTTAGAAAAGGCTGATTTTTAATGTAATATATACAAAGGTATACAGAGGCACTTTTCAGCAACCATCACTCCACACATTGTGTTGGCTAATCGTGTTAAAAAGGCTAACTGATGATTAGAAAACTACTGTGAAATTATGTTAGCACAGCAGAACTGTGGTAGTGGCCCACAAATGACATATTGTACGATTATACTTGCAAATCATATAATCATATTTCCATATTTCCCAAAGTCAGTTTTGTTTTTTGCCTGCAGATAATTTCAATCAGTTTGAGTCAGAGTTAGGCTTTAAAAAAAAGGGCAAGAGGTCAGACGGGAAAGGATCCTTAGGATGAAGGATCCTAATGCACACAAATTTATGACATTAAACAAATTTTAAAAGGAAAACCCTTCCCTTCTGTGGTCATCATTTTTGGCTTGTTTGTATTTTCATAATTTGAGAGCTTTGTCTTCATAAGCACGTTCAGACTGAATAGAATGCAGAATTATACATAACATGCACCCTCAAATGCTTTTTTATTCGCGAGCATGCATCAAAATTTCCCTGCAAACAGTGCATATTGAAAGATGCTGCAAACTAACAGCATCTCCACAATGACTTGGCTTCGTCTTGCCGCAAAAGACAAATACACTCTTCTACCCTGGTGAGCTCTCATACTCAGCCCCCGTCTATCTCAGTGACAGCTAAATGGCTTTTTAATTAAAGGAGAATTAGTCCGGTTAAACTGTAATTTAATGCAAATATGAAGTCATAATGACAGTCAGTGAATCATCGACGGAGACGAGGCAGCTGAACAAAAGCCATGTAATTCATCCAGAGGCTCTCTAATGTTCAGTTTCACACCAGATAAGTCCTGAAGATGAGACGGGATTTACAGCCACCGCAAAATCTGAGAGCTCTGTAGACAAAGCAATAACTTACCAAGACAGTCTGGCATACACAAGTATAGAAATATTTAATGTGAAGTCACAATCAATTCATTAAAGTTTAATCAGCTCAAATTACAAAATTACTATTTCTATCTTCCTCAAATTAATAACAGAGATGGCAATTAAGTCTAAAGTTCTTTTCAGAAAATACATGAATAACAAATGTGTGGTAATTGTGTTTAATATTTGTAGATGATAATGTTTACTGTATCACAGAGGCCCCTAGTGGTAAAATGTTACACTTCCACAAATGTAATATTGACATAAAAATGTTAGTCTATATGGAACATATATGCAACAGAGTAAAATAAAGCTGACTTTGTTCCTCTACCTACACACACGAAGCCTATCACACCAATTGTAATCATTTATCTAAAATAGGGCGGGCTTTATGTGATGAATTACTGCTTGCCTTATAAATATTTGCAGAACTGCTAATGGATGCTAATTGGATTTGTAAGTTTTATAGCTCATTCACAGGCTGGTTTAGATCTTTTATTGATACTAGTCTGGTTGCTGCTCTGCCGACACCACATGATTTATTTCTCTGATTGGTTGTATATCTATAAATGTGTCCAGAGGCAGTCTATTCTGTGCCCATTGGTACTGCTCCATGGAAGTCAAACTTTACTCCATAGAGACCAGACTCTATATTTGTATGCTGTAGAAAGTGTGGCTGGCAAGGCAGTACTAAGTTTATACTTACGTGTACATGCCATTGTTGGAGGATCTTTTTCAGCCCTGAAGAAGCCCTTCTCACAGCGACAGATAGCTGCCCCCTCTCCGTAGCTGAAGCTGTGGGGTGGGCACTTGGAACATTTGATGTTTCCAGCATATGCCTTGTAGAAGCCTGGGTGGCATGCTAAGGGTGACAGAAGGACAACATAAAGCATGAGTCCAAAGCCACAATATGTTATGGCTCTTAAAGCGTGATAGTGTATGAGAACAAAACATATCCCCTTTTAATAATTCAAAAAGAAGGAGGTAAAAAAAAGACGTATATTATGTATGCTGGCAACCATCAGAAATCCCAAGGCTTTTAATAGATTCATGAAAATCAGCATGGAACATGGAAAATGTTGCACCAAAGTTCACTAATATAATGAGACCATCTGCTTTGGGACTCAACAGTATTTAAAAAAACAAAAAACAAAACAAAACAAAACATGGGAAAACAATTCTTAAAGGTCACACGAAGACACAAACGGATAGTAAAGTTCTTCATTTTTAAAATCACTTTGTCAACTGGATTAAGAAACACTTTTATTCCTGTCTTGTTCCCTCTCTGGATGTAACACCCAGAGGACGACTGTCGAAGATGTAATAAGTAAATAATTATGGCTGAGGAAAAACGTGACGACAGGAAAGCAGAGAAAACCTCAGAAATACTGCAACAGTGCAACATTTATAAATATGCAAAGAATGTGGAAATTTCTATGGCTTTGAAAAAGTTAAACAGGTCGAAGAATCCATGCACAGTGGTGCTTAAAAAATCGATTTGTTGAAATATAATGACTGTCAAGACATTTAGTAAATATGTATCTATCAAAATTGGAAAATGTTCCACTATAAATATGTAACTCCTATAAACTGAAGTAACAACACAAGCTCAGCAAATTCACGACCTCATTTAACCTGCAGTGATTGTGTCTTGACTAACGAGTTAGGACACCAGATGGAATCATCTCTGAACATTGTTGTCAAGGTCTGCTTATTCAAATCGAATATTTAGAGATGAAATGAAAAGAGATTCCACTCAGATTTTTACAGATGCGTCTTAGACTGAATATTGTAGCTGCTCAAATCTAATTTCAAAGAGTGTTGTGTGTCAGATTTTGATATCAAATACGGCATGAAAAAAAAGTGCTGAGTACAATCCATACAGCTGCTATAGCAGAGTGCCACAACGAGTACAAGGAGAAACTGTCCAAACGCTGCAAGGAAACAAACAATTTATTGCTTTGTCAAAAATCGGACAAGAACCAAAGATGAAAGTCTAACAAGACCACCTCATGCTGTTTGGTTTTTGTTTTTCTGATTAGTTGTATGTCTATTCAAATGTGTCAAAAAGCACCATCCAGAACTTAACTGAGTTTGTTATTATAAAGTTCTAGAATGTGTACCTTGTGTCCTCTAGGCAGAGAGGACAGATGGTTTGAAAGAGGAATCAAGTAAGCCAATGTCAAACAAAAATCTTCCCTCAATAGAAGTGGTGGACTCAGACATCATCTTTCTGCCACATACAATGCTGTTCTATTATCCAGCCCCAGGAAGTTTCACTCCACGACACATGTCCAATGCAAACAATGGGTCGTTAACCACTTTTACCACTACAGCCTCCAAGTAGTCTCAGAGTCATTAGCCAGTCGTTTTAACAGTCATTTAGAACAAATAACTTAAATAGATTTTATAACATGTAGGCATGTAAGTTTTACAGAGATCCACCCACTCAGGTCCTCGACCACATAGGCTGCATTCCCCACCAACACTAGAAGCTGCATGGAGGGGCAGTGAAACATCTTCAAGGTACGATAACAAGCCCAGTTGCCCCGCTTCAAGCTTTTTAATGAAAAATGACCTCAATTCTTCATCTGTTGGTTCTGAACCCTGGAAACTGACTGGAATCCATTGAGACAAGCTAATTCTTTGTGTATAATAATAATAATAATACTAATAATAATAACGATAAATGATGGCTGGCCAGGCTACAGATGAGATGTAGTTTGTCTAAATTAAAGTAAGTGACCACCATATGTCGGGTGTATTTATACATTTTTATTAGCTTTAAACAATTATTTTACTTATGGACAAACATTATATTTAAACCTTGTCTGAACACTACAGACTCCCAGTAGCTGACTTCTGTTCTTCTATTTCTATTATATCTTCTTTCTTATAACCTCTAAAGTACTTGCATGACACAGAGACATGCAAAAGTCTCCTGCCTGGTGAGATTTCTGGTTGTCACCAAGCACATCGATTTAACAAGGTAACACAAGCTGAGCCGTTTGAAGGGATTCACCTTGAAGCAGTGAGTGTCTTTGTGTGTCTCCATTGCAGCCTGTGATAAATGGAGCTGTAGGGAGGACAAGAAAGTGCCCGAAACCACAACTAATCAAATGGGGACAATTAGGACAAAGAGGTTAACACACACATACACACACAAACACACACTCATACACTGCATAGGATTTCAGTTTTTGTAGTGTCTTTTAAAAACTATTGAATGTTGACACACACCCGTGCATGTAGCACACATGCACACAAAAGCAATCTGTATCAGTATAAGTAGCATCCCTTATGGCGCACCAAGGCTGCCATAGTCATTAACCTCTGATACTGACGTATCCTTGAGTCAAAAACCGTCAGTCAACCTCCCCCCACACACCTCACTAGACCCTGTTTTAGACTCTGTCAACCTAATGATGCTCTGTATGACCTTCGCTGAACTGAGGGGATGTTCTTCTTTGAACCCTGCAGCGCCCTATTGCAATCTGTCTGGCCAGGCTCTGCTTCAAGGCCGCAGTGCTGCTCTACCATGGTGGACCATGCCTCACCCGAGGATGGACACACACGGTGCCAAGAATGTCAGTGCATACGTGCACACACACACACACACACACACATCATGGATATATTGTAGCAACAGTAGTGACAAACAGTAGAACTCAACCAAACAACCTGTCAGATGTGAATGAAGTCTGGAGACAGTGACAGGCAAAAGCTAAGCCCAGTTTACAAATCTGATTCCACTATCAATCCATCAAGGATATGAATTTTCATCCTATATACACATACTGTATATGCAATATGTAAAATATGACTTCAGATGAAAAACAGTTTGCACATTACACGCCTGATGTTATGGTAAGTAAAAAGAACAGCTCTATAACTAAGCATAAAGTAACAGATATTGTTTTTGTTCTTATCTTTCTATATATTTCATAGCATTATAAGTGCTGTGGTGTTGTCAAGTAATGTGCATAATCTTTACAAAGGTGTTAGCTTCTTTTGTGACTAGAGTGTGCTGACTCAGATCTCACTTCTTTTAAGCAAGAGTTAGGCTGACTCAAGCACTCCCAAATGGCCAGCATGGTTGTTCATATATACTTATTCACTGAAGCCTGAAGCCTCAGAATCCCTCAGAGCCAAACCACACCAAAGAAGACGAGGTACTTCACACAAGCTATCACAAATGGACAGTATAGAACAATTAATTAATTATGGGAAACATGGAAACATTTCATAATCAAAACAACTCCATTACATACAGGCATCTTTTTATTTATCCTTAGTGTACATAAAAACCATTTACAGAAATAAGATGTGCTCGTGCAGTGCTTGCTTTTTTTGTTAAACCGAAAGCCTTCTGACCAGTTTACATTAATATTCTTCACAGCTTCTTTTATATCCACAGAAACGACAGAGAAAGACAAGGTCTTGAGTCTCCTTCTGCTTCCCTATTAACCCTGCTGATATATTCTTGTATTATTTATATGCTTAATAAAATAATAAAAATATACAAATGTGATTGACACTATCACATGTCACACATTATGAATTAACATTAATGCCAGAAAAACATCTGACTGCGAGGATTCCAACACCGGTATAAATGTGTCAGGATTGGGATGAACACAATGTATCTGTACCTGTGATGGAAGCAGACTAGAGCTGAGCGGGGGATGAGAGAATAGTATCCTGACCCACTGGCTTTTGGGTCTGTGATCTAATTGTAGACCTTCAGCCCAAGGTTAATGAGATCTGGAAGTCATCCAGAACATCTTCATGCCCAGGGCTCAGAGTGCTGGACTGGGCCCTGAGACACCGAAGCAGCAGATTGGTTGGTAAGGCCTTCTACTCTGTAATCACTGGACCTGAACAACATGAGAGTAACTGGCAGGCAGATCATGTGTGGGGAATAGACCTGCCTGCCTGCCTCAGCCTGTTTATGGATGTCTCTACTGCTAAAACTCAAGCTCAGTGCAGTCAAACCATGATGATAGAAGGGGGCTTGTTGTTTTTATCACTTTTATGAAATATGTCAGTCAGAAGAAGTAGTAAGCTAGTAATAATAGTAAGCTATTGGTTTTTCCAGGAAACGCTACATATTCCTATAAATTAATCAAGTAGGTACAGAGATTGTTGTGCTTGGCAACACAAGATGAAATTATTAGCCCCCCTATCAAAATGTATTATTTAACTTGTACAAACAACAAGCTCTAGTTTTACTCATCTGACCAAACAACACACTTCCAGTCTTTTGTCTTTTCTGCAGAGGTGGAGTTTGTCTTGGTCTGTAACCTGACAGTCCATTCCAGTGCAGATGTGCAAATGTAAAGCCTTCATAAACTGTGTCATTGTGATAACTGAGCAACAGGCAAGTAATTCACACCACTGTGAAGGTGAGATCTGATCATACATGGCAGGTCTGGTTTAGGATCAGCAGTAGAAATACATAAAATGTCACGTAGACTATTAGAAGTCTAAGCTTTCGCCTCACAATACTGCTTTTTTAAAAACCAAAAATTAATCAGGTTTAAAATTAACATAAACATTATAACATTAGCAAAAATGACATCAAAAGAAGGGGAAAGCATAACCGGTCCATGATAAGGTTTTTGTGTCCAGTTTAAATGTTTTTTTAACCATGCAACAACTGACAAGACTCTAAAGTTTACCCACAGATTCCACGTCAACCCTTGTCTTTACATAAAAGCTACATGCAAATGTGTATATGACACTCTCTGAGTCTTTGCAATGTAAAGCCGATGATGGTAGTGTTCCTCTCCCGGGTAGTCAGCGAAGAAGAACAATTCCAAGAGGAGCACAATTCTGCAGCATTTACTTGCAGAACCACATCAACAAATGTTGCAGAATAGTTCAGCTCTTGAAATCAAAGGCAGTGTGGTGAGGCGGCGATGTAAAGGATGACAGATCATTGCAGAGATGGTGGCATTTTAAGCAAGATGCAGCCTGAAAATTATTGCATATGGAAGGCAAAAAAATAAAGTAAAATAAAATAAAATGGAAGACGACTTCTATTTTTGGTTTCACTTCATAAAAAAAAATCTTCTGGTAAGATGATAATAAGTAAAATAAAATCTGTATTTTGTTTCATTTATGTGGACCAAGTAAAAATAATAATTCTCTGTCTTTACAAAATCACATTGTGCAACACAATAACCAATGTCAATACAGCATCACAATGCAACTGAAATACTCATTACAAGTGAGCTTGGGTTACTAAATACACCGCCTCTAGTTGTAATGCAATGTGCATCACATACAAACATGTAGACAAGACAAAAAGTCACACCTCTCTTCTTACAAAAAAAGTGTCAGCAGCAGCACTCCGAATCTCACATTTAAAAATCTCACATGCAATCAGGAAGAACACTCTCAAACACTCAAACTGAAAAGCCCTCCTCTCTTCTCTCTCTTTCAGTCTGTCTCACTTTTCTCATCAGACTTACTCACTCTCTTCATTAGCTGAAGCAGTAAGTGCTATCTCTGATTTGTACTCGAGGATTAGTAAGCCTCTCCAGCACACCTCTGCTCAAGTGTTCGGAAGTTGCACAGGGAAAGCATGTCTGTGGGTGTGAGAGCTTCACAATGTTACTTTATTTTTTATAAAAAGGTATTGGGTAAAATAAGTGCAAAACACCTTTTTTATTTGTGCACCTCATATCTCTCAAGGCTGTTTACAGCATTCTGTATGGTGCTCATTATACTAGTGATACTAGCAGCAACGAAGCTACTAGTGTTACCACAGCCTTGTGAGTATATAAAAAAGCTTTATGGACAAATCAGTGCAGGGAAATTTTAATGCAAATGATGTCACATGACACAGCCAGCTGCAATGGGAAATATCAACGTAAGATGGTAAACATAGTTCAATCAGGAGAGATAGATAGATAGAGAGAAGATTGGTGAATGGTGTGCTTTAATCAATGATGAAGAGAACCGAGCTTCATATATGATATCCTTTCACTTTTATCAATGACTGCATTTTGTTTAGATGACAATTTGACACCTGTTGTTTTGGTCTTCTTTAAAGCAATGAAGCAAAAGCTTAGTGATACGGAGAGTCAGTCTGAGGCAGCACAAGTGTCACTTACTACTTTTTTGGTTAATTTGTTCCTCTATGTACCCGTACAACTATTTTTGAAGCAAGATTGAAGCAAGGCGTCTGGACTTGTAGAGTTTTCTTGAAGACGTTTCTCATCTAAGCAGCTTCATCAGTTTGGTGGGGAAACATGGTTTATATGGCTGCAGACCTCAGTGGGTGGGTCTGGGTAAAACTTACAAACAATAGCACTAAATGTGGCTGACTGGGCCAGGTGTGTCTAATGACTGGCTAACGAATAATAATATATATTTTTTAAACAATGCAACCAAAAGTCATTTTACACACACAGAAACAGTGTTTGAATACATACATCAAACAGACCAATGTATAAAACTAGCTGACTGCAGCCACACGTTTGTACTTAAATGTTAATCAGCCTCAGTTTTGGCTGGAGTTAGCTAGCAGCTAGCAGCTAACTAGTTCACTCCTTCAAGTGACGCTAACGTGTAGTGTACCGGCATCATGACTGAGGAGCGCTTCATCCTCATCCCCAGACTCTGACCCCCTATCAGTCCGGCTGCTCTGTCCTCTCTGTTGCCCGCAGCACGCAGCTTTCTGTCCAGTTTGCCGACATGAACCAAAAATTTTAGCTTTGCTCAAAGATGTTGTATTGACGGTAAGATCTCTCACTCCAATGATTATTTACTGTCATACACACATATATGACCACACAATGAGAGAAGTGATAAACAGAGTCAGATATCTGCTGTGTACAAGATCTTTGTCGTAAGAAGACAAAGATTTTTTTACGTGAATTGTTTCATCCAGCACAGTGAATAAACATGTGAAACTGTATTCTGATTACCATCTCTTTAGAGTGTAACTGTAACAGAATACAGTTACTCCTTACATGTAATCCGTTACTCCCCAACACTGCTCACAGTAAGAACAAAGGGCTGTCAACCAGTCCCCTTCCAGCAATCTCATCGTTGACATTGCCAGTCATTAGACACACCTGGCCCAGTCAGCCAGCTCATCACAGTTAATTATGGAAACATTTAGTGCTATTGTTTGTTAGTTTTACCCAGACCCACCCACTGAGGTCTGTAACCACATATAAACCATGTTTCCCACCAAACAGTTAGAACTGATGAAGCTGCTTGGATGAGCAGCGAAACGTCTTCAAGAAAACTCTACAAGTCCAGACGCCTTGCTTCAATCTTCTCTACGTACTGTGTTGTTGTTTTTCTTTCTTTTTTTAGTGACTAATATTTTGTAGTGTGTTTGTTGTGATAAGATACAATGAAATGCAATGGCAAATTGCCACCAGGCCATAAATGTAACCATGTGATGAATCTGGGTGATGTTTTAGCTTGATTTGTTAGTCTAAATTAATTAAACACATGTTATTACAGTCAGTGTTGCTCCTTTTGTTCTTCATCTTTAGTATAATTATAATTTTGCAGTATCCAGCTCAGTAAAATTGTTCTGTTGTATTGTATTTCTACAGGAAAAATAAAACTCTGATGAAAACTCACTGAAAAAGCTCATCAACACACAGACAATGACTTGGAAAAAGAAAGCAAGAGTCAGTCTTCACCAGACCTGTGCTGGATGGGGTGGCCATTTCTTATAAGTACATCAGTGACATTATCAGAGACACTGATCTTTTTATGAACATTAGAGGCCAGCCTCCCTGATCCCTTTATAGCAGTGTTTATAGCAGCACAGAATGACTGTTGTGCCAAATGAACTAAAAGAGTTATAAACCTTTCAAAAGACATCCGTTAACTCAGAGAGGGAGCAGAGATTCTCTCTAAATCTTGCTTTAGAGACAAAAAGCTGAGCTGGAGGTGGCTTTAGGGTGGACAGTAAAGCTTTGTTTTTATAGTCTGAGTTGGACTGCTGAGACAATGCCCTGACAGGCTCCAAGACAGCACTGACTTGTGGGAGGATATCTCTAATGCAGTAAATCTTGGGGTTGTTGGTGACCCAGCAGGCCCTACTAATGCTCACCAGTGAATGTGACAAATGGGGGCAACAAGTGGGGCACAAGTATAACTGAGTTGTTCTGTGCAACACTTTGGTCCAAAGCTAAAAAGCTCATTAACAGGTTTACAGCCTGGTGCAACTTACTCATTTTCATTATTATTCATAATTAAGGACAGGAGCACTTTGAGTGATAGGCATGTGCTGTATCACAGCGCAAGCTTCCTGCATCACAACTGCCCACCCACCTCAGCTCCACTCATGCTCCCCTTCTTTATCCATATTTGGAGTTTTGGCGGATAGTGACACTGTCAACATGGTGCCACTAAGACTCAAAATCTTAGTCAAGTAGTAGTAGTAGTAGTAGTAGTGTTGATGAAGATTCTCAGTCATCCAGGTCATCATACGTAGAGAAGATTGAAGCAAGGCGTCTGGACTTGTAGAGTTTTCTTGAAGCCAGTCGTTACACACACCTGGCCCAGTCAGCCAGAACATCACAGGTAAATATGGAAACATTTAGTGCTATTGATTATTTAAGTTTTACCCAGACCCACACACTGAGGTCTGTAACCACATATAAACCATGTTTCCCACCAAACAGTTAGAACTGATGAAGCTGCTTGGATGAGCAGTGAAACGTCTTCAAGAAAACTCTACAAGTCCATGTCCTTCCTTCAATCTTCTCTACGTAGTAGTAGTAGTAAAACTACATTTTTTCCCATAAATGTCAAACTGTTTCATTAGCAATGACAAGTCAGATTGAAATTTGGTAATAAATTGATGTATATTAAAGCTACTCTATCTGTCACTGCAGCAATCACTTCATATTTTGTCCTTTACAACTACTGTAGTTGACAGGTTACAGCATCATGTCCTCTCACATCAGGGATAGCAAATAAAATTACAATTACAATAGGGCCTTCACACCACTCTGTGATTGGGCCCTAAAAATGCTTTTAAGTAGACCCAAACTTGTAAAATATAACACTGATGAACACTATAACAAACAAAGAAACAAAAACAAAACAGATAATGTGATTTACAACTCTTCACCTCTAAAACAGTAAAGCCAAAATGTTAATTATAGCTCACAAACCTATATGCCTCTTGAAGAAGAGAGAATGCTTGTCAACATGTCACACACACAGAGGCTTAATGAATTTATTATAAGGTGTTATGAAGATTAGCATGACTTAGCCCTAAACTTTTTCCTCCCCGCTCCCTGCCTTGCTTCCGCATGATTGATGCTGATTGTGGTTTTAACACGCTGTTAAATTGACAGCAAATCGTCTTTAGCGGAGGTCGCATTATCATAAAGGCCTTCTTGTGGAAAATAAACAACGGTGGTGTCTTCTCAAAAAACAGCACCAACAAAAGAGGGAGATAATGACATTGGCAGCCCTTTAGTAACATCAACAACAACATAATGGAGCCAGAGTGAAATTAGAAGGGATCAGTCAATTTGCCTTTGGTGATACTCTCTGCCTCGCTCTCTCTCTCACTTTCACCATATTTTTTTTTCTACATCTTGCTGCCACAGGGTCTAAACATTTCTTATGGACATATGGTACAGAAATTAGGCTATAAAAACATGCAGAGAAATTCGAAAGGCATAAATAGCCTTTCACTTGCTGTAGTCATTAGACCCCAGCAAATCGAATGTGAATGAGGTAATGATGACAAGTGTGGGAAGAAGGTGTTTCTAAAGCAGCTGTAAAGATGTGGATACATGCAGAGTTGTTAGTAAGAGGTGAGAACGCTGCGCTGTCACTCTGTGGGTGTTTAGGTGTTTTATGAACATTACTTAGAAACATCTTTTTAAAACTGATGTGACCAAATCTCAATCACACCCCCAAAACAGAGGGGGAGGAAAAGACAATGCTTCTTTGGCATCCTGAGATAACTCACATTTAAGCAGCTGTTGATGGGAAAAAAAAGTTTTATGTAAATACAGTCATGATCAAAAGTTAGTACCATTTCAATTTAAAAACAAGATAATACAAAATCATCGAATTGCAGTGGGTCTGGCAATATTCAAACAAAAGAAAGCAAAAAGAAAAAATGTCAACAATACTAAGTACCTTCATGGAATTTTGGTCCATTCTTCTTCACAACATTGTTTCAGTTCATTGAGGTTTTTTCGTCATTCATCACTACAGTTACTAAAGTCCTCTTAAGGCCCCTTCACAATATTTCACCTTGGTTAAGGTCTGGACTTTGACTAGATCATTCAAAAATCCCTGATTCTTTCATTTTTCATTCATTCTGATGTGCTGCTGTGTTTTGGATCATTGTTTTGTTATACCCAATTTCCACCAAGCTTTAACTGTCAGACAGATGTCCTCACATTTGTCTCTAGGATACTCTAGTATTCATGGTCCACTCGATGACTGCATCATTATCAACCATCAGTCCTCCACCACAGTGCTTGACAGTGTGTATGAGGTGTTTCTGCTGAACTGCTGTGTTTGATTTCCAGCAGACATGGTCATATTTTGAGTTTAAGTTTGCTCTCATTCTGGAGGAACCCTGTTTTTGCCTTGCTTCGCTTTTTGCCACGTCGCGTGACATTTTGTGTTTTTGTATTTTTGGCCTGAGCCCTTCTGGCGCACAATAAAGACTGCCCTGCATTTGTGTCCGCTCCACTTCACAAACCCTGACAGTGAACAGTCATTGGAGTGAGTGCTCTTACTGTCAATACAAAATCTTTGATCCAAGCTAAAGAATTTGAAAAAAAAAATGTTGGCCTGAGGACAGGAGGTCATAAAGTTCCCTCCCTTGCATGGAGAGCATTAATGCACTCAGTTCATTTAATGGTACTGTAATAGTACAATAAGTGAAAGTTTTGTAGAGTTCAGCATTCATGAATTAGCCAGTGGCAGGTCTACTACATATTAGAAGGAACACAGGCCTATGTATTTAATCTTTGTCAGTGCTCCTGAGTGTTTTATTGTGTTAATGTGTCTGTTTCCTGTTGTATTTTGAAGTCTGTTCCTTTCTCTTGTTTTCGGTGTCTTGTGTTCCCCTTTGTTGTGTATCCCCTCCCCCTGCTAATTACTGGCTCCGCCCTAATGTGCTCCACCTGTGTCTTGTGTTTTCCTAACCTCTATTGTATTTTAGGTGTCTGCTCTCTCTCATTCTTTGACAGATGGGCTTGTGAGTTTTTCTGAGTGTCTTTCTTTTGTTGGACTGAATTCACGTGTACTGAACTTATTTTGTATTAAACTTTTTATTTTTGTAATCATAACTGAATCCTGGTCCTGCTTTTGAGTCATCTCTGCTAATGTAAATATATGAAACATAAAGTTTTTTTTTTAACCATCAAATCCCATCAGTGCTATCCGTGATTTTCCTGCTAAAGAGCTACATAAATACGCTAGGAAAACCCTCAATGGACTACATAATAGGTTCAATCACCATAGCTCCATTCAGTTGCAATCAGTAGCAAAAGTGCACAGTTATTGACTTTATTTTATGTTGAACCAAAATGTCGCCTTTACAAGCTTAAAGAATGCAGCACTTCTTCATCACTGTGTGATGTTTTACTATTAAATCTTTCTGGTCCAGTAGGAGCTTGTGACTTAGGGTAACTTATTTAGGAAAGGACAGAAAACACTCCAAGCGCAGTCATCTGGCATGATGGAGTGTGCCTTCATGGGACTTGCGGGAAGCATTTGCCAGCAATTAGAGAAGAATGAACACAAGTGGAGCACTGGATTCTCTTGTTAATGATCTGAGGACAGCACACTCTACCACCCCACCCCACATTAAAATAAAACAGAAAGTTGTTACTATGCAGCAGATCAGTTAGCTGTACATATCAAAATCAGTTTATCAAGTGACAAGTGGAAAAGATTAAATCTACAACAATATGCCGTTCAATGCACCACTACAGAATGCAATGATGCAGAGACAGTGTTCAATTATGAGCAGCATTCATTTTCTAGTGCACAACATAAAGAACATGTGTTCTAGAGAATTCACGTAGGTGGTGCTCAGTTTGGAGAGAATACTGCTCATAATTTAAACTATGTAATGTTATTTTATCTGCAGTCAGTGATGAAGGGAGCACTGCATGCATTACAAAAACACATAAGACAAACATGGAATTGAGGTTGTTAAAAAAGGCAGTTTGCAAATGATCTGTAAACCTGTAAAAGGGAAGAGATTAGTTTTGCTGTTTTGTCCAAAATAAGTTGTTATGGGAGAAAAGTGTGTCTGCAAGTGAGGTTGTACGTGTGTGTGAGAGACATGGGAGTGTAAGTGTGAAAGCTTATGGGCATGTGTGGAATATGCATGAGTGGGTGTTGTCTAAAGTGTGTTCAGTGCCAAAGTGTAAATTGAGTTAATTTTATGCGTACATATCCTCATTAAAAAAAAAAAAACTGTCTTTTCACTTGACCATGGGACTGATACAATACACCAGGGAAGGTTCTAGAGAGGTTTGCATTCACTCTGCTCCAAACACCACAGACTGCTGAAGTTAAGTCTGATTTTTGTTTCAGTTGGCAATCAAAACCAGGACAAGGGCTTATGTAAAGTTCAATGTTTGCTTTAAACCACAAAAGATCA